>NW_028263386.1:18816785-19138214 GCF_051168715.1 Poecilia mexicana | reverse complement strand
ATGAGTTTTCCTTTTTGAACAGTTCTTGTGTTTGTTAGCGTTATCGGACTGTGACAGAATGAAAATGAAGATCGCCACTTTTGCTTTTGTCGCACCGCAGGTTTTGTGATAAAAACTGCACATCACCCATCAACAGTTCTCCTCTGTGGAACCGGTACGTCCCACTTTTTCCATCAGCTGTCCTCGTCAGTAGAAGCGGAAGCGGCGTCTTGACAAACATCTCCTTTCAGGGAAGTCTCCCTGTCTAGATTATCTGCCACAGACAAATCAGCGGCTCGGTAGGCAAACGCAAACTTGCCATTGATTAGATCTGTTGCGCACAACATCTGCCCGATTAACAAGCAAACGCATTCCACTTTTCCTCTCGTCTATGCGTTACCTCAGAATCCATCTTTTTTAGTCGATAACGGAGCCAAAGTGAAAATGTGCCGTCACTCATCACAGCCGCTCTCTTTAACAGATGTGCTGCTTTGAAACGACTCAGGGCTTCTCCGGCTGAAACAGGGGTCTGCATTCTTTGATCTGAGTGAAGGATTGTGTTTTTTTTTGTTGTTTTTTTGTGACAGCTGGAGATGATTTGGGAGTGTTAGAACTGTGAGACAAGTGATGCCAGAAACAATGGCAAGCACCTGCAGGGGTGCCATTTTTGCGCCTTCGCTGTAATTACATGAAGCATCCATGCTGTAGGAAGTATTTGAGAATGTTTTTTTTTTTTTTTTTTTTTTTAGGGTACCAGTAAATGGTAATGAAACATCTGCAAAATTTGTAACGGCACAGCACCACATTGGTGTTGACTGAGTTTTGGAGATGATGTCACTATTACCTAAAGGTTTCTCAATTTAGATTTATTGGTTTTCCATGGATAAAAATGAAGCGGTCTTGACCTTAATATTTTTAAGTGAACAGAGAGGATTGTTGGATTAGACACTTAATACCTGAATTTAATTTAATAATTCTAATAAAATCTGCAGATTGCACTCATTTATCGAATACACAGCACACACTTTTTTATTTGTTTTCTAATTCTTGTTTATTTAGTTGTCAGTGGTAAGTGGTTCTATTATTTTCATGTTTTTATCTTTGTTCAATCAGAGAACAAAGATAAATAGTTTACCTAATTTTTGAAGTCAATCCCAGTTGTACCAGGCAATCATTAACTGTGGAAAAAGTTCTATAACTCTGCAAATATAAGTTGTTTTGTCTTGTACATTTAATTTCCCTCCTCCCAACACATGCACAGTATGAAAAATATTTACATCATAAACATCTCAAGTGTTTTCTAAATCAGTGGTCCCCAAACCCCGATCCGTGGACCGGTACCGGTTCGTGGACCAATTGCTACCGGGCCGCGCAAGAAATAATTAAATATTTCCGTTTTATGTATTATTTGAGTCTGGAGGATCTTTTATTTTGAAAATCCTTTAACCGGATTCTCTCAGTTACTTGTACGCCAACACTGAGCCCACAAGCAGCAAAATGAGTAAGAAACGGATCAGATGTCTTTGTAAAGTTTCTTGGCAAAGGGGAAAAGGCCCAGAGAAGAGACAGGAGAATGGATTTATCCCGGACCGGCAGGTGAGTCAAACATTACAAGCCGCTCTGTGTAACATGCGGCGACGGGTGTTATGCCCAGAAACGCATGCCTGCCCAAAATTGCATCCCCTCTCGCGGGAGCGCGCATCGCTCAACGGACTGAAATATGACCGAAGAGGAAATTTTAAAGATATAACACCGGTCAGAAAGACGCATTTAGTTCAGTGTCCATGAGATGATATTCAGAAAGGATTCTTTTACTGATTGATTTTAGTTTCCTCTGCGATGAACTCTTTGCGTAAAGTCTATCACGTCCTCGCATGAGGGTGTTAATTATAACCTGTCAAATGACCGACGGGCTTTAAATTTTCATGTAGTTAAAAAAAAATAACCGGTCAAATACGGAAAATATTCCGCTAACGCGACCTCTGGGTCGCATGTAACGAAGCACAGCACATGGCGCTACACCCCCCCGCCATGAGGAGGCGGCACCCTGCTACAGAGCCAAGAAGGGCCGGTGGAAACGCGGTCACTCCGAAATAGAGCCGAGCCGAGCCGAGCCGAACCGGGTTGTTTCTATTGCCGGTGGAAAAGGGGCAATTGAAAGTCATCAAGCAAATCAGAACAGCGGAGAGAACTTAACAGAATGTCGCCAGTGAAAGTCCATGAGTAGGAGGAACAAAACAAGACCACCAGAGGGCGGTGTTGTCACATAGAACAGAATGGAATGGTCAAACACGTCACAGGGTCCGAGCTGCGTCACGTGTTCCCTCATGACGTAATTATTATAAGACTTAAAAGTATTTTTAGGCATTTATGGCGTGCTGCACAGTTGGCGCAGTTGGTAGAGCTGTTGCCTTGCAGCAAGAAGGTTGTGGGTTCGATTCCCGGCCCGGACGCTTCTGCATGGAGTTTGCATGTTCTCCCTGTGCATGCGTGGGTTTCCACCCACAGTCCAAAAACATGACTTTCAGGTTAATTGGGGTCCCTCTAAATTCTCCTTAGGTGTGAATGTGTGTGCATGGTTGTCCGTCTCTATGTTCCCCCTGCGACAATGATGGCGATCCGTCCAGGGGCGTTAACCCGCTCGCCCCCGATGTTCAACTGGCGAACGATTCGGAGTAATGTTTCGTCCGAAACGTTACCCTCTGTGAGGGCACCTGTTCGGGGGGATACTCACAGGGGGCTGAGGGTTAAAGTGAATGATGAATGAATGTTTTACCTCACATTCAAAAAATAACATTTTTCAAATAAAAATATTTGTTTACACGATTGTTCCATCAGAAATGGACGTGTTTGACCCTGTTCTATGTGACAACACCGCCCTCTGGTGGTCTTGTTTTGTTCCTCCTACTCATGGACTTTCACTGGCGACATTCTGTTAAGTTCTCTCCGCTGTTCTGATTTGCTTGATTGACTTTCAATTGCCCCTTTTCCACCGGCAATAGAAACAACCCGGTTCAGTGGTCGAGAGGAGATGAGTAGTCACTATTTCGGAGTGACCGCGTTTCCACCGGTGTTATGCCCAGAAACTCATGCCTGCCCAGCAATGAAGCTTCAAACTGCTTTGCCACGTAGAGACCAAGCAGGCTGTGGATATAAGCAACACTTCGGGTGTCGTTGTCTCCCATCACTCCCAGATGGGCCGTCTCGTTGCAGAGAAACAAGCTCAGGGCTCCCGTTAGTCATTATCGTGAGTTAAAATCTTCACGAAAGTAAAATGCTCGTTTTTGTGGCGCATCTGTATCTTATTTTGAAGGGATATGTAAAAGTTACCATAGCGACCAGAGTCAGAGCGTTTGGGCAGTGGTCGAGAGGAGATGAGTAGAGCTTGTGAGTCTTAAGTCTGGTTTAGACGGCAAGACTTAAGGATTGTCGGCCGATTCTCCAAACCTCTGTGACCACAGAGCTGATAAAAGTCCAACAGGTTCGATCGGTTCGTGTGTCCAAGGCAGGAGGAACCACCACACGAACATCCCGATTCCAGAGGATAATCCAGTAAAACCCCCAACATAGCATACGGGAATTTAGAATAACCAAACACGGATGACGATGTAGTTCAATAGTGACAGTTTGTGGAGTCATTTTAAGAGATAAAAGACGTAACAAAAAGAAAAGGCGGTGGATAAAAGATGCACTATGTCTATAAAAGACATAGTGCAGCTCTATTTGCTGCACTATGATTTGGAGGTGAATATGTTTGTTCATAGTTAACATTTTTAACTGAATAAACATATATAATAACGACCTTTACATAAAATAATAAACATTTCCACATATCTTCTCCGATATCCACTGGACTCTCAGTTGCGCGATATGTCAGCTGTTTGGGATTCCCCTCTGTTCTTATGTCACCGGGCTTTCTGATTGGCTACCTGTCACATTCAGCAGGTTGTATTCTCGTTCCCAGTCAGGGTAAACCCCACAGGCTGCGAAAAAAAGCCCAAGACAACCCAAATTAGAAATATTCAGGATTTAGTGGGAACACCAACATGCAGAAGCCTTATCTGACGGTTCACCCCCACCCCGGGCCGCAGCAAAATTTTCCAAGTCTTCACCGGTCCGTGGTAATAAAAACGTTGGGGACCACTGGTCTAGATGGTATGAGAAGCACCACAAAATGTGCTTCTTCCCTTTTATACCCGTGTAAAATGAGTTTTTAGATAAAACAACATATGTGGGAAGATCGCTGTGATGGCAGCTCAATTATGGCAGGGGTGTCCAAACTTTTTGGGCCAAAAGCATCAAGTCAGAAGTCCTTATGGGCCAAAAAAACCCAAAAAACCTAAAAAACAAAACTCAAGCAAGTATAGTAAAGAGATGCTGTTTGTTGTAGATCCAAAAATCTAAAAAGGATTTTGCAGGTTTGCTGTAATTGAAAGATATGCCTCTAGTTTTCAATTTTTTTTTTTTTTTGTTTGGCTGAACTAAACACATTTTATACAGGATTTGGGTCACTTTCTTTCAAAATGGTTGCTATATTTAACCAAGTTAAAAAAAAAATTAGATTAACGCCGATTTGGGTGCAGCAAAGTTGCCACTTCAGTAAAAGCTTGGTTATACAAACACTGATACTTTATCTTGTACTTAACACTTTACATTGTCAGAAAATCTCGTTGGTTATAATTTTACTCTTATCCCAAATAGAAAGCTTTCATCTGCATCAGCCCTTTGTGCTGGACGGGACAAACTTGTATCATTCTTGAATTGCATTTTTGGGGCCTGCACAAAATCAGTCCAAGGGTAACAAAGGGCCAACCAGGCCGCACTTCAGACAACCCTGATCCAAGGAAACCATGGAGCTGGTTTAACAAAAATGGCGCAGTATAAAATATTCCTATCTCTACCTGCCGCCAGAATAAGTGAAGAACAAAGAAGATAGTTCATCACAGCATGCTCACATCTCTGCTGGTTTCACCAGGCCTCATTATTATCAACGGGAACACAATAATGCATATTAAAGATGAAAGATGTAAAAAAAAAAAAAATGACATTATGCATACATATATAAGAGAGGCTGGTTAAAATCTTTTTTCCTTGCTGTTGGGAGAGTGTGTATTTATGTTCTGTGAGGGTTACCATTGCACCTTGTATTAAACTGGCCTGGAGGTGTATTGTCAGGGAATATAAGAGAGAGGCTTTGGGGGGCTTGCAGAGAGAGAGAGAGAGAGATAGGATTGTAAAAGAGAGCAGAGGTTATTTAATGATGAGAGCAGTGTAATTACCTCCCAGTGAGGTTCAGCCTTTTAGATGGATGATTATTCAAGGGGAGAAATCTCATTTGCATCTTGTACAGTAATATATAAAAGTGTTCATTCTACACTAAATTAAATCGCCATGTAGGTTTTTTTTCTTCTCTCATTACAGGAAGTCTTTTTTTTTTTTTTTTGTCAGGTGAATTACGGTTTCACATCTAGCTGAATTTAACTGTAACCACAAAGAACACGATAGTGTTTCCACATCCAGCAGATTTCCTGCTTCCTCTTGTCTCTAGCGCTTAACTCGCAAATCATTAACAAGGTGCCAGACGTTATGAGATGCCACAGAGCGAAACCGTGTCAGGGCCTTGTAGCTCGCTAAGGAAGGGGCATGGAGTATGGCTGTGAATAAACCTGTTCTTGCCATAATTATCCAGATATCTGCTGCACTCGCACTTGCAATCCACTTACCTTAGTCTCTCTTTAACGCGGCGGTTGCCGTTTCGGATTCCACGCCGCTCTCGCAGACACGTGGCTCAGCTCGACGAGCGCTCTGCTGGCTGTCGGTCTCTTCAAAGTATGAAATCATGGACCTTACTTTCATTCCCCGCACTACCAATTATAGTAGGAGTGAAATAGCATGGACTGAGTGTAATGATGGCAATCTAAGCTGCTTGGGGTGACGAGCCAAAGTTTCTTCGTTACCCTACGTTGCTGCATAGCACACAGAGACGAATACAATGAAATGGAGCGCATAAGAATACCAATAACTTAAAAGTGACTTAAGTAGAAGTAAAAGAGGCGTGGTGACAGATTAAACTAAAAGAGAGAGAATGACTGACAGAACAGCCGTCTGTTGAACTTCATGCTTATTTGGCTTGCATTGAGCCTCTCTCCTCCCCGACCCCCCTTTCCTCGGCCGACTTGCAGGTCAGCTGGGACCGATAGCTCGCGCTGATGTTTTTTTGGCTGACAGATGGGCGCAGGTACCGACACTGGTGCAGCCTGGAAAAGGATTCTCCATGCCTCTGTGTGCTGCCACAGCCATTTTACCCAGCTGTCAGTCACAGACAGCACGGTTGACGTTATCAGTTGTACCGCGCTTAGCTGGTGGAGGTCTGCTGCCGGGAAGGAGTCAGATGGCAAAAGAGAGTGAGAGAGGGAGGCGGTGGTGGTGCTGGGGGGCCCTGTGGGGTAGAAATATAAATTGAATTGGTGAGAGTGAGGGCAAAGAAGATTTTAGGACGGACTAAATAAAACACGATGACTGAGGGCAGGGGAATAATAATGCTAGAATTATAGTCAGCATGTAAATTTGACTCAGATTAAATCATTTTAATGCTATCAAAATAAATGTATGTTTCATGACCTGTCAATGAGAACAATGCTGTCTGAAGATGAATCCTAAAAAAAAATTTTCTGTGAGAATTTTACACAGCATTCAGAAAGAAGAAAACACCTCTTGGGCTAATGTTAATCAATGTCGTCTTATCACTGGTAAAGCTAAGCTTGCTAAGAGAAAGGAAATGATAAAAACAAAGGCTGGTTTAGATGTGACACAGTGATTGATTGAAAGTCAAAGTGGAATTTAAGCTCTTTTTTTAAGTAAAAACTAAGCACACTGAAACCCTAAGAGACATCACACATTTGTTTAATCCTCAAATACCCAGAGGAGGATTGACTGGAAGGTCTAAGCAGGCATCTTAGCACAGACATGTTGAAGGAGAAGAACTTGGGAAAAAGTTCTCATGAGACAAACACCCAAAGGATCTGCCCATATTCACATGTGCATCAGAACAACAACTGTTTCATTTTCAGCGTAAGGGACCGTAGCTGCGTGTCCATGCAGCTTGGAAGCATTTTATTCCTTCAGCTTGTGTCGATTCAGAGAAATATTTTTTTAAAAAGGACGGTGGTGGTGGTCTGCTTTTTGTTGGGTTTGGATGTACATCATTTTGGTCATTAGTGCATAGAGGTTGTTCTTAGAAAAAGCTACTAAAGGTTTAAACTGGGGCCAGGACTTTAACAAAAATCATTACGATTAATTAATTTCACAGATTTTAACTCATTAAGAGTTTGTAGAAAATTAAGCGCTTTTTATTTTCCACATATTTTCTGGCTGTATAAAAAAAGGTTCCAGCCGGAACATTTGTATTTGCGTGTTTCTGATAACGCCAATAAATCTGACACACAACAAGCGACCTGCTCAAACACACAAGACACAGCTGCTTCTCTTGTTTCAATGGGAATTAAATTTTGTTTAAAAAAACAACAATCTGATGGGACGATGGAACGGTTATTTTTGTGTGCAGGTTTTGCAAGAGAGAGTTGGTCTATCACCGAAGCTATTCAAGGCTAAAATATCATTTCATTGCAAAATATATTGCAGAAAGCGCAGACCTCCTCAGCAATATTGTCAGCACCCCCAGTCGACAATCCAAAAGAAGTTACATGAATAATCAGGAGTTAATAAAACACTTCAAAACTCAACAGGTACAATGACACTTTGCACCAATCTGATGGCCGGGTAATCTGAATAACAGATTAAATACAATGAATATGTTTGTTGTTGAGCTAATGTGTCTATTTGTATTCAATAATTTAGCAGCAAACAGGATTTTTGATTGAAAATGTTTCTTATTTTTGTTTAAATATAATGTTGTTTTTATTAAAATGCAATTAATTGTCATTAATCAATTACAGACTTTGCAATTAACTCCAAACAATGGGCTAAAGGCAATCTGAAATAAGCCAATTAGTCATTCCTCTGTGATGCCCAAGAGCTGCGTTGTGTCGCCACAAGTTCTCTTTACGTCCCTAGTAAACAAGAATATTCTAAAGATGGTTCCTAAGCCTTCTTTCTTCCTCTTCGTCTCAGTTAGAGATTTACAAGGCAAGTTATGACAGCACACAGTAATGACAGCCATCTATTACGCCTGCCAACGAACAGCAAGAATCGAATCTACCACAGAACAAAGATGCTATTTATAATCGTTTTGTGTGTGTGTGTGTGTACATTGAAATTCGCTTGTCATTGCCAAATGTGATTGTGGTACAATAAGTCTATCTGCTCGATTTATTGCCGTCGGTGATAAGATCTTGAGGACGAGAAGACTTTTATTGGAAGCACATTAAGAAAATAAACATCCATAAAAGAAGTGGTTTCAATCACTCAGAGATGAATTGCATGGACGCATGATTAAGAGATGTGTTCCTGAACAGAAATCGGAGAAAATAATGAAAGGAAAAGAAATAATAATAATACTAATAATAAAAGCTGCTTGAGTCTGAGCATCTAAAAGAGAATGACAGGAAAAGAGGAAAAATGACGATGTAAGGGGGGGAAAAAGGCAGCAAAGAAGTTACTTAAAACTGAATAAAAGTGCACATGGATCAATAGATATGGATGTGAATGGGGAGTCTTAAATAAGGCTCTCACTTGTGTCCTCAGATCCTGTTTCACAAAGAAACTCAAACTCTGCAGATCAATACCCAGCTCATCTCTCTCTGGCCCCTGTCCTGTACAGCCTTTAGCCACTGGCTCCTCTTGAATGTGTGCCTGTTTTGTCTCTTGTGGGACTTGAAACCTAGTCAAGCAGTCTCTGTATCTCTCAGCTCCCTGGCTCAGTCTGCATCTGAATAACCTTTGCTCAACTGATACTTGGTTATCCATTTTCCCAATGAAGCAGCCATCATTCCGATCAGAGACGGACAGATGCGTGCAAAGATTGTGCACACTTAAATAAATCTGCCATTTACAGACCTGCTTCAGATTCACTCTGCCAGTGCTTTTTGCTTTAAACTGACTTCTTACTAAACTGTATAGTAAAATAATGAAAGTGAATATGTGAGGTATTGTGCAACTGCTGTATTTGTAAGCAAGGTGTGTAGCATTTAGAACAACTATTGCACTAAAAATTAGACACCTAGGGTTGTTGATGATAAACTTAAATAGATTATCTTCGCAAACCCTGGAAACTGGCAGTATGCTAAGAAGTATTACCAGTGAGATGACCAATAAACACTCTATCTACATTTAATATCTGACTAAGAACCAGTCAGAACCAGCCAAGCCAAGAGTTATTGTGAAAAATAGCTTTTTTTCCCAATTTTTGTACGTCTGCTTTAATTTCTACTGGTTCTTGACAGCAAAAGATGGCTACCAACCCCTCCGGATGGATGGATGGATCGTTTGCAACATAGACTGTACATGTATTGGAATGTTTTCATCTTACATTCTTCTCTTCTGAGGTGTTTCTTAACCTTTTCATCAGCTAGTTAAAGAGTAAGACGATCATTGTGTGAAACATATTGCTTCTAACATACGGTTTTAATATTCCTGACCATCTACGATAAATAATTGAAAGCCCAGGGACATCTGTTATTGAGAGTCGGCAAGACTGCCAATAGGCATACCAGACCGGGACAAAGCTCGAGCTTGAATGAGTTGCAATAGCCTGTGGTCAAGACTGTGTCAATGGGCAGAGAGTACGGCTCCAATCTCCGTCGATGAGATTTTTCGAAATTTGGCAGTGGAAAGCTTTTGCATAAATACAAAGCTATGCACACGCGTTTTTCTTTCTCTCTTGCTTCAAGTAATGATTCGTTTTAATTTGTCAAATTTCTGACACAGACTGAGATTACATCCCCACGTCTGGCAGACTCTGCTCACACCCTGCTTTTGGTTTCTTTTCATTAGCAAAATGCTGTGACCAATGGTTCTGACTGTGCAAATGTCACCAAAGTCCTCCTCTCTGTGTCACCTCTTTGTGTTCCCCACCGCTCCTTGTAACACCTCCGGGAGCCTTCCTGCCCTTTCTCTGACAAGGAGCCATGGTGGTCTGGGTACATGGTGACCTCCTCCCCCCAACACACACAAAACAAAAGTGTGTGCAGACAAAGAAGGCGGTCCCCGAGGTACAAAGATTATCCTAATAGATGACAGAGTTTCATAAAAACCAGTGTGGCTTTGGACTTTTGCACCGTGCAAATATACAGCAAACTCTCCACTAAGCAGTTATGCATATAATTCAACACGATTCTTATTATTATTGTTCTTTCTTTGTATTAGACTCAGCTGAATGTGTGGGTATCAATCTCTATAATATATTTTATTCACTATGGTAACATTAATCAAAAGCTGTTCAGAAGTTAGTTTTTATGTCATCAAAGTGTCACATTTTATAAGAAACATGAAAAAGCATTTCATGTTGTATACAGTGGAGAAAGTTACGTGCAGACATGCTTATTTCTAATGGGGTTATTCTCATTATATTCACACATAAACTAATATTCAACTGATTTATCATGTAGTAATATGAAAAGTTATCCAAGAGCCTTGAACCACTCAAAAACACATTAACAAAGGCATGCAATTAAGACATAGTTTTTCTCTAAAAATGAATTAAATTATTTTTTGCCAAACTTAATTTTGGCAAAGAAAGAAAAAAATCACCACCTCTTTTGTGCAAAAATAAATAAATAAATCTGTTTAGGCAAAAAAAGAGAGACTATTATGATTTTAGGAAGGTGGCAAAATGTTAAAGAGAAAAAAAATCTGCAAAAAAGAACTAATCAATAGAAAGATACTGACAATGTGCCATTGAACCCTTGTCATGTAGGAAGCATTAGAGGAAGCAGATTTGTCTATTTTCCAAATATAGTTTTACCTTTTTAGCTATGAGGCTTTAAAGCTTTATAACACCCACAGTAAATGAAAACAACACTCCTTATGTTGCTTGGCAATAATAATAGAGACACCCACAACAGCTTCAGAAAGGCATAACGGATCCTTACAACAGGAAGTGTTATGCTGATGAAGAGGGCCGAATAGGAACAGAGAACAATCACCTAAAAATACCCTAAATAACAAAACAAATGCGTGTCTTATTAGAGTACCTATTTTAGCTTTTTGCACATGCAACACTTCAAAATGTGAAAAAACAGAAGTTACTGACAGTATTTTTTTTATATATGTATATGACATATCTAAAAAAACTTGTTTTTTTTTTAAATATGAAGTTGGATTTATCAGGAAGTATTACTGATGTTACGCGGCATTGTACTCTGACGTCTCCTACAAGCTGAAGATACGTGTTTTATCCAGGGAGCAGATGAAAGACTGGCTGCTGGGCAGGATGGCCCTGCTGAAGTAGCCTGGATTTGCCTTCCGTCTTGTTCGCCTCTTAGTAAGGCTGCTGCTCAGGGCGAAGTACAAAAGACGAGGAAGGCCGTGGGGAAAACCAGCGAGAAGATTAAGACGTCAGCTGCAGCGAGTTAGGAAAGTGTGGAAGAGCATGAGGAGACCGGCTGTAAAATATGACACAGGACATTTTAAACTCATGTAAATGAACAGCAGAAACTGTGACTTGAAGAACTTTTTTTCTTTTTTTACTTTTTCAGTTATAATTTGGCAAGGTCTAAAATGGCAAAAACATCTACCGATTAGAGACAGCAGCTTGCCTTTTACCGTTTAATTGTGCAGCATTTTGCAGAGCAGACCGTTTCAGTGGACAGAGGGAGTTTGAAGAGAGTTCAAGTGTGTGTGGTGGAGTAATTAGTCACGTCATCCCTCTCTATCAGGGACCTTTGTCGATAGTCTCTCACTTTGCTCTACCATGAGGGAGCAGAGGGGCCATGTCTGTTTATGCCACAGCATCCACACAGAAAAGCATTTAGGCTCTTACACTGATAAGTGATTGGAGTTTGATTTTGAGATCACTGAATAAAAAATATAATTGTCTGATGGTTCATGTTGCAGTGGAATGTCTGAGTAGTTTTGTTTTTTCTAATACTGCAACAAGACACACTGCAGTAACGCCACTTACCCCTTTCATTTCTGCCAAGCGTTTTCTAGTGTATAAAGTTGCACGCTCTTCACAATCCCATGATCACACGGATCAAATGGCAGTGACACCATTTTTGTGATGATTTATTTGGTAAGTGCAAACAAAAATAAGACAGGCATACAACATATTACCCTCACTTAAAAGTTCAGTGTTGCTTTTTAAATCAATCAGCTTCTATTTTTTTTTTTTAAATATTAGAGACATTAACGTGGTTGTTAAAACTGCCATTTGGATCATGGTAACTTTGATAAAAAATCTCAGGTGTTATTTTCTGTACTTTAAAGCTGCACATGCAGAAGCACAAAACTCTGGGCAGATTCTGAAATGACGAGTATTGAGGATAAAGAATCCTGATGGCCAAATTTTTGCAATAGATCTTTGTAAACATTTAGTATGCTGCTAAACAAAAACAGAAAAATCCCATAATAAGGCTGATATATCAAATAGTAAACATTTACATTTCACCCTTAAACACCCAACCGCAGACAGTAGGAGCTACCACTCTAATCATTTTCTCTCATGGTGAGCTGTCCGTCCAACTGTCGTATAAGTTGTAATTAAAAATGACAGGCTTCAATTTTTTTTTGTAAAAATACGACGACTCTTCAACATGACAGAATGTGTATGGACAATTTTTAGAACTTTTCACCCCATCCAATCCAATACTGACAAAACTATTTATAAAATTATCAGGGCAAAGACACACCAAACACAAATAATCAGCACTCCTGTTTTATATCATGTCGTTACTCCATGTAGTCAATACTTGATGTTCCCCTCTTACTTCATCAATCTATTAGGCAATCACTTTTTATTGATTTCTCTCGTACAATTGAAGCTCCTGTGAAATTACCACTGTAAAAACATTAAAAAAAAACTGGTAATTGTTGGTTAGTTGGATTGAGGTCAATTATCTTTTGAATGGTGAACATAAAGAAAAACGGGACAAAAGGGGACTGCGCTATCAGGAGTTTAATGGTGTATTAAGATTATATATAAAGTCATTTAACCTTTCACCTCCTTGCAATTATGAATTTCCTTGCCATGTTTCATCAATGGCGTCGATCCCTGTTGTTAGTTTTCTGTTAATTGGACTTATCAGAAGCCACAATCCTGGTCGCCACGTGTGAACAAGAGAGGTTATCATCAGCTATCGGCATGGAATAGCAATGAGGGCGAATGGGCGCAGGAGATAAAACCGGAGGCTCTGTGTGCGCAGCTGTTGTGTTGTCCTTTCGGGTGTGTACGTGTAGCAGGTTAGGGCGTCTGGAATGCTAATGGTGACGACACAAACAATGGAGAAAACCTTTATTCGCAACAACAACAGATCTTTTACTTTCACCTCATGCGCGCGCGCTGACTAATTGCTCCGTGCAGGAGTAGCTTCAGACTTGCAAACAAGAAGATGGCCACCGCAAGGTGAACCCCCAGCAAAATGAACTGACAGAAAAGGCACTGAGCAGTCAACATATGCCTGAACTTGTAATTATTTCCTTGAAGATAAATATCATTTTTCATGTAGGCAGGTTTTCTTTTTTTTTCAGGCAATCTAGAAAGTTTAGTTTCTGAATATAGTGTCTCACTTTATTATTATGAGAATAGTGGAGCACTATGGATCAAAACTCATTACTATCATTAGAGATTAATAGAGACTTTTCTGGAAGCCAGATTTTGTCTTGACTGTTAGTGATGCTCATTCTGGTCAGAACAATGCAAGAATTAAATGTAAATCCAGTCAAAAAAGACGCCGTAGATCAGTGCTTACAGGTCTTTCTGTAACAACACTCTTCAGAGTGACAGCTATTACTGAGTAAAGAAGACTTGGATATTTTCAGCGTCAGTAAAGTGTTTAAAACTGAAGTCAAGCTGGACAAGCTATTTGAAATGTAAATGTATTTTCCAAGACATTCTGAGGCAAATCTGCAGTATATTAAGGCTGAGGAGACACAAAGAAAGACCCAGGACATGCTGGAGGGTCGGCGTGTTTAGCTGCCCTGGGATCGCCCTGGAGGAACTGGGTCAAGTGACTGGGAAGAGGGAAGTCTGGTCTTCCTGTGCTTAAGCTGCAGCCCCTACGAAATGAACCCAGATTAAGTAAAACAAAGCAAAAAGAGAGAGGAAAAGAAGGAAAGAAAGAAACAAAAGAAAGAGAGCAAGAATAAAACTTATTTCTAATATGCCCAAAAGTAGAATTGAGTTTTTTTTTTTTATTATTTAAATTTTGGTTTGATTTCAAATAATTACATTATTTGTCAGCAGGTGCATTTGGATTAATCATCCCTGAGATGTGCCTAGATCTTTATTGGATCTCACCAATGTCAAACTGAATTGATTAGGCTCAGACATAAAAAAAAAAAAAAAGAAAACACAAACAAATCACGAAGTACAAAGACTTCCCTAAAGGCAGATAAAACTGCGGTGGATCATGAATCACTGCATGAGTATAAAACCATTTTTAGAGCTATGAGTGCTCCCCAGAGTCCTGTGGCCTCATTAATTGTTAAATGGAAGCATTTTCTAATTACAAGGTGTTGATTTGACCAAAGAGAGCAACTGAAGAAAAAGGAAATGTACGGCAGTGGGTTTTTAGTATGATATGCAGCATTTTAAAAGACATAAGAGATTCGCTTAATATGAAGTAAATATTTTTTTTCTGCTTTTTAGCAGCTACGTTAGCTATGGATGCTAACTAAAGAGAAGGAAAGTAAACAAATATCAAATCTTCCTCAAATCGCGTGAAAGGCGCAACACACCAGTGGCTTTTTAAGGAGCCCCTGAATCCGTAGACGACACCTTCTAGACAAGAGAGTGGCTCGTTCTCTGATAAATGGATAAATGTGGCAGTTCAAGGGTCTACGAAGCTTGCGGAAGCTGAAATCAACTGTGTGTCGTTTCCTGCAGGTCGGACTTCGATTGCTGAAGTTTAGGGCTTGAGGAAATACATGCATCTTTCTGTGTGTCTACAAAAACTTCTGAATATTGAGGGAAAATCCTTACATGTACAGAACAGATGCAGGTTGACTAGGAGGATATATGGCCTGTTGTGTTATTGCCTCTCGACTCAGGCGCAGCCTCCACTGGGGGTGGAGACATGGAAAGCAACATGAGCACAAACACATAAAAATGCATGTAAATCGATCTTCTTCTTCAGTTGTTCTTAGCTATGAATGAGCGCAGCAAATTTAGGGTCAGAGGATTTGCTTTTGTTGTGAGTTTTATCTGTTACATCAAAGTAAGTATTTGATTTTTTTTTTTAAGTTTCCCTCACATAAAGGAAGAAGATGCTTGGATGATTTATTGGGCAGACAGGATAAAAAAAAAAAAAAAACATCCAGAAAATCACGATATGATTTTTAAATTAGTCATTTAAATTTTATTTCTTGAAGAAAGTATTGTATCACATACCAAACATGAATTCCAGCTTTTCTTTTTTAAAGCCCTCCTATCATCCACTCATTACTTTTATGAATAGCAGCTATTTGAACTCATTACCTGTATAAAAGACACCTTTCCACACATTCAGTCAATCAGACCAAATTTCCTGCTACGGTGTCACAATTATGAACAAAGCTTTCAACCAAATATTAAATTCGATTTTTTTTTTTTATTGTATCAAATACCTATTTCATGTAATAAAATGCAAATCAGCTGCTAAAATATCTCACAATATGGTTTAATTTTTGTTCTTTTGTTAGATTTTGCCCCTACAGTGAAAATGATAAAATCTCTCCATTCTTTTTAAGTGAGAAAACATGAAAAAGTGGCAGCACGTCAAATAGTTATTATCACTTTAATAAGTTAAATTACCCTAAAACAAATTAGCTAAAGATACAGAAGTGTGAATTGTTCCTCTCTAATAAATGTTTCTTTTATTAAAAGCAGATTTCGGCCGGTTTTTCCATCCCGTTGATCCCGGCTTTGAACGGCACCTCCAGGCTTCGATCCCTGTAAAAGTTTGAACATGTCCCAAAAAAAAAAGACCTTCAGCTCTATTATTGTACGCTCACATTTAATTTTAGAGGTGATAAAGAAATGTTTTCTAGCTGAAGTCTCTCTAATTTTCTGGAGCTGGCTGTGGACCACAGAAAGAATGCCAGTTATCCTCTTAGAGTTCAGCATCATAGTCTTTTGCTGTTTTAATTTGGGGGAGTGGAAAAAGTTCGAGGGGTGTAAATACTTTTCCAGTACACCCTACAGCCTTGCCTACTACAAGCACCATTTTTCAAAGCTCTTAAATCCCCGAATTCTGCTGTGAGAGATCTAATGTCATCCTCGGTTCCTGTTGTGTGGCTCTGACATCAACGCTTACCATCCATCAAGCTAAACAGCTCATCACACCTTCCAGGCTCGCAGCAGAAAAATATGCAGATATGGCGGAAATCCTTTCTCAGCTGTGAAGGGCGGGAGAGTAATAAAAAAAGAAAATCATGAAGAGGAATGCAGGGAGGATGGGAGGAATAAAGGGGGGAAAAAAACGAGGGAGAAGAAGAGGAGGAGGGGGGGAAGAGAAAAAAAAAAGCCTCAACCTTTTCTAATCAATATCCATTCCCTCGAGCTGTCATGTCGCTGCACAAATGGCTGTTGCATTACCAAACAGAGAGCGTCTGATCCTAAATAAAATATCACCTTCAGTCCAATCCATCTCATTCATCTTCATTTAACAAACGCTCAGCTTTTGGCAATACCTTTTTATATTCCCGCTCCTCCATAGGCAGAATGAATATGTCAGAATGACAAGTCCTGGCACCCGAATGCGGGAACGCTTCTCCTCAGAAAAGACACTAGTCTGTAAGCGTCATTGTTCCACTGAGCACTGCAGACGAGCGATTCCACGGGGACGGATTGCAACGTTGCGGTTTAATTTGCAGTTTATGACTCATGGCCTTGTGAGTTGTAAATTGCACGAGGAAAGATTTTAGAACACGCAGACGTGAAATAAATCTAAAGAGAACGAGCACAATGCAGCGAACACTGTTTCTGTGTAATACAGAGTGGGAGTACGCTGGCGTTTATGTTCAGTGGGAACCCCCACCCCCCTTTTCCCCCTCCGGTTTGACACAAGCACACTTCCTCGTACTTGTGCTCGTGTCTGCTGTAATCTTGCAAAATCAGCTTTGCTGTGAGGCTTCGCACTCAGCCGTGCACGTGTCTGTTTGTGCATATTCGTCCCCTTAAACAAGTGTAGACTGACAGCTGACCTTATCAGCAGAAAGCAGCACCTAATTTGTGCAATGATAAGTCAGTGGAAAAAGAATATGTGAACGCAGAAAACGGCCATCTTCTTGTCCTCCCTCGCTACATCCCCTTTTGGCTGTTTTTGTTATTATTTCCCTTTGCCTCTTCTTTTCATCCTCATTTTTGGGTCTGTCACGAGTAAACAGTCAGCATTAATTAAATTATCTCTGTCTGCGAAACAAAAAGAATAACAGGAATATCATTGCATCCTTTCTGCTGGCTTCTAATGTCTCAATGCTCTCTGTCAGTGGACAGTCATGCAAAAGAGAGCAGATCTCATGAAAAGAGGAAAATATTTAGCCCATAATTAACAGAGTGTTACATCTGTGGGGAAAAAAAAACATTTTTTTGCATCTGAGAAGGTCAGAAAAAAGTAATTTTTAACTTTTTATTACCTCTGTTCTCTTGCTGATTAATTATAAAACAGTGAATTGCAAATCTCAAATCTCCTTGATGTTTCTCACATGTTGTTGCAGTGCACTCACTTGAGTCTAATTGTACTTGATGGTGGACCTATAACAAAGTAATGCATAGTTGTGAAGTGGAAAAAAAATACAATGTTTTCTTTTCTCTCCGCCCAAATAACCATAAAAAAGTGCAGCATGTTTGTATTCAGCCTCGTTTAGAAGGAGCCCGGATATTTTTGACTTGATTGCTGTCAGTATTCTACAAACTGGTAAAACTAACTGTGCATTTAATTCACATTGCCATAAATACAACTGTTCTCTGGAGGCTTTGGAGATTGTGATTAACAATTGAGGGCAAATAGTTATTTGATAGTGCTATATGATGAGGCTATATGATGAGGCTATGTGCCTGGGGAATAATGCTGCCTCTTTAATTAAAAAAAAAAACTATGAGAAATTCTGTTTGTAGTTTGGTCATTGCAATTATTTGAATTTGTTTCAATTCGTCCTACTAAAGGTCAAAACTGGGGACCACAGCTGTAAGAATTCACCTAGAACATGGATGGAATAGTTCAATCAGAGCTTATTCGTGTGTTTGAATGGTCTAGTTAAAGTTTAGAACATAATCCAGTTAAGAATCTGTAGTATGACTTACAAATTTGAATACATAGAAGTTCTACCTAACCTGTACATAAGTTAAGATGCATAAAACTTCTACTTTGTATCTCGTCTCCATGTAGTTGGAGATTAATTTGATTCCTCAATTTTAATGCTTTAATCCTTAATTGCAGCGTCTTTCTCAGATTGTCCTGAATAAGTCGGCGATCTGTCACGGGCTCACATCGGACAAACTGTTTTCACGCAGAATCGAGTCAAACGGATAAACGAGAAAAGAAAAAAATGATACGAAAAGGAAGTGGGGAAAGGTCTCCTCTCATCCCATTTGCCTGTCTCTTTGACCTTTCTTCTCTCTCACGGCTTTCTGCTGCTCGGCGCTCTGATCAGTGGCGCGGTGACAGGATCCCGATCCTCAGAGCTGCTTCTCCACTTCGAGTGCCAAGCCAAATGACCCGATGCCGCACTGGGAGAGCAGCGCGAGCCGAGCCATCATATGCATGCACACACGACGGCACACACAAAGCCTGCAGCCTGTGAGGCCTCGGGATGCCTCTGCTGCTCCTTTGGGGTCCGCTTGAGATGTCGTGTTTTTTAAGCAGCTGCTAACAGTCTGCTCCGGCCACTAACCCTGCCTGTTTTGGGCCAACACCTTACAGAGGAGCACTAACGATCTCTCTCCTTCTTTCTGTCTCGTTCGCTCTTCCATTCATCTCTCGTAGTTTTTTTTTTTTTTTTTTTTCCCCCCACTGCCTTTATTGCTGTTTATCTATCTCATTTATACTGCACCCTCTCTCTCGGTTTACTACGTTTCCTTTTGATTGCATGTATTTATAATCCCGCCCTTCAGTACCTGCACCTGCTCATTATTTTTTGTTTGTGAACACGTGTTGCTTGTAATCGCGCGTGCCACTTTGTATTCGCGGCTGGGCATATCTGTGTTAACCCACTGTCCATTAACATTGTGTTTACTGCCTCTGTATCATTAAGAAGCACAGACAAGTGTCCTAGTAAAAGACTGGGACATAAACTGAAGTGATGCAGCTCCGGTCAGACTCACATTATTCTCTGTTCTATTTCCATGGCTGCCTGGAAGCCTAAAAGCCCTCATAAATTACACTGTTATTTGGGTCAAACCTCTGTTAGTAAGCACGGGCTTGATTTAGAGGCTCGGCTTCCACCCTTATTTTTGAATTTGTGCTGTGCATGTTGTGTGACCTGCACACCACACACGTGCACCGGCCGATGCCCGGTTTGCGGTAAAACAAACAATAAACATTAATTCACATCCCACTGAGTGCAGCATATAGACGCAGTCAAACAGAAGAGGCTTAAATGGGTTTTATTATTTGCAGATAGACCACAAGAGGGGTTGCACAGTCTTTCTACATCTTGTGTGGTCAAACATCAGCTATCGCAGCGTGTGCGCGCTCATTGCATGTGGTTCTTTTGTGCACGTCAGCAAGGACTTATGTTGCTAAAACAGCAGAGCTAAAGTCAGTAAGAATGGAAAACATGGGAACCTTTTTTTTTTCTTTTGCCTCTAACTTGTAAGCAAACAGATCAGCTGCGCTTTCTTTCCACGTCTCTCATGTTTAACCTTTATTTTCCTCAACTGAGTTCAATTAGTGTACAGAATTTACTAGTTACGAAGACCAAGATCAGATTAGTCTGATCGGAGTTCTTACTCTGTGAAGAACTGAGTAATTGGTTATAAAAATTTAGGAACCTCAGAAGAAATTGAATATAAAACGTTGCACATATTGACGTAAATATACATTTATACCTGTATAAATGTATACCTGTATATTTATATATTTACAGGTATGTCATGTATGTTTTTACCAAATACAAAAAAATAACAAAGAAACTGCAAAATTTCCTTAGGCCTCAGCCAGTCAATGTCAAGAAGCAACACCCACTGGTCGATGGCAGTCATTATGTGGGTGGTAGTTAAAGCCGGAGGAGGAAGTGGCGTTACAGTGGATCAGTGGTGTTGGTGGGAATTTCACATTCCTCCTTTGACATTGGGTAGGTGGGTGTGGAGGATGATCTGATGATGGTTGACCAACAATTTTTTCTGAAATCCCTTTCAAGAACAAGTTGTGCTTTTCCAGAGGCTCTTCAGATATCTCCTCAAATAATGATATATGATGCGCTCTTGAAGGAACCACTTATCGTTAGGTACTTTCGAATACTTTTTCTTTACAGTATTTGTCTCCACGTGTCGTGTCCCTTAAAGTCTCGTGGCCATTAAAGTCCTGGGCCTTACAATAAATAGCACAATGTTAAGATAACTTATTTTTGGATGCAACACTGTTCCAAGGAAAACTTGTCTAGCTTACATGTTTTAAATACTTTTGCTGCCATTCAATATTTGTTGTAAGTAGATTGTAGAGAATGCATAGGTGTAAAAACAATTGCCTTTTTCATAATTTTATAGTTAATACTGGAAATGATTAAATATTGAAATGTAGCCAGGAGTTTCACACAAATTTGCAGTAAAGAAAAAAACAAACAATTGTCTCTACTAGTCTTTGAAAAAAAAAAAAAAAACCCTGAGACAAAATCAAGTAAAAACTATAGTCAAAACCAAAACTTTGAAAAAGTGCTCACAAGATTGGTCATGAAACTAAGACTGGCCTTGATTATCACACATAACCATGATCTAAACTTCTCCAGCACTGCTGCCTATTGTTTCTCTCGGTCTTTGTAGGTGTTCTCTAACCCAGTGGTTTTCAATCTCCAGACCCATTGACCTTCATGTTTAACTGCTACAGTACGCCTGAATCAAATTAATACATTACCTCCTCAGCATGCCATTAAGTGCTGCAGAGGCCTGGTAATCACCCATTTATTTAGGTCAGG
Source organism: Poecilia mexicana (assembly GCF_051168715.1). NCBI lineage: Eukaryota > Metazoa > Chordata > Actinopteri > Cyprinodontiformes > Poeciliidae > Poecilia > Poecilia mexicana. The sequence continues at coordinate 19,117,010 of NW_028263386.1, read as the reverse complement.
TGTGTGCCCGCAGGGAAACACCAAAAACATCCAGACCAGTGGATCATGAGGACTAGGACTGAAAATTAATGACACAACCCAACTCTAAAGTCTTCACAAAACAGCTGTTTAACAACTGAGATTAAATAACACTCAGGTGGACTAATTGACAATTAGATGAATCCTGAAAACTTTGATTTCACTTTGGGGCTATCAGATTAAATGCGAGTAAAATGTATGCCACACTTTTCAGGTTTTTATTTAGCAAAATGTCAAAAACTAAACACAGTTTCTTTTTTGTTTTTTTTTAGATTCACAATTATTTTTTAACTCACAGGGAAGTTTGTGCTTGTAATTTAACAAATTCTTGATTAGATAAAATTTGTTTTCTTTTGCGAGGCATTGTGAACAGCTGAATTTGTAAATGGGGGCAGAGATTTTCAAAAGCGGATGGATTTGCACTGGGCAAAAAACAGCACTCTGTTTTTGAGGAATTTAGATTATATATATGAATAGAAGGAAATTAAATTATGATATGCTTATCCTCCAGTGGGAATCAGAACAGTTGTCATGAATATCCTCTTAGCTTTTCATTGATTTAGGCTACAGACACATTCTGAATAATACCACTGATGTCCTTATGTTGAGGCATTTCTAATCCTAACCAAAAGTGGCTGATTTTCTAACTGCGAAGGTTCTACTTGCACTCACAATTGCAAATGTTACACAGCAGAAAATGATGGGCCGGGCCACTTCTGGTGTAGCATATTTGTTCAGTTCAAACTGTGAACAGAAAGCACAGCAGTTATAGAAGCTACTCCTAATATCTGCTATAAGCCGTTTTCTCAGCAATGGCGGACTTTTTCATCGGACAGTCAACCGCTGAACACAATAATCAGAGAGCGGCACAATAGTAAAAACACACATACTCACTACTGACGTCAGTGTACATCTACTCCAAGTAACTTTCATTAACTGAACTCAAAATACATATATTTAGAAAATATTTTGCGGCCCTATTAAAGCCGACCAACTGAGCCAACACGAGCGCGAGCCATTAGCATCATTACTTTAGCCTGGTGCTAACTCCGGCTTCACATTAAGCTCAGCTGTTCAGTTCTGTTGAAGCACCTTTTTTCTGCCAGACGGTACATATCATAGGCTACTAGCGTTATAATCTGTATGTATTATTTATGACTCAGCTTATCTGTGAACAGAAAGCACAGCGGTTCTAGTAGGTGCTTCTAATATCTGCTGTAAGCTGTTTTCTCAGCAATGGCGGACTTCTTCAGCCTGCCGGAGCGTCAACCGCTGTTACATACGGCGCTGAGCGCCCTCTGATGGCGAAATTCATACATTGCTAGGTATAATAAATTCTAAGTTTCTCAGTAGCCTTTAGCATAAAAATAAAATGGGGGGGGGGGCTACTATTTTCATGCCTTGTTCTTTCATAATGCCACACAAAGGAAGAAATGGAAGAACCGAAAAACCTTTGCAGTCTGTATATTAGGGCAATATAAAACAAGTAGCACCCAAGCTTCTTAAAGGCATCATTCCAGCGGGAATTGGATTCCTCAAAGATGACTGGAATCTCCTCTTTCTGCCTTTATTTAGTTAGCATTTTTAACACATTTTTAGCAGAGAGTTTGGATATTGGTTTCTGCTGCAAATACAATTCCTGTATTTTTCCTATTTGTTTTTAATATTTTCACAAATGTACGGGTGTAATCCGAGACGGGAGCATTGGGAAGCCATCAGCAGTTTAACCGCGTTCTACTGCTGGAGAGCGCATGAATACGGCGTCTTTACTTCTCATTCTCTGCAAATGAGAAACAAAAGAAGTTGAGATGACTGAAACAGGAACAAAAATATGAAACAGTCAAGCTGCAGCTTGTTTTTATTGCATATACAACTGAGAAAAGATAAGCCAAACAAACGAAAAATTGCAAAGTAATGTAATACATGCTGCAGTTCTAAACCTCACCATTGTACTTGTGACCCTATGTTCCTCACATTTGAGTCTATTTACTAATAAGGTGATTTCAGAAGGAAACTGCTTGTACTTGTTCATCATTAATGCAGTTTTTGGCATTGGAACTGAAACACTTCAATTTTTTTTTATTATTAATTAACCTGCAGGAAACAGGTTAATTAATGGATAAAGGTGGTTTCTCTGGAAATAAAGCTCTACCTTCTAAAAAAAAAAAAAACAGTTTTTCTGATAACACTAAGCAGTCCAAGGACACGGCTGCAGCCTGAGCTGTGAGAAATCTGTGCTTCCTTTGACAAGCTGATGGGAAGTCCCATGTTTACGTAACTGGTGAATAGTCTAGTACTATCCAGGGAGTCTCATTTTCTCTGCTTGGCCTTTGCATAAATAATAATAATCAATTCGATTTTGATTCGTTCCTGATTGACTCAGTGGTTCCCCATAAATAGGATTTATTCATCTCCGTAACATCAGTTAATTGCTTTCTCAAACCTAATTGATATTGGTTGGGATTGAGAGAATATTCAAGCTGTTGGTTGAATTAAAATGTGTTGCCCTGAATGAGACATCGTAATTATGGCTGTATAAAAAAATCTTTATATTAAAACTATTTTTTTTTCAATTATGCAAATCAAGAAAAATAGTTTTAATTTCCAATAATTAAAAATTTCCCTCTGTATTTTATTTTATGCAACCTTCTACACTTGAGACACAGAAAACCTCTTCTCTGCGAATCTTCTATCAAGTTTCAAACTCTGCTCTCTCAAGATTTCTGTTTTAGTTTTTTTTACTTTATCTTTGACTTTTAACTATTCACGACTCCACTAAACTCAACCAATCTGCTATCGATTTGACACTAAAGCAAATGCCAGAAATTTTTCCACACACAATCAGACCCAGGTGTATCATCTCTGATGCTATTTGAACATTCTTCACCACTGTCTGACTTTTCTGCCCCAACAAAGAAGAAGAAGAAAAAAAAAAAAACTCGCATGAATCAAATCTCAACCCTGTCAGCATCCATTTTCCCGTTCCACCGCATCCTCAAGAGGACACACAGCGACCGCGATTCAGACATGCACCCGGGGTGGCGTCTCATTCCTGCGGCTGATGAGAGCCGGCATGATGGGAGTGAGGCATATAATGTGATTTATGGAGCTCGGCTCACTTTTCAAATTCAATCAGGAACTTTGATTACTGATGAAAATTTGAGACAGGAAATCGCTTTGATAGCAAACGAAAACCTCATGAGACACAAGAGTACTGATGTGTGCAAGTGTGCACAGGCAAACAAACACTGAGCCCATCTGAACCTGACCAAATCTGATTAGGGGGAACACGCGCAATGTAATCATAATCGACAAAGCAGGAAATCCTGAAAATCTAGCCAATAACTGATGAATCCTCTCGTCTGCTTCAGATCGGGGTGTCGGTAGACACAAAGCCAAACTGAGACACGATATCTGAATATAAATCAAGTCCAAACTGATGTTTCCATTTTTGTATATAGATACATAAACCATGCCTCCATCAGCTCTGATGAACTTTTCTGTCCCCGTTGAGGAAAAACATCCCCACACCATGACACCGCCACCACCGGCTGGTACTTGGTAGTCGATGTGAAGTTTTCTGCCACACACAGTATCTTGTAGTTTGTCACGTGGGACACGTCTTTTCCTGTTTTAATCTTTTGGTCAGCTTGCACTCATTGAGAACAAGAATGCTTCCTTTGTACATTTTTTTTTTCCTTCCGTCCAAGAGATTTCAGCAACAGCGGGCCAACCCGTGCGTCTTTCTGCCCAACCCAAACCCTCGGCGAGTAACGGAGGAAATGAAAAATGCGAGAAAAATGATGCAAGCCGATTCACTGATGCCTGTGCACCAACAAAGTAGTTTTCAGATAAAATATATGGTTTTCACAGTTCTGCGTTGGTGAAATGTAAATAAAAGATGCCATGTTTGTGAATGAACTGCTGTAGGGCTGCTTGCACATCGTTACCGCGTGAAGCATACAACTGCGATGAGTGAGAGTGAAAATAAATAGTGAAAGATTTGAGACTCGTCAGTCCACAGCAATTTAGTTAATAAAGATGAACCCATTATGTGACATTTGAGTTAAATTTGGTACCGGACAAAGGTACAGCTTTGCATATAGTATTCTAAAGTGACATAAGGTTCTCTAGCTTTATTATTATTATTATTTTACTTAAAAAAAAAAAAAGACACATTTCTAACCACTGTTAGGATTAATTGCTGTCATGACTGGTATTTATTTAACAGTGAGACTGTTAATGTCTTATTTAAAGGCAGTTATTAACCCTTTGGCATGTGACGACACTTGTCTTCAGAAAGTGTCCCACTATGTCACGATGGACGTCGAAACGACTTATGCGTGCATTAACTCCTGTAAAGCTAAAAGCAGACAGTCGGTAGCCTGATACTGCTTTTGTTTAATTGATTTCACTGTGAAAAAAGGGCCAAAGGATGCTGTGCGGTCGGGTGCACAAACAGACTTCTGGCTTTGTTAACGATGTGCCCCAAACATAAAATATGACTGCACAAGAAAGAAATTAGCAGCAGGGATTAACACGTAGAAAAAGAAACAAAATGTGTCTTTTGCAAAAGAGAAATCCTATTCAGAGATTTTTTTTTTTTTTATCAAACTGGCTCCTGATTGCCAAATCTTGTGCAAAAACAAGCCAATCTTTGCACTTAAATTTTCTAGCTTTTACATTTTCTTGTATATATTTTTTTTAAAGAGCATCTTTGCACACTTTCAGTTGAGGAAATAAAATGTTCTGTTGAAAACATATCTGTAATTCAACTGGCTCGCAGACGATGCATTCTGGCCCAGTAAATCGGAGCTGGTGATGGGTGTGATTCAGATCCTGCTTCGCACGCTCCAACACGCGCGATAGTTTCAGAAACCCAAGCATCACAAGCACACCGACGCAACCATCACACGTAATGTGCCCGACTCTTTGACAGAAGTTCTGGCTGATCTATGGCTGTTTGGTCTCTTGTGTTATTATAATGACTGCACATGAGGGGGACACTCAAAAATACACCTGACAGCATGACAGAGGGGCCCAATTACCTTTCCCCAGAGAAGAGTGCGTGTCACACACACAGAGAAAGAGCAGAGCGGAGGAACAGATAGAAAAGTGAAGGTAGAAAATGAGAGGCGCGCTGCTTGTGCATGTATTGCGGCAGAAACACGACAGGCTCATCAGTCACCAATGGCCTTTTAAAGCGTTTTCTGTGGGGACATCTGACCTTTTCACTTGATGTCAATAGCAGCTGCATGATGAATCAATCGCCTAAGCCTGTGGCTCCTGGAAGCCCCTGTTATCCAAAGTAAACATGTGAGATGACATTCGGCCTGTTGAGACACCCGCAGACAAAAGCCGGAGGTAATGGATCGGCTTTTAATGGAGAAACGGACCGAAGCGGTGCCGGCGAGGAGACCGAACCACGCCGTAATCCCCGTGGAGGAAAACCTTTGGACGTATGGCTCAATGTAAAGAGCTACAACTGCATATCGAGCATAAAGCGAGGCAAATGAGATAATGACGTAGTCAAGGTCAGAGAAGACTCTGCAACCTTACTGTCTGTCTGCACAGGATGGATAGGAAAGGGGAGGAAAAAATGGAACAGAACGAGGCCAGGGGAAAGATAAAGAGGAGGGCAAGGGGATGAGATAGATACTGCGGAAATGGAGAACAGCAGGGCCTGGATTTTTTTGGATGCCGAGCTGTGTGTGTGCGTGTGTGTGTGTGCGTTTGCCGAGGAGCCTAGGAGTGAGCAATAGGGGAATATGAAGCCTAATATGATGGACTAAATGAGGTGGAATGGAGGTAACATAGAGTGACAGCAACTGAGCCAGTGCATTAATGGGTTAACCAAGGCCAGGAGTCAATGACCTCCCTCCTCCCCCGAGACCGAATTATCTTTCAGTATAAAACACACACACTATACACACACTGATAATGAAGATGTGGTTGCCAGACCACTATATTTTATCAATCAAGCAAGGATGATTGATATTTTATCAATCATCCTTGCTAAAGCTATTGATCAGGAAAACCCGAAGGAAGGACTGAACAATTCTGAAGTAGTCATTGTTTTAATGAACAGATGCACTTAAAAGGGGTTAAGCACAACCCACGATAAGGGGGCCTCAGTCCTCATCGCAGATTCGATTCCCGGCCTAGTGATCTTTGGTGCATGTTTTCCCTCTCTCTCATCACCCTACTTTCCTGTCATAGCACTTTCAAATAAAGGCCATTAAAGCAAAAAAAATAAAAATAAAAAAAGGAATCCTTGAGAAGCACAACAAGCTTAAGGTGTTTACCAGAGATGGAATGATTTGAAAAAAAAAAAAAATCACGATTATCAGTGACAATGTTCCCAATCTGTAAGGGCAGATCTATCCACTCTAGTTCTATGCTCTGTGGGCTGAGTGACATCATGCTTTATTCATTTTACATCACATTTAGAATTCCTTATTGCACCTTCTGATCCATTTGAAAGGTTTGTTGCAGTTTCTGTCTATTTCTTACATGTTTGACCAAGCTTGTGAAGCTAATGGTGTATTTAAGTGTGTTGTGCTGGTGCACAGTTATCAAATGAAGTTGTAATTAAGTACATTTCTATCTGTATTAAAAAAAAAAGAAACATTTAAGTCAACTCAGCACTGTTTTTCTCTATTGATCAATGGTAAATCTCAGATATCTTTTCTGATATCAATCCAGACAAGTCAGATAAACGGAGGCCTCATAGTTGCATCTTATAGGTCTGAAAGGATCTGCTGCTAATATCTTGGTGCCAGAAGTTTTATGGCCCAGTGTAGTTTATACCCAGACGAGTCCCCGACTGTTACGGCGCAAAAAGTAGGATGAACACCTATTAAAGCTGCAGTCATAATGATGTATAAACTCAAATCTTTGTATAGGAGATTGCAGATACTCAATGGAAAAAAAAAAAAAATAGAAATGTTCTCTAAGAGCTCTTATGTCCCTCTCATATTAAGAGACATTTGAGTTTTATATCACTATGACATTTAAATTACCGTCTGCATTGATGGCTGTTCTGAGTAAGGGTTTCTAAGAGAGACAGAAAAAAAAAATAGATGAGCAGAGAATGTGTAAAAAGAAAAAGACAGTGCAGGCTGCAGGTGAGAAATTAGAAATATTAGCATATTTATTACAGCAACATGAAGACACAAAAATGCCTACACTCTTTACAACAAGCAATGCAGAGCAAATTGGCATAGGAACAAATAACCTTTATTGGTGGGCAACAAAAGAGAGAAGAGAGATGGCCAAGGGAGGAGAGAGAGAGAGAGATTCGACTGAAAACATCAACTGAGAATCTGATGAACATTTAATGTACGTACCAGGTGAGAAACAGAAACAAACACAGCATTTCAGATCAAGAGAACCAGCCCACATAGCTTAAATTGGCAAGGTGTGGATTGACAGTGGTGTGGGATTTAAGAAAAGGAGGTGGGTATGGAAGTGCTGAATAAGAATGCAAAAAGCACACTAATGATTTCCTTTATTTTTTGAGGCATTAATTGAAGACGCATTCCTTGCGGAGTTTTCCCATTTTAAAACAATTATGTAATGAAAACTTTTTTTTATTTATTTTTTTTAACTCAGCCAATTATTTGAGATATGAAAAGAAAACCCACTTCCTACTTCTTTCGTTTGCTTTTCAGGTTGAAGATTCTCAAACATTATTTTAGAAAACGACTGCTGGGGTGGCTATGTGGAGGTTTCTGCGATGTTACACGAGAAGGGTGCTGATGTGAGGTCGCCTTAGGTAATGCAAATAAATACAACCTGTATATACACTTTACTCTTAATATCACCTCTATATGACCATGGAAAGTATATAACTCAGTAAATAAGGCATCTAAAAGGCCAGCAGTCCCAGATAGGCCGCTAGAGTGTAATTATAGAGTTAGGAAGAGTAGAACGAACAGTTTTACTTGATCCCACTTCGACTTGTGTTGTAAAAGAGATGTGAAAATTGTTTGAAAGGACAGAAAAGTAAATGGAAAATTAGTTTTTGTTTTTTTATTGTTGGAAATTTTTATGAGCAGAAAAAAAAAGGTCACTTCACTGCCCTTGAATCCTCCATCACGTTACACGCTTAGTTTTTGGGATACAGCTGATGATGCACCTTATAATTTCCATCATAAGGAAGACAGAATAAGCCTTTAATTTCAAACTAACAAGCCAAACTTACTTGAAATGTGATTTTAAAAAAAATAAAAAAATAAGTTAACATTAACTTGGAAACCTGCATATGATTGTATTTTGTTAATTGTTCTGGTTTCAATATAATCAATAAAGTTACAACTCCTATAATATTTTAGCGATTAATATACTTTTAATACTTGACGTAGCATACTGTTGTGCAGTTAGCAGAATTCTAATAATTAGTCAAATTGTAGAGAAACAAACATGTTCTTCTGTGCTATTTTCTCAAAAATAAGATTGAATTTTCTACTCTTTATATATTTTGAGTTTGTTTACGAGGCTTTTCTATGCTTTAAATGTAAAGTCGCATTACCCGCCGTATGCGGGGAGCTTCAGCAATAAATTTAATTAGAAGTTTTCTTTTTTTCCTTTTTAATCACCATGCGCTTTCAAAAAGTGGCGTTTCGTGCAGTAAACTGGATGGAAAACAGGAAATGCGTAAAGTTTAAAGTGGATATGCAAATAAAACAAGCTCGAAAGTCCATTCTACTCATCCTAACGCCGTCATAAAAACTGCAGGCGCCGTCTCCCGTCTTTCAAAGCCGACGCTTCTCTCCTTTGCTACATTCCGTGTTCAATCTGATGGTTCGCCTCATCCTTCACTTTCCACCTGTACGAGCCGCCCCCTGAACGTAAACCTCGAAATCTCTTTTTCATATTAAAAGCACATCAAAGTCGTCGTCATTGTTGTCATTACAAACATTCTAATATTGGAAATTAACGCTGTACATATTTTACACTATGGTACAATCAAATACTCTACTTCATGTCACTGTTGGTCCTATGGATCACCACATGTATTAAAACCGAGTTTGGGGGAAACATTAAATCCAGGCTCAGTGCTATTAACGCAACGAACATGAAAAGGGTCCCTTTGAGTCTAATCGCGTAATTAATGTCATGAGCGAAAATATCAACAGACGTGTTGGCTTATTCTTGTAAACATTGTACTGTAAATTTGTAAGCAGTGGGTAGTGACTGAAAATAAGGATGACATAAACAACAAATAAGAAAATACACATCAGACAAAAAAAAAGAAAAAAGTTTTTTCTTTTTTTTATGCAAGATTTACCCTCTTGTGGTGGCACGTCTGAAATCCAACACTTCACCTCGTCAAGCGATGACGTCGGAAAACACAACTCTGTAATCGTGGTGAGAGTGCTGCGTGGCCGTAAGGACAGAGGAAATGAAAGTGCACAGCTAGAATTAAGGTATGTCGTCGAGATTAACTTTTTTTTCATATTTCTGTACATGGCACAAACCCGTAAAATCAAGTTAGACGTCCTCAACAGTGTCACTGGCTTTGCATCGCCTTTGCTCCGCACAAAACACTACGACCGTCTAAACACACCTGAAACAATGGAAGGCTTCATCTTAAGATGAGTTATTCCTTTAAAGTATGCTGTAAAACAAATATACTTTGCGCGCCTTTCAAAAGGACTCAGACCCTTAGAATTTTTTTTTTTTTTTCCACATTTTGCCACATTGCAACCACAAACTGTAATTATCTTCATTGGGATCGGCACAAAGTGTAAAAGAAAAAGAATTATGGTTTCCAATTTTTATTTTCACAAATAGACTATGAAAAGTATTGTGGGCAATTGTGTGCAGCCTGCTTTATATTCTGGCAGCTCAAAGTAAAATCCAGTTCATGTCTGTGCAACGTATTCTCGGTATGAATCAAGTCCGAGAACAAACAGCCTAATGAAGACAAATACATAAGAGATATTTGGAAAAAAAGTTGTTGAGAAAGCAGAATAGGCTTATGATGCCTCCGGAGTACCTGAAGAGATCCACAACTCATGGAAGAATATCTGCAGGACAACTACAAGCCATTCACTCCACAAATCTGGCATTTATGAAAGAGAGGAAGAAGAAAGCTGAAAGAAGTCAAGTTTTCAGTCGAGTACAGGAAACGGCAGAAGTGGAAGAGGGTGCGCACGAAAGATGAGACCAAAGTTTTGCTTTTTAGCCTTGGTGCGGTGGATCAATCTCAACGCCGCTAATCAACCTGAACACCGCATTTTCCACTTTATGTCCAATTTATTTTGAGACCAAGTAGGGAACGCCTTCATGTCTACAAGTGAAAGACAGAACGGGACCTACTGAATATGAGTCACAGCTACAATTTTAGCAAGAGTTGATTCCACCGAGTACACACTCGGTGGGGCTGAACACAAATCCAAACAAAACTTTTCATTTTTTGTTTTGAAAAAAATGTAAAAACCTTGTATTCTTTTCCTTACACTTAACTGTTATGCATAAGTTTGCAAAAAAAAAAAAAAAAAATCCCAATGCAAGACACTACACTGTGCTTAATGTGAAAAAATCTGAGGTACGGATCCTTTTCACGAGGCTCTGTAAACTATGTTTATTTTGTCAAAGATACTGGAAGAGTAACATTTCGTCATGTTCTGTTATTTCTTTGCAATCTGTAACACCGCACAGCAAGTGCACGCAAACAGGCGTACGTATATCGGATCTACTTTCTATGGAAGTTTGTCTGAGAGCGGTCTCTAAGGAAGCCCTTTTCCCGGCCAAATAAACTTATTAAAAACATACTTCCGTCCTACACACGAAATCTACATCCCCCTTATATGTCTACAGGTCCATTTATTTATCTCCTCACTCCCTTCACATTCATGTCATCCATAATCTCTTAGCTTTCTTTGAGCAGACACCAGTGGAAGAGTTGATACATTTACAACAACTGCTGTTAGCGCTGTGCAACCACAGATACAAACGTTAGGTCCATCTCTACGCTCGTGGCATACGCCGCCCATATAAACATATATCTACACATGTACACCGTCTTATGACCCCTTTTTGAAAACCTTCGCTATGAAAACGTAAAACAAACAAAATGACGGTAAAACCAACTGTACACCTGACAAACAGTGACGAGCATTATATTCAGTTTTTTTAGTCATTATGTTACTTTTTTTTTTTTTTTTTTTTGCTTTTTCTTCATTTATGTTTACATGATGTGAAATGGTCTCTGCGTGCGGCTTTGTTGGTCTCTGTGCTGCCCTGACATGGTGAGCGGTGTTGGCCAAAGGGCACGTCCAGGACGGGAATTATGGGAGGGTGAAGGAGTCAAGCGTCAATGTTGTCTCCATCTTAGTGTGCCACAAAAAAATAAAAAATAAAAAATAAATCATTGGAGACCCAAGCACAAAGTATCCATTACAGCTCCATTTGAGTGGCGTGGGGGGGAGACTCTCCACAGGAGCGTCCAGTTCAACTCTGTCTCTCTGTGGAAACTGTTATACTTGGACGTGTGTCCCCTGGGCTTGCAGGCTCTGCACGCTGGACAAAATCTTCTTCTGGTGGCCGGCCAGCGTCACTCCCATCTTCGCCAGTTCACTAGACGAAAGATTTAGGAAGACAAGCAAAGATATTATAATGCTGCAAATTGTAAATACACTGTTATGATCGTTACATTGGACATCCTCCACAAAAACACTGGAAACATTGAGGCCCAGCATGAGAGGTGCTCATTTGAGCAGGATAAGGCCCCTTGTGTCTGTACCTGACGCTGATGTAGAGGATGGAGTCCAAGCTGACGTATCCGGCGCTGGAAAAGTTCTCCTTGTACTGGCCCATCTTGATGGTGTCCAACCAATCGTCCACAGTGCTCACGCTGAACTCTGGGGTGGGCGGGTCCTCCCTGCTGGAATGGAAAAGCACACTTCAATCCAATGGTAGTCGATGCAGCTCAGAATTTATGCCAAGAAAAAAAACATATATGTGCAAGTCAAGTTAATAAAACACCCACATTTCAATTTTTCAGAAAAAAAAATTATAATCATAACAAATAAAAGCAAACTTTTAGGATAGAAATGGGATGTTATAGCCTGTAGAATCATGTCACTTCTGACTTGAAAGCTGTGTAGCAGAGTCACTGATGCTCTCCACGACAAGGACGCTTATCGCTAAAGAATATCCAAGTTTATCATTAGAAAGTTTAGTGGAAGGAAAATGTTTTGTGGAAAACGATGAAACGTGGAGTAGTACAGAGTAAAAGTTGCTCTTTGTCCATTGTGAAGATTTCAGAAGAGCAAAAAAAAAAAAAGGCTTGCAGTATGATGTGTCATGTTGCCTTGGTTTGAGGCGTTTGTGTCTGCACCCGTGTCATTTTTTTTATGATGTGTGTGTTTTTATTCCAAAACCAGATTTAAGAAATGAAGATGTATCTGCATTTAAACAGAGACATACATTGTTTTGATTCTAATGTATCTGTGCTCCCTGTGAAAAACAAAACAAAAAAATACAAATACATTTCCGTTAATGGACGAATATGATTGCAGTCTTTTGCCCCTTGGAAAGGCTTCTGAGTTTTCCATTTATTATGAAATGCTATAAACTATCTTAGCATTCATTCATTTCCATAAATCCGTTAAAAAAAACATGTATGGAGTGCAAGCATGAGCACATCAACAGAGATGTACACTCATGGTAAAAAAAAACAACAAAAAACGTGTATGTAAGTGTAGAAAAGTAAATTAATGGGTTTTATGTATTTTGGAGGCATCCTGGATTCTTTTGGGGAAAAACCTTTTTGTCTGGCTTTGTTTAATATTTAATGACATGCAGAAATCTGTGGTTTTAAGCTTGAGGTTCGATTTATATGATTTTAAAACGCAGCAAAGACCGGATCACAAACAGTAAAAGTTTTTAAATTAGAGTTAGTATTTTTTATTTTTTATTTTTCACCACATCTGCCCTGAATTACTTCCATCGATGTTAATGTAAGACGTGTTTCTGGTCCTGTGGTTTATTCAGCCTCTTCTAGACTCTCTGGGGGTTTAACTGAAGTAATTTTGAGCTTCTGCCGTCTGTTGGTTTGTGTTGAGCCTTGTTTTTTTTCTTTTCCCTCCACTTTCTGTTTAGAGCGTTTGTCTCTGAAAAAAAAAAAAAAAATCATTGTATGCTGCACTGATTCTGAACATCAACTAAGCGCCTGAGGTGTAAAATGTAAATGTAAAAATAATGATATTCTCCGGGTGCGGGCAATTCAGCTGGGGATTCAGAAACTCTAAATTGAACAAGGAGAGGGAAGCTACACCAGCTCCCCCGAACTTATATTCTTTCATTTTCTACTTTCAGAACTAGTTATTATGTTGGAAAACAGCTTTAAAGAATAGAATATATTTGAAAAATAACATTTCCAGCTTACGGATTTCAAAAGCAGTCTCATATTTTTTTTTTTCCAACCCGTTAAACCTTCAGACTGTCCCCATACTCTCATCCGACTGTACGTCGGTGAAATCCTTTGTTTCCACTGACCACGCTGAGCTGTTGGCCAGCTCTCTGAGGCTGGCTGGGTTTCTGATGAGCTTGTCCAGGATTGTGACAATCTGTCCAAACTTTGGCCGATCACTGCGCCCCTTCTCCCAGCAGTCCAACATGAGCTGGTGCAACACCACCGGGCAGTCCATAGGAGCAGGAAGACGATAACCCTCATCTATTGCTTTGATCACCTTCGCAGGGAGAGAAATGCAAAAAAAAAAAAATTCTATCGATCTGGTATTGCTTGAGATTAGCAATCTTTTTTTTTTTATTGTTTAGAAATGTCTGAAAAAGTGTCTGCAGGTTTGGGACTCACATCCTGGTTGGACATCTCCCAGTACGGTCTCTCTCCGTACGAAATCACCTCCCACATGACAATGCCATAGCTCCACACGTCGCTGGCTGAGGTGAACTTCCTGTAGGCGATGGCCTCCGGTGCCGTCCATCTGATGGGGATTTTCCCTCCCTGCAAACACACCGCGTAGACATCGTGCTTTCGCTGAAATTGTCTGACGAAAGAGAGTCTCGGTGCTTTTTTCCGTTTTGTTCTGATTAGTCGAAATTCGACATGAAGCTGCGAACATGTCAGCATTAAATGGATGGCATGTTGTTGCCCTCTGAGTGGAGGTACAGTCAGTACACAGATTCATGAAACAGTTCAGTCCTGTGCTGTAGTGAAGTGCAGTTGAATCTTAAGAAGCTCTAATAAGCTGTCTACAGCTAAAATGATAACATTTTGAAATACTGACTAGTTTGGACATTACCTAAAAAGATCCTGGGAAATTTAGTTTGTAAGAATGTATTCTTTTTTTTTTTGTATTCACAAGTACAACACATTACACAAAGTGTTCATACTCCCCCCCCTTTTTTTTTCTTTTTTAAAAAAAACAGACTTTAATGTATTTTGAGATTTTAAGGTGATGCAGAAGGGAAAAAAAGGACAATAATAAATAGCTTACATTTTTTTTTGTCAAATTTGAAAAGTGTGGCTTGTCTTTGAAATTAAACCCACTATGTCAAAACTTTACACCGTTCAAATTTTCACTTCCTTTTCAGCTCCCATCATTCTTTCTTCCTGGATGGAGAGGGTCTGTAAACGGAAACTTTACGGTCTTGAACTGGATTTCGGTCTTAGAGCCACTCCAGAATCTGAATATTTTTTAATTTACACCTTTCCACTGTAACTCTGGCTTTGCGCTTGTGACCATGTCCTGCAGGACGGTGGACGTCCAACGCCATTCTCTAATCATTTACAGTCTTTCACCGTTATTTCGGTGTATTTAAGTGAAGTGAAACTTTTCAGATTTTTATTTGCAGACAATTTTTAAATGAATGTATAATTTTCCTTCCACTTCACAAATAATGTATAATTATTACTCTGAATAATCTTCAGATAAAACCCCATAAAATCCATTATTGCTTGTGTTTGCAAGGTGACAAATTGGAAAAAGATCAAGGCAATATAAATGCACAGGTGATTTAAAGGGAAACACGTGATAGGAAAATGTTTGAAATGTCGTAATAAGTGGCGTTAACCAAATATCTGTCTCATTTTTTTTTTAGCTCCATCGTCTCATCAGCTTTGACCATTTTCCCCGTCTCTGCTTACGAGCTGCATCATGCTGCCACCACCAAGTTTTACAACGGAAATGACTATAGACCCCAAATCCTAATTTTATTCACATCTGACCAGACTACACTACTTGTATGGTGTCTCATTTGTGGGTCCATGCAAACTTTAAATGGCATTTCTTGTCTTGTACCTATTTCTAAATTTGTCTAAGAATCCAAATAACAAGTGAGTGTAATATCCCCAACACTGTCAGTGTTACAATGAAAACTGCGCACAAATTTATATAACAGCCACACAACAGTTTCCTGGGTAAGTTGGGGTGTTTTAAAATGTAAAGCATCTTCCATGTTTAGAATTGGAAAAAATGAAAAAAAAAATAAAACAATGCTCCACTATTAGTAGTCTTCTGGCTGTTCCGAGTGTGGAAAAACGCTAACCCTCAGTTCTTACAGTCTGTTCTCATTTAATGAGAGAGGTGGCGGGATAAAGAGTGTGTGTATCAGGTTTTTTGGGATGAATTCCCTGAGCTCCCCCTGCCTTTGTTGTTGACACGCAGATCAAAAGGATTCCATACAGCCCCCTGTATGTATAGGCGCCCCCACCCTCCCCGGTTCACTGACGCACGGAGGCGTCGCACCTCTATAGGCTCGTCTCGGCTTTTTAACATGCGGAAGATGCCTCTGCACCACCTAGCATTCCCCACCTCTGCTCGGTGAAAGTCAAATGAAAGACAAAGCTGCCAAGTTGCTCAGCACTGTACTTTAGTTCCCCCACCCCCCTGTCCACCCCTACCCAACATCATCTTTTTTTTTTTTTTTTCTCTTAACTGCTCTCATTGGATCACCATTCTTCCCCTCCCGCATCCTCTCTCTCTCCCCTTTTTTCCTCCCCGGGTCTCTGGCTCCTCCGTCTGTCTCTTCCCCATCTCCGCCTTTGCTCCCCTCCTCCATCAGTGCCTGCAGCTCACTATCTAGGTCTATTGACATCAGTGGGAGTTTGTGTGTGATTGCTATAGAGCTGTCAGCGGCTGATCCACTCCTCCTAGGGCAATGCTAATGCCACATTAAGAATAACTTCCCTAACTTTTCTTATGAATATGAATAATGCCGTCTCCTTGTGGACATTTTTGATGAGTTACTCCACAGTGGTTTAAGCTCATTGATGTTTGAGTTTCTATAGTTTTACTAAAGGGGCTGGGAGAGGATGCTGCAGTCACCAAAGACTGATTTGACTGCATAAATACAAAAGTGTTAGGGGGTTGGGTTTTTTTTTTTTTTTTTTGCCTCTGTCTTCTCTGTGTATATTAATTAGTTTTGTGAACAGTATATCTTCAATATCAATGTTATTATTTAAGTTAATACTATGTAGAACCGCTACTACTTGTCACAAGGTTTTGTTGGACATCTGTTAGCAACAACTACATTGTGAAAGTGCCTCAACGAAAGCCAATCGCGTTCTGTGTCTGATTGGCTGTAATTCAGCCAGCGGCAAACGGCGAGCAGCTCTTACCCTCGTAGTGTAGGCGGCCTCGGGGTCGTCCTCCAGAACTCGACTCAGGCCGAAGTCGGACACCTTGCACACCAGGTTGCTGTTGACCAGGATGTTTCGAGCCGCCAGGTCTCTGTGAACGTAGCTCATGTCTGACAGGTACTTCATACCCGAGGCGATGCCGCGCAGCATACCAACCAGCTGGATCACCGTGAACTGGCCGTCGTGTTTCTGAAGCAAAGCAGAAACAAACATGAAACGACGTGCGGAAGTCGAGTGTTTCTGCTGACACCGACCGGTAACGTGGCGGCGCACTGACAACGGCTCCAGCTGTAACTGGAGGGTTTATGCCAGGATTTGAGCTGCACTGGCAGCGTCCCAGAATCCCCAGAGGTTCCAGAGCGTGGCGTCGTATCGCGCTCAGCTCCTGCTAACCCTGCGCTCTGACCTTAAACTGAGGGGCTAGTGGGGGCGGATGAATTTCTGCTTCCAAGGATCAAAGGGGGGTGGGGGGGAGATCATGAGAACAAAAAAGTCCCACTTACAGAGGATTGAACCTGACAAAACTTTCCTCTTTAGCACTAAGCTTGTGTCGGCCCAGCTCTGCTTGGATTTCAGGTTTTGAGCTGTGGTTGGCTAAGACTTTGCAGCCTGTTGATCGATGATGGTCCAGCTCACCTTCCTCTGCCAATTATTCCTGCCCTGGGCCAACGATCTCTGTTAAAGAGCCATTCATGTTATCAGTCATCCCCTCTCCTTCATATCATTTCTCCTTCTTCTGTCCCTTTGTAATCTCCATCCATCTCCTTCTCGTCCCGCTTCTCTGTCGCAGAGAGGGGGAAGAACTCGGCTGCACTTTGATTCAGCCTCCGTCTATCTGTCTCCGTTCATCTTTCTGTGTCCATGCACCCCTCCCCTCCCCGCCTGTCTTCTGTCTTTTTCTTTCTCCCGTCCCTCGGCAGCTGCGGAGTAAGTTAATTAGCCGGTGGTTTTGTGAGATGCTGATTGATTGGACTGTCTAACAAACCTACAGACTTCCTCTATCAATCTGCCCACCGCACTGTACTGCCAGAAAGGAGGAGGCATGGCAGGAAAGGAAGGAGAAAGATAGGTTAGATGGCAAGAAGCATCTTTTTTTTATTCAAATTAATAAAATGCATATCTAAAAATAAAATCACTTCATGTGATGATAGATTGTGTTGGACCAAGAAGAGGGAAGCTGGTTTTGTTACTTCAGAGGGATTTCTGCTTAATAAATGCTCATAATTAAAGACAACTGTAAAGATACCACAGCTGAGCTGTTAAAACCATAAAAAGCCAGGCTCTGCAGGCACTTTATGACCTTCCTTTCAACACGTAGCATTGTACAACCCTCCCTCCCCCCCAAAGAAAAAAAAAAAAAACATGTATGTGGCATCTTTTTATTGCGTGTGAGTGAGCAGGGACGGTTGGGAACAATATTCTTGAGTCGTTTTGCATCTTGTCACTGCACTGTGCTTCAGTGCTGCAGATGGGATCTGCGCCTACTTAGAAACGGGCCCATCATCACAGCCTTAATGGCTCAGCAGCAGTGCAGTGATTTTACTGGCTGACAAACAAGGCTGAATATGAATCAGGGGAATGTCGAACATGAGGCGCACCAGGAACCATGTGCCATCTATCTGGGCCGATGCAAAGACGCGTTTCAAGGTTCCCCAGTTAAATCAGTGCAGCATCTTTGATGATCATAGCTGAAAACATATTTTGAATTTTCAAACACTGCAGAGAGCTGGGCATATTTATTGGCACCCCTCATAACAATGCATAAAAAGCCTGAAAGTAAATTGATTTTTTCTTTTTTTTTTTTTTATTACAGCTGCATCTTCTCATACTCATAAGAGTCCAACCTTTTAATTTGAGTACATTTATTCAGTGAGTGGGAAGAAATAAAAGTTATTAAATCACCTGGAGCATAATAATTGGCATCACTGCATTAAAAGTTAGCAATTCTTGTTTTTTATTTATCCTTTGTTTTTTAAGTTAAGAGTTTCTAAACACTTCTAATTAGTCGTAAACGTCTTATTTCACTTGAGTAGGAACCAGTTGTGATATATCCAATATTTCAAAGGTCTTGGTCTATTCCTACATTCTCTATGTTGAAATTCAGAAATCAAAAGTTTCCTGGAAGTTTGTGTAGTCTCTTTCTGATATTACAATCATGTATATTCTCAGACAGAGTCTTCAGTGAGTTTTGTCTGACATTTTATGGTTTCTGGAGACTTCTTTTAGCATAATAAGGTCTGCTGTCAGGTTAAAGTCACTTGGAAAGCCTGATCTAAGCATGTGGTAGCTGTTTTAACATCCCTCCATTGTAAAGCATTTTTTTTTTTTTTTTTTTTTTTGCAAATCTCTTAAACGATTTGTAAGCGTCAACAATCTTCTTTCTGAAGGCTAGGATCTCAACATGGTGTCTACTCTTACACATTCAGGAGCACACACAATTAAATATCTGAGGTTTAAACAGAGGAGACCTTGTTCAAAATATAGAGTAACACTGTTTCAGTCATATCCCCCCACATGTGAAACAATTGCATGTACATTTTAAGTGGGAACAAAAGTGGTGGTGCCTGATTTATTCACGTAGTTTTTTCTTTTTTCATTTTAACACTTCAAGTCACATTCAATAATAGCCTGAAAAACTATCTCGGGGTAAAGAGTCGTGATGCTGCCATAAGAGAAAACGAAAGTGCGGCGCTCTGTCCTGCCGAGACGAGACTCACCTTCAGGAAAGTGTCCAGAGACCCATTTTCCATGAACTCTGTTATGATCATCACGGGCTTACCTAAAAGAGGCACAATATAGGGCGGTCGTTAATAAGCCACAGTTACAAGGGAGAAACGCACAAAACTATAAAAAGACGGAAAAGAATCAGAGTCCACAGCTGTGACCATCCTCTCCCTTTTCGCCTCCGTGCCTCTCTCAGGGGGATAACGTGGTGTGTCGTCATCAGTCACACTGACAGCTTCTAATCAGCCCTCTCCATAAACGCCAGGAGATAATTAGAATAGACCAATCCACCACAATATATATGTGCATGTGTGTGTGTGTGTGTGTGCGTGTGTGTGTGTGTGTACGTGTGGGAGCCTCCTGAGATCTCATGAATACTAATCAGCCTCGAGGGAAGTGGTGGTGGGGGGGGGGGGGGATTGGGGGGACTTGCGGTTTGATCGCTGTGCACCTGCACCAGTGTGTGTTTGTGTGCAACTTTGCGGGTGATGAAGGGGAGCCTGAGTGACAGACCCCGCACCCTATGATCCTCTGCTTGGCATCTGGTGAGGCTTACAAATGATTAACAAAGTACCTGCAATCACACGCGCGCACACACACACCAAAAACAGCAGTTGTCCCTGGTTTACAGCTACCTCCACCCAGACCCCCACCCCGCCGCAGACAGGCATTGCCAATCACCAAACAAACTCTCGGCGTGCAGCTACAAATGACGGAGCACGGCTTGTAAACACACAGGCTATGTCACTGATAATGAATAGTTCGCATTTCCCAAATCAGACCTCTATGATGCGAGGGGAAAAAATAAAAAATCCTGGGGGAGACAACCTAACATAAGGAGGAAGAAAGAAACGGGATGTCTAGACAGGGAGTGCTGCTGTAAATGGGTCTAAACTAAGACAAAGGATGAGCAGAGCTAAAAATAATTTGACAATAAATGGACCTAAAAAGATTTTTTTTTTTTTGCGATGGAACCTCCAAATGCCATTTTTTAACGTTTGTGGCCAACCTTTGAACTCTGGTTTCTGTACAGCTCTAACATGCTGATACCTTTTTCAGTTAATTTCTTTAGATACTCTGAAACAGCAGCATTATTTTTTTTTTCCAGCATTCTTGCTGTGAGAGGTCTCTATAATTATTTAGATTAGAAGTAGAGGGAGTACCACACTACGTGTCTGGGAGAGCAGGTTTTGAAAAGTGGGCTGGCACTCATTTAAAAGATGAGATTGTTACAGTCAAGGTTCCTCCAGGGTTCTTGAGGTTTTAGGATCTTCTGGATATTTACACAATATGAGCCTTTAACTGGTGATATAGTAAAATGATCTTTTTATATTTTCCCCAACATGAAAGAAATCTCTCTGTAGCGAAGAAAACACATTTTAAAATACTTCTGTGGTTTATAAAACACTGAATGGCTGAGCACCGAAACACACTACAGACCTGTCATCGTCGCGTTAACCTTCCACACCTCTCAGCTCCTCCAGGTATAATCTACCCGGCATTCCCAGGACCAGAACCAAATATGGACACGCAGCATCCAGTTTCCTGGAAAAACTTCCAGAAAACTGCAAAACAGCTGAAACACCAAGTTCCTTTACATTGAGGCTAAAAGTCTACGTGTTTAGGAGTGCCTTTGTTTAAAGGACCTGAAACATTGATTAATACAGTTGATGTGTATTTGATGACGTTTCTTCCTGATGACTGTGATGTTTGTCGCTCGTTTCACAGCTGGTTATCCTGTCATGCTTGTTTTATATGTAATTTAAAGCACTTTGAACTTCCTTGTTGCTGAAATGTGCCATACAAATAAACATAACTAGACTTGACTCTCCAAAGAGGAACGCTCTGATTTTCAGTGTGAAGTTCTGGGATATTTAACCACTTTGGTGACTTGGGACTAAAATAAATCTGCTTCATTTCAAAATCTACAACTCTTGGACTTGTAAGTCATTTTAAATCAAGATTGGGGTGATCTAATTTAATGAAAATAAATAAATAAATAAAAATACTTGTGGAAGACAAGTGTGGAAAATCAAACATTTTCCATACTTTTTTTTTTTCATTGTAATCCTGACATGGGGATTACAGGTCAGTTCTTTTCTGCACTGCTAAGTATGAACATCAGCCACTTTGGGTGAATTCAGACCGTTTTCCCAACTTGGATATTACAAAATTCAATTGGGCTTCTTATGTCCACACAGTAAATGATAAATTGACTGAATTTGTATGGTGGTTTTTCTTCTCAAAAAGACCATTTAATTAAAGTGACTAAAGGGCTTAATCAAAGGTGCGTTAAAAACAGTCACACTTCTAAAATTCGCAAGACACAGGATGGAATCTGACATACGCTTTACTTTATCTACTACCTTTATTTACTACCTTTATCTACTACCCTACCCTTACTTTATTTACGCTGTATGTCTTTGCTTTAATCAAAAGTGAAAGAAAGTTATGACGACTACATAAGTGAAAATGTAATAAAACGCTAAAACACACACAAAAAAAGAGAAATTAAATATGTGGAAAGAAGGTGGCAGTCAAAACATATGAAGGAACAGATGAAAAAAAGAAAGAGAACAATGACAAAAAACAAGAAGTGGCAAGAAGGGAGAGAGGAGAGCAGACGGACATGAGGGAGGAGGCCGGTCACACGCCTGTCACAGACGGGCAGCAACAACACCACCAAGGCCTACAGTAAGATTGTAGGTAAAGACAGCAATACATCACTTTAAATGAATTCACTATCTTACTGCAGAAAACAGACACACACACACGCCCCCCACACACACACAAACAGAGTCGCCTGGTCTCTAGTGGTGGTGTCTTCTTTGACAGTAACATTAGTCTCAGGGATAAAAGTGAAAGAGAATTGGATTTTCTTCTGCTGGGGGTGAGGACTGCTGGTCACATTTATCTCCACACAGAGCCTCTCTCTCTCTCTCTCTGTGTGTGTGCGTGTGTGTGTGTGTGTGTGTGTATACAGGAAAGAGAGAGAGCTGGTTTCAGGCCATGGCATGAGGGGACGGATGGTGCTATAATGACAGGCTGATTTGAGCTCTGTTTAGAGAGGGAGAACATTTGTGTGCTCGGTATGCAAATGCAGCTGTAGATGGGTCTAATGCTGGCTGAGAGGGCAGCCGACTCCTCGCTGCTTTTCTTGTCGGTGTGTGCAGGTTCGTGTCGGTGCTCGTTGGTGTTCGGTAAATGTGGACACGTGTTTTGTATTGCATGCACATGTTAGCACCGTACAAAGTTAACACCCATGAAATGGGAAAAGGGACGATAAAACATACCTTAAAAACCAATTATGTGTGTGAGTGTGTGTTGGGGACCACACATGCAGGTGACGTTGGATATTGCCTTTGGGTTCGAGGCGTTGGATACGGTCAAGAGAGACGGACAATGAAACGCATTCATCCTGCTGTCCGGGCTTAGACAGCTACATGATTTGGGTGTGTTCTCACACACATGCTGTCTGTAGCGATAACAGCCTTAAAAGATAGAAGGAGCAGCAGATATCTGAGGGCTTACATTAGCTTGTTTTGTCTTTTCTGTGTGGTGACTGCAATGCTCTACAAAAAACTGAGATTTGGAAAGGGCCACACATTTCTGTTTAGTGGATTTCTAGTTGGGCTGCACAGTGGAGCAGTTGGTAGAGCTGTTGCCTTGCAGCAAGAAGGTTCTGGGTTCAATTCCCGGCCCCGGTCTTTCTGCATGGAGTTTGCATGCTCTCCCTGTGGATGGTGGGCTCTCTCCAGATACTCCAGATTCCTCTCACTGTTCAAAAACATGTCTGTCAGGTAATTGGTTTCTCTAAATTCTCCATAGGTGTGTGTGTGCATGGTTGTTTGTCTCTATGTTGCCCTGCAACAGACTGGCGACCTGTCCAGGGTGTACCCCACCTCCCACCTGGAACGTTAGCTGGAGATAGGCACCAGCACCTCCTGACCCCCCTAGGGACAAGGGTTTACAGAAAATGGATGGATGGATTTCTAGTTTTGATGTTTTACCTGTTAGCTTGATATGCAGTGGACAAGAAAGAAGCTTTCAGTGTGTCACAGTCCTTTATCATGAGGGTCGAGAAAAAGGCTGCTGTCCTTTGATAATGGTCTAATCATGTAGGAGTGGCACCTGTGTGTGAATGCATTTATCAGCCTGCAGACTAAGCACGCAGTCCAGTAAATTACATTATGAGAGGAGGTTTTGCTTCGCGTTGGTGTGAGTGTAAACGAAAGCGATAGAGTCTGTATACATCCGGACAATTACATTACGAGTAGATATCTGTGCGCGCGCCACTAGGCCACATTACTGCTTTATTGAATGAGGCGGCCCAAGGTACAAATGAGAAAATGAAATAACTTCTGCATTGATTAATGTTAAGGGCCTGGACTAAATGATACAAAGCTTTTAACACAGGGCAGATCTCTGTTCTGGGAAGTGCCATGTAAGGCTGTGGAGAACACAGACCGACAGAAACTCAATAACCTTATCTCCTCTCCTCTCTTCACCTCTCCTCCTACTTCTCTCCTCCTCTCATTTCCTCACGTTTGTCTCCTCAGCATCTCCTCTCTTTCCGTGCCACCGTCATTTAAGCTCAAGCCTCATCTTCTCTCAACTCCTCGCTCTCGTACCTTATCTCATCCATCCATGCCCCCCCGCCCCTCCACGTTCTTCCCGCCGTCCCGCACCCGTCGTCACCTTTTCCTCCGTCCCGTTTCCTGCCTGTGCTTTGCAATCTTCCAATCTCCATGTGTATTCAAAGCATGAATACTTTAAAACACTCTGACAGGAAACACTGAGACGCTTATTGTTCGGCGGACAAAGACGCGCGGTTAAATCCAATCACTAGTTTCTTCAAACAGAAGACGCCTGGAAAACACGACTTTGCCAGTTTTAATAGCACCTTTGTAGACCGGCCCTTTAATGACTGTGTGCATACGTGTGTGTGTGTGTGCGTGCGTGCGTGCATGCATGTGTGTGTCTGTGTCAGATGAGATTGAGTCCTGTAATTGAGGGTTTTCCAAATGAGCCGATTGTTGCAGTGATTGTACGACACATAAAGGACGGATGGATGAAATGAGGGACTGGGGAGATAAAGGGAAGATAAGAAGGGTGAGGGGAGTGGGGGTAGGGGAGGGGCAGGGATGAGCGGATGAGGGCAGATTGCTGCACTTTCGTTATGTGTAAAAAGCCCGATAAAGAAAAGAGGGACTTTTTCTGCATGCAGTGGTCTAATTAGCATAAGAATGGCAACAATCAGGTGACAGACAGCGGAGTAGGTTATTAGAGCTGCACATGGCAGCGGCTGGGGGGCTTATGAGGTTTTAAGCAGAAAACATTCACCCACCCACATGCACGCAGACAAGCAGAGCAGCTGGAAGTGGAAAATTCAGTTAAGAAAGAGACTCATGCATATACACAATCCCAGCACAATTACCAAAACTATTGCTCCAATAACTACTACAACTTGGTTATTTCAAACCTTTTACCACAGGCAAAAAAGATTGAAAGGGCTGCATGTAATTTTAAAGCTGCTATTAATACAATAAAATCTAAATGGAAAAGAAAAAAAAAAAGATTAATTCTGCACTACCATTAACAAAACTTATTATTTAGCATGCTGATTGGGTAAGTGGCCATACATCCAGCTCAGGAGGCTTTATGAGAACAATACTTTTGGAAAAAAACTAGGGAAGGCTTTTATATTTTCATAAACATAATAAAGGCTACCAGGATGCAAACTGTATTTAATCAAAGTGGAACATTTCTGCCCAGGTTGGATTAGTCCACATATGGCCTGAATTATAACCCTGGCATTTTTAGATTTAAGGTAAACACTTACATTTACCAAGATGTTTCTTCTGACTGGAAGCTTTTAATTACAAAAGGGAGTCATTGTAGTGAGCTGGTGAGTAAGAAAGCTTCAAAAACTCAAACACTTTTAGCTCACCAAAGATTAAGTTGTCAAAATTAAAGCGGCAACATGTACAAAGCTAGTCAGCAATTGCAAGAAAGATCTGACTGTCCTCATGCTCTCATGTTTTTCGCTTAACTTCAATCTCAGCTAGTGAGATCAAAAGTCTACTGACTCCTCCTTCTTGATATCATACCAGGGCTACTTCAGCGTTTTTTTTTTTTCTCCCAGCTTTTGCTGAACTAGCTTCAACGTAGCTCCTACTCCCACCACAGCAGAAAAGCAATTACTCCCAGTCCAACTTAAACCAATACTACTACGGCGTCTACTTCTACTCACACCTACACAAACCAATCCAGCACACCTGAGTCCAGAGCAATCAGGTCGGCCTGTCTGATTAGAGTGAGGGCAGTGTGAGAGGACCAGCTGGGGCCAGGGGGAAAAGGGGCCTGAAGGAATTATTGACCCATCTCAACTCTCACCCCCTTTTTGCTCGCACGTGCACACCCTGAGCCGTGACCTGTGAAATTACTGCTCTGCTAGTGAGATTTGTTTCTGCAGGGCTTTATCAGCTCGTCAATGTGCCGTGAAGGCAGGTGAGAAGGGACACAAAGAGACACGTGTGGAGAGGAGACAAGCACTCGTTGTGTATGGAGAAACAACGGCGACGCACAAACAAAAAAAATAATCGCACTCACAGAACACTACAGAGAACTTTATTATGCTGAAATAAATTGCTTGTCAAGTCATTTTTCAGTTATTTAGCTGTTTCTGCCGTCAACCATGTCATTGCTGTCAAAAAAAATCTTCAAGCACTTCGCAGTAATTATTGGATTTATTTTGGTGTTTCAAATTAGACTTGTGAGTTATTCAAGCGACTTTGCCATAATTACATGTCTACGTGTTGCGCGCCTCTCTAATGTCGCCAAGAAGAGGAAGAAAGGGAGTGAAACAATAGGAAGGAATTAATAAGAAGCTCAGTATGGTGTCATTCATAATACACACGCTGCTGAATATTCATGAGGCTAAAAACACAGCCAATTAACTTTCCCCGAGTATAAATATTCATGGTCGATGCAGGCGTATATCCGTTTGCTCTTTTGTTATTTGGCCCGGGCGCCGTAGAGCACTTCTGCGTGAAGGACTGAAGATCTGAGCGTGTGTGGCAGCGGCGTTGGGTGACAGAGGAGTGGGGGGCGGTAGGGGGGCAAAAGCGGATCTTCGTTTGTCTGCCTGCGTGTTCAAAAATCCTGCTTCTTTGTACCGCCTCTCTCCATCCCGCTTTCTTTGTTT
Source organism: Poecilia mexicana (assembly GCF_051168715.1). Classification (NCBI taxonomy): domain Eukaryota; kingdom Metazoa; phylum Chordata; class Actinopteri; order Cyprinodontiformes; family Poeciliidae; genus Poecilia; species Poecilia mexicana. Next base: position 19,090,446 of record NW_028263386.1, on the reverse strand, counting down.
GCGTCTAGATCCTCTCGCAAACATCTGCATAACAAGATGTCAGATCAGAAGAATGATGGAGCGGCGCACACCGAGTAACAGGAAGAGCACAGGGACACAGAGAATGTACAGTGCTTTAGATCGTTAATCTAAAGAGACCGAATGTGCTCACGCAAGTGGTACTTCTTTCTGCGTAGTTTTGGGATGTTTTAAGGGAGAGCTGCATCATAATAAAGTAAAGATATATAACACTCCTTAACATCTTGTTAAATCACTGGAGTCAGATAAGGTACATTTGTTGGCAGCTTTTCATAGTGCAGTTGTTGTACTGTAGTTACAAAACAATCCTTCTTGCAAAATAAAGTATTTTTTAAAGTTAAATGTTATTCACATTCGGCATTCCTTTAGCAATCTTACGCGATTAAATACACATTTTTTTTAATAGCAAAATGGAATTTGTTTAGGAAGTTATTTTAATGTTTTACTATTAAATATTACACGAATGTAATAAATTATTATTACATTTGTGTAATATTTAAATATAACATGTTTTTATTTAATTGTTAATGTATTATTTACTAATGATGGAAAAATCTGATTAAAATATTGCCTGGTTTTGCGTTACAGGCCGTTGCCGGTGGTTACAGGTGCAGGAAAGTGTGGAGGGTGCTGCATGTTTCATCACTGGAACTAAAATTAGCACAAGCTAGTGATGTCAGTCAAAATGTGGAAACTTTCTTTGACTTTTTTACGGTTTTAAAAAGCTCTCCAAAAGCATTTGTCGTAAAAATAAGTAGTAATTGAAGCTGTGTGTTCAAAGGCTTCGTGGAGAATGGAAAGAATGATTCTGTGGTTTGAAGTGGGGAAGAAAAATAAAATTATATAGCGGGATTTTTTAAACTCTGGTCCTTTAAAGTTGTACTTCAGGAAATGTTCTTTGTTACATTCCAGCCCTGAACACAGAGTGGTGCTGTCTTTTTAGATTTACTACCCAATACGTTTCTCATTTTAACTCCCATGCTTGCTTTTTGCAAAGGCTATCATGTGAGGTGGGTGTAATGGGAGCCACAAAATGACGGCTATACTTTCAGATCTATCATTATTTGCTGCTTTTTTCTTGCTAAGAATCAAACGAAACTTGGATTTCTGCTGTTTCTGATTTCAGTTGGCAGGAATACCAATTTATAAAACCATATTTTTAGTGTTTTCTTGTAACTGGGCGAGTTGTAGAACCAGTATTGAGTATTATGCAAAACAGGACAAGTACATTTCATATGTTGCCAACTTAGCATGTCTAGATTTGAGAATGCAGAAGAAACAGAACGATAAAGTGAAAATGGGGGGGAAAAAAATAGACGGAAAGAGACACAGAGAGAGAAAACGAGAGACCGAATGAGACGATTAGATGGACACTGACTGGGGAGAGAAAGCAGGAGTCCGAGATAGCGGCATGAAAGCAGGATGGCTGGAGAGAGCAGCGATAACAAATCAGGCTATCTTGTTGAACCAGGCCTGTGTCTGTCTCACCTGCATCAGCAACACACACGCTCACTCTAATTGCTCAAACACAATCATGTGAAGTAAACAAGTGGCCATTTGAGTGGTGGACAGTTACATCACGTGCACGCTGCCGTGCCATGCGTCACCGCTGTGTTGCCATGGTAATGGGGCTTTTATCTGATTCCAGGGTCAGCTCTTATTCACATCGATGACACATCTGCTGTGTTTCAAACAGGTATGTGACAGACAGACACCCACACCCACTCGTACGGAGAGGAATTAATTGAACGCTTTGCATGATTCGACCAAAATCTGGTTCCAAAAAAAAAAGCATAATGAAGAAACAGGGATTTTTCTTTCTTTTTTTTTTTTTTTTAACGTGTCCACTCACATTTCGTGACGACACCCTCCAGCCTGATGATGTTCGGGTGGTCAAACTGTCCCATGATGGACGCCTCGGACAGGAAGTCCCTCCTCTGTTTGTCAGAGTATCCGGCCTTCAGGCTCTTGATGGCCACGTAGATCTCCCTCTTCCCCTGAACACGCAGGCGGCCGCTGCACACCTCCCCAAACTCTCCTGCACAAACACACAAAAGAAAGATCAAATCTCAAAATGAATCGTTTAACATTGTACATATACACAACGTCCTTAAATGTTTGCTTATGAAAGGACATTTTAGTTTGGGGGTGTCCTATAACAACCACAAACATTTGTTTATTGACATTTCAGGCAAATAAATAAATAAAATACTACACATAGTAATGCCTAATTGTAGAGGTAAAATAGGCAACGGTTTTAAAAATACTCTACAAGACACAATGCTTATTAAACTGCTAAGTAAACTGGTGTCAAAATCTATTAGAGTATGCCCAAACTTGTTTTGCGCATGTAAAGTGTGAAATTGTTGAGCATTTTTAGTTTGTAAAGCAACTCAAATCCACTCAGATTAGATAGAAAGCGTCTGTGTGCAGTAACTCTAATATCCGGGAGCAGATTCTCAGTTGAATTTAGGTCTGGGCAGTGAACAGTTCTGAGAGGGACTGCATGTGCTCACAAAGTAAAAAAGCATGCACATATTGATGGTAATGTTGAACAGATTTCTGAGAAATTCTTCAATGCTTCGGCGCCAACTCACCAGCTCCAATGACTCTTTCTATGCGAATGTTGGAAGCATCTATCTCTTTGGCAAAGTCTCGGACAGCTTGGTTTGGGTCTTCGTAGGTGTGAGGATGGATGTACGTTCTGCTGCCTGGAAGCTTCACTGCATTGGAGGAAAACGAGAGAAAAACATAGACATTACTTACTTCCCAGATAAAAATCATCCGAAGTATAGTTCATAAAACTTCTGATCGATGTTACACACGTAGGAAAAAAGCTTTTTGCTGCTGCAAATCGCGAATCCTGCGTTTTTCAAACAAGGCCGCCCCACTTTGTTGAAACTGGAGCTTTATTTTTGACGCTCTCCATATGATGTAACACATAATAACACAATTAGACAATTCATCAGCAATGGTGCTAAAATGAGTCATAATTTTAATAGGAGTCCATATGGAGCAACACTCTGCCAGAAGACATTTATATAAGATTCTGTGAAAAAACAATGACTTTGACTGAGCTGCGAAGTCTGCGCACTCAGAGATCCGGGGCCTCGCTCTGTAACTCAATTATGATCAGCTACAAGACAAGCAAAAAAAAAAAAAAAAAAAAAAAAAGTAGTGCTCTTGTAAACAAACAGAGTCAAGTTGTTCTGCGCAGCGTCGTCACATCAAGCTTTTCCTCCCTCAGTCAGATGCTTCTAAGCTCCACATGCAGCACGGAACTGATTCATCTCAAGTGGGTGTAAAGTCTGGTTTTAAGATGAATGTCACCAAGAAACCGTTCCTTCATTTATTCACGAGGGCGCGAACGCATTCGTGTCTTTACCTCGGCCATGTTGGAATTGCATCTTTTCTTCGTCGGGGTCCTGCTTGGCCTTTATGTATCCACAGTGTCTGAAACAGAAATGCATGGTTGCGTTTTCAGCCTAGAAGGTAATGGCAGTTCTCCAGCCAAAAGCAGCTTGAGAAGACTGAAAATCCACTTAGATGTTTGCACATGATGCAATACTACATCATGTTTTATATGTTGTAGCATTGCGTGATGCGGCTCTTACCCAAACTATAGCTCAAAAACACTAACGAATCACGCTTCCTGAATCTACAAATATTTTTTCTACATCAGTATTTTCATGTACATACATACGTCTTTGTTCTATTCAGTTTTTAAAACTGAAATAAGACTTCAAGAGAGGAAGGTAATTTATGATTGACGCCAATTTGAGTTGGGTTTCAGTTCTCGTCATGTTGCAGCTAAATCAAAGAATACCCTGTAATGAGCTAAAAGCTAGAAAAATATTTTTTTCAAAGGATGGTAAGGTAATGGTTAAAGTGGAAGCTGACTGACAGATACGTATTCTGGATTACATTTTTTTTTGCTGGTTTTCTCTTTCTATGTGACGCTTTCAGTGTGAATAGGTGCATAAAAGGCTTCAAACTATTTGTGTTTAGCTGTTTTGGTTTAAAATGAAAAAAAGGGACTTTTTATGACTGTTTATTTAAAGAAGAAAAAATTCCTTGAATCATTCGTTTTACCTTTCCCTGACCTCGTGATGCACTCGTGATGTTAAAGAGAAGGAATGTTTGTGCCACAAATTTGTGTATTAAAAAAAAACAAAAAACAAATTTTGTTTTACCAGTCTAACCACGACCATCAAACACAGACCCACTAGTGTGTGCTGCTCACCTGCTACTGCACACTCGTGCACGCCTTTGGGCATGGGTCAATCAAAAGATCAATACAGAAATACTGACAAATTGATCAACTAAATCCTGCAGTGCAGCTGTGAGGATGTGTTTAACTTATTCTGTTCCGCAGACCATTGCCAGGATGTGTGTGTGTTTGTATGTCTGTTTTTTTTTTTTATCTCTGCTTTTTTGCAGCTTCTGTGTCAAACACTGCTAAGACGCATAATCAGCTAGTAAAATAACAACAAGAAACCTCTAAGATTTAGGGATCTGCTTTAAATTCTTAAGAAAGCAGGAATGTAAAACATGCACTAGCTTACTGCTGCTTGTCTCGTCCTTTTTATTTAGGGAACAGAAAACAGTTTAAACTAACAATATGACAAAAGAGCAACGAGACAAGAAGGATAATGACTCAAGTTTGGACTCAAGTTGCACTCAAGTCAATAGTACTTATTTGTGCGATAGTACACAAATAATTGTCTACTATCGCTATAAGATCCAGGAGGAGTTATTGCTGCAAGTCACTGACTCAATGCAATCTGTTGGTTTTCCTTGGATAGAAAACTCTTTAGCCAATGTGAATGGTAAGCTAAACTTAAATGTATTGTTTGATAAGTAGAATCCATTTGAAAAGTATTTACTGGACTTTGAATCTGCATGACTGGATTGAATTGACTTCTTTTGAGATGACGTGTTTTTTGAATTGTCACTATTTAAATAAAGTGAGTAGAAGTAAAAGACGCTCGTTTGCCACTAGTGCTTACTTGGTGGTTTATTCTTTATTTCTAAAAGGTCATTTTGTTTTACGTATCCGCAGACAGCCAGTTTAAGGTTGCAGGTCTCCTGGTACCGGGAGCAAAGCATCTAGTCAGTATACCCGTCCTTCGAGAAGATCAATTGAATTGGGCTCAGGACCAGGGGTAACTGGGAATCTACGGTACACACAGTATGTGATTTAAGAAATCAGCAGAGAGAAGGACAGAAGCGAAAACCGAGACTGAACGAGACAGAGAGCAAAGATTTGATAAGGAAAAGGAGTGGAGAAATGAGATGAAGATGGACAGAAGAAAAGCGGAGGAGATGGAGGGGCCTGCTGTGACTGAGAAACGAGATGGCGGAGCAGAAACGAGGAAAATCCGGGGTCTTACTATGCTCAGCAGCACTCACTCATTTGGTGTTTAGTTCTTCTGTTGACTTTACACAGCTGAAGGCCTGCTGTAGCCCTAACATCAATAAGCTGCATTGGGAATACACACACACATGCAGGCACATGTGCATAATGGTGGAGACTGCTGGTTGGTGTCTGAGGATAAAGAGGTGGGGGGGGATAATGTTCTTAAGAAGGGCTCATTTGGTCCCACCTGGTTATCAGCTGAGATCAAGCTAGCCGAACACTAAGGGACTATCATTACCCCCTTGACTTCCACTCTCATATACTCAGTGCTCTGGGCCATGTGTGTTAAAACATATGGGGAATGGGGACATGGGTGACACCTCTGCTCCGACTGTGAGAACCCCCAAGGGAGCCAAAGCCGTACACAAAGACACACACACGCACACGCACGCACACACACGCACACACACACACTCATATGCATGCACATGTTCTGCAAAACCTGTCGGAAACAGCTCCCCACCTCTACCCTCCGCCACTGCTGGGTGTGTTAATGTGTGTGCGTGACTCACTGAGTGCATGGCTGCATATGTATATGTGTGTCTGATGGGGAATGAACACATTTCCATAGTAATTAGAGAGCAGCTCATTCCTCCTCTCCAGTTAGAAGTGTCATGACTCATTAACGCAGCAGTCTTAAACATGGTGCAAAATCTGACACGGACATGCTTTTTTGTTTCCCTCGACAGCTGCGTCTGGGTGTATACGCTCCAAACAGCTATTTAATACTTTTAACTGAATGCGGCTGACCTTCGGTTCATCTGTTAAACGCAGTAGAATTGGACTCAGGAGGACAATGCGGCGATCGTTTTCCGCCAATATACGTACTTATTTGCCTATTTCTATTCCTTACTTGCGCACAAGGTTACAGCAAGTTTCAGAACATCAAAATTAAAACTGTGTTCTACTCTTTTAAGCCCGTTCAAATTTACATTTAAGTTACGCGACTTACTAAAAATCAGTTCAATGAGTTTAATTATTAGCCTTATTAATTGTATTTAGCTTATTTAGTACCTTAAGCTAGCTAAAAATAACTTTGTTAACTTGCGTTGATGTTTTTGACTTTGGCATACGAGTCTTTAACTCAGTGTTGTCTTACAGTACACATAAAGCCTCATGATGGGTTATTAAAGCAGATTTCACCCAGCTTTTGAAATGTGCCTGAAGTAAAAAATTTTTATTTCAATTGCACAGTCCTGTTTTGTCAGAAACAGGTTCAGTATATGTTTGTGAAATGTAGACAACAGAACAAGCAGTTGGTTAGATCAGAGAAGGACTCAAACGTCATCGACTGCCAGTTTGAACTTTATGCTATAACAACATGATCAAACTTCACTGAACCTCTTCCACAGAATTAAATATAAGAGGAAGTTGGTACAATCATGTTAAAGTGTTGTACTGATTGTGTGTACAGTGTTTTTTTTCACTGCCTCTAACGTTACCCTTTGAGCTGCTAAATATTTAGCTACGCTTACCAGTCGAGCTTTGACCACATAACTGGTCACAAAGCGTCACACGTCAAAGATTCATTTTGTCTTGAGAATTTCAACTTTTTCTTAATAGATATCTTAATCAACATTAAGCATTTGTTGTAATTACCCACAATTAATTGTTAATTGTGGGGATTAATCGGTGAAGTAATCCACAACTGCTTCCAAAAACCACCATAAAGAAGAGTTATTTCTGTGTCGGCATACATACACTCTTGAATTTCCTCCATTTCTACCCAGCTTTCACCTGTTGCGTGGTATGAACACCACCATCGACGGGGGGAGAAATTATCGCCAAACTTAGTCATCACCCAGCTTCACATAAAGTAGCACTCCTCCTCCCCCCACCACACATGCTACACATCCGACCCTGATGTAAAGCACACACTCTTGCACCGATGAGACAAAAACACACACATTAATGGACCACTGTATCGCTATCAGAATCCCAGCTCTCACCTTTCTCTCTGCCTCTGTTCTACTTCAGAGAGGACAACAGGCTACCCCTGTCCTCCAAAAGCCACACACTCCACATTTGCATATCAATTTACTTTTTAATATAATACTCCGTCACTTGAGACCCATTTGTCATTCCACTAGCAAGCCCCCGTCCATATATTATCGTTACTGTTGCCCCTCCTCCATTTTCCTTTTCTTTTCCATCCTGTCTCACTGCTCTTTATCTCTCTTAAGTTTCCCCATTTAAGCAAAGTATCCCCTCTTCCAAAAAAAAAAGTCTATTCTCCTTTTATGTTTACTGCAATTTGTTTATCCTCTTTAAAGAGGCTGTATCTGCTGTCCCAGGAGGGACTGTTTTTCCCTCCTATTTGTTATAAAGAGTGGACATGAGTGGCTGGGAAAAGGGATGAGGAGCGAGAGGGAGACGGAGAAAGAGAGTGATGACAGGCAAGGAACGCGCAATGGGGGTTCGAGGCTGCATACCCACTAACAAGCAATCAGATGGAGGGAGGAGCAAGGAGGGGTGGAGAGGCAGATATAGGAATAGAAAGTCCAAGGGTACCATAAGAGATGCAGGCAGAAAGTGAGGCAAGGCAGTGTTTGTGCTGCGACAACAAGAGCTGCAAGTTTAAAGGAAGGGGGGAGGGGGGGGAGTGGAAGTGCGAGAGGGTATGTAGTACAATAGGTAGAGAAAAAAAACAAGGGATGTTAAATTTTAATAATAGGGACGGGTGAGACAAAAAAGGATGTAGAAGTCAGATATGAGCTGTGTAAATCGAGTATTAACAAGGACAGAGGGCAAGTACAACATAATCAGTACATAACTCAGCCCTGGGAAGGGAAAGCGAAAAGAGAAAGAATAAATGAGAGGGAAGAAAAAGTATGGTAAAGAATCCCCTCTCTGAAAAACGGAGCACTTTTCCTGCATCTACTATGTTTTTTTTTAAAGCTTTTTATGTTCTCGAATCTGTTTAACATTTTGTCTCAATAGAACCACAGACCTCTCTAAATTTTATTATGTGTTCATGTGATGCACCAACTTGTGGTACTGAATGATTGACTGTAAAGTGGGAAAACTTGCACTGAGCCCTCCTGATACAATCTTTTGTTGCAGCGTTCCTTTTGCTATTTTTGTTGGGCTCAGTTAGACTGGATGGAAAGAATAAAAGAGCATACATTATCAATGTTTCAAATCTGGTTGGATTTGAATCTAGTCTGGACTTAGACTAGGACATTAAAAATAAAAACAAAATCTTAATTTGTGTTGACCGCCATTATGAAATCAGAGCAGGGGACAGAAATGACTCCCAGACCAAACTTTAGTCACCCCTGGTCTTGTTTGCTTTGCAGTTGTACCATACTTGTCATGTTTGGTTTTTGTCTGTCTGTACTTTGAACATTTCCTTGTTGATTTATTTCAGCTTAGCTCTCGCCTCCCCTAGCTCGTTCATTCATACTTTTTGTATTGTTGGTGCGTTTTTGAGTTTATTAGTGTGAAGCCCTTTTCAGTGTATACTTCCTCCTCAGATTCCATTAAAGTTTATTAGCAGAGAACGACCCTCAGCCTGCCTGTTTGCTCCCTGCTCTTACTTCACACCAGTTCCTATCAGTCATCTGTTTCTCATCCAGTAAACAGGATTCCCTGTATGAAGCCCCTCTCTCTCAGTCTTTCTCTGTTGGATCCTACCGTCTTATTTCTTCCCTGTGACTGCTCTGCGCTCGTTTCCCCTCCTGGTATTTTAATAAGTCTCCTCGTTTTGATGTTTAATAAACATTCACTACTACAAATTGTCAGTTAGTGGATTGAACAAAACTCTGTTGCTTTATGTTAAAAGCTTTTCATGTTGTTTCAACTTTATCCATGATCCTTGGTTTTCATTATGCTGTTTATACTCTTTATATTACCGAACAAACCTCTTGGGATTTCATATAAATGGGTGATGTCTGATGGCAAGTTGTTGCAGTAGATTTTATTTAGGGGTATCAGAGTAAAATGGATGAATTCAAATGAACACCATACATTTTTTTATTTGACTTTGTAAAATTACAAAAAATTTTTTTTTGTAATTTTACAAATTTTCCTTTCTCTTTACAAGTCTGCTCTACTTTCTATTACATGCAAGTAAAAGTATTTCAGTGTTTAGGAACAATAAGTGAAGGACGCCATTACATTTCTAAAGCGTTGAAGGTACAGTGCCTTTACTGTCACTGTTGCAAGAAACTGCAGAGGATGAAACAAGCCACTGAACAAGCATTTAAAATTACACCTTCATTAACTCCACCTCATAAAACTGCAACTCTCAGTCCATGTTCCTACCCACTTACTCCAGTTTAAGATAACAGGAAGCTGCTGGATCTCGTCCCAGTGAGCACTACCCAGAAATCATGGAGGCATCCCGGGCAGTTTGCCAGTCCATCATAAGACGAGCACCAGATTTACTCAAAAGCACAATTGAGATTATTCAGTTAACTTGACACTGGGAAGAAGTCTCGACCCAGTGGGGTCAACCTCGTGAACGCGGAGTAGGTAATGAACTTCCGTTTCTGTTGTCAAGTGATGGCTCCATCAACGCCCAAGCAATGTTGTCAGCTCTCAAATATGTGAAAAATTAAGACGGTGTAGAGCTTGAGGTGTATTTTCTCATAAGATAAAGATTGTGCTGTTAAATCAGTGGCAGAGCCGTACAGAAGTAAAACAATTTTGTTGCAAACGTCAGGATATTTTTGGGGGGATTTTATGTGACGGATCAACACAAAGTAGCCAATAATTGTGAAGTGAATGGAAATTATAGACAGCTTAGACCTAAAAAGTGAAAAGTTTGGTGCACATTTGTATTAAACTCCCTTGACTTTGATACTCTTCAATAAACCTTTGTGCAACCAGTCACCTTTACAAGGCAGCTAGTGAACATCCCATCTGTGCATGATGCAATTTCAGTAGAAACACATCTAATCTGTCATCTGACGTTATCGTTTCATTATATCAGCATTAATTAACCTTTTGCCTTTATGCGTGGTTGAAAGCTAACGCTGCAAATAGCCCAGGACTCACCACCCCAACATGGTCTGTACTTACATAGCGCTTTATCAAGTCCAGAGGACCCCAATGTGCTTCGCACTACATTCAGTGTTTCACCCATTCACATGTACACTCAAACACTGATGGTGGCAAGTTACTTGAAAAAAACAACAATAAAACAGAGCAAGTGACTCTGCTTTGCCAGAGCTACAATAGACTGCTAGAGGTCAAAGCATATTTGTGTGCTGGAAATGGCCTAGTCCAAGTCCAAACCTAAATCTAATTGAGAATAGAGTTCATGTTGGTTCCTTAAAACCCCAATAAAACACACTGAGGTTTGTGGTTGTAGTATGAAGTAGTACATTGCATCTGAATACCTTTGGGAGGAACTCTATGGTATTCGTATTAAATATTTTAACTAAAGAGAACAGAAACTTGCTGCCAATTTAAAATACAATTTGATTAAATTTGATAAAAAAAGACAAAATGTAACATTTCATTCTTCAGTCTGCATGGCTAAAGAAGCACGAGAGACAACGTTGGCCGTTTTTCTCCTTTGCTTGTATTTTTCATTTAAACATCAGCTGACCCCGGGCTCTGAGGCTGATTTTGCTTCCCTCTCAACTTGTCTCCTGCCTAACCTGACAGACACAACACGCCCCAGCTCTGACTTGTGTTGGCTGACAAATCCTGCGAAATCAGAACTCCTTTGTTGTCCTCTTTCCCGCCTTCTGTCCTCACCTCCTCCTTTCCTTCTCTCTCTTCTTCCCACCTCTAAAAATTTGCCCCCCCCCTCTTTCATTTCCTGTCTGTCTACGTTATTTTCTTGCCGCTAATCAAAATAACCGGGGGGGAAAAAATGGAATCAGTTAATCATTAGTCACCCTTCCAGTACGACACAATAAACTGACACATCTACCCTACTTTCTCCATCGCTCTCGCCTCGCGCTCTCTCACACAAACAAGCCGCTGCGCCCTGCTGAGGTTATCTGCTCTCATCATTACTCATGAAAATGGTTATTCCATTTAATATCAAGCCATTGAATCAAAAATAATTACAAGGAATGAAATCAATGGCTTTAATTCACTCATTATTCCACGGCAAAATTAAGCCTTCTTCATCACCTGAAAAAAACAAATCACGTTTGCTGCTCGGGTGCTAAAAAGGCCGAACGTGGAATCCGAGGAGCTTTGCAAATATGAAAAAAAAAAAAGGAAAAGTAACAAAAAGTCAGGGTGATTTAAGTGAGCGGATCAGAAGTGAGTGAGCTTTCTTTTCCCGGCCTCCTCCATCTCCGTCCTGGCTCCGGTTCAGCACTCTCTGACCACAGTGTAAAAAGATTTACTCAGCTCAGCCTAATTATTAGGAAGGGGAAATGATTAGCTGGAGACTTATGACTAATAAATCTGTCCATGTTTCATTAACACCCTGTTTGGAAACATTTCATTTGGAAGCCGCTCATTAAAGTGAGTGGTAAAGCTAAGAAAGGAGGAAGAGGACCGGGGCCAGGGAAAGGAGCTACGTTGCGGTAATTGGTGTAGCGTAGTAGAAGTTTTAACAACCTGGTTGAAAGGTCAAAATGGCAGGAGACAGAAGGAAGCAAGGAGGAGCATGTGATCTGCATCATTAATTGAAGTGTATCTTTATATTTGATCTGCGCATGGGAGTCAGTGTGAAACTAATTTACCTAATGATTCTAACGCTACTTACACCCACGCATCTTGATTAGGTCAAGTAACGCGTCCGTCTGAATGCGTTTACAAGAAGCAGACAAATTACTTTCACTCCCCCCCCCCCGTGACGTTTGCCGGACATTTGATCCATTTTTCTGCAGCAGCTGCTCATTTGCGTAGAGCATGTGTGGAGAAAAAGTTCTGCACCTGCTATCATTGCGCTGTTCCTTAGCTACTTTCAAGGCATTCTGCAGACAAAGCTGTATTTAGGTACACCCTGCAGCTTAGCCGCATTAATTGAAAACACCATATCGTTCAAGCAAGCACACACAAAATCTGGCTAATGACATTACACGCACCTTGCCATCATTAAGTAAATGCGCGCACACACGCGCACACACCTCTAAACACTGGCCTGTTTTGTTTCTGAATTTGTAAACATGGGATCTTTTTAGCTGCCAAGTCGTTATTAGTGCCGTTATCAAGCAAACACACCAACACCACCTAAAGGGAACAAAATGTATTGGTAAATTTTTTACCTTCACCCCCTAACGAATCTCTATCTCTCTATCTCTCTCTCTCTCTTTTTCTTTTGTCTCTCTCTCTCTCTTTCTCTCTCTCTTCTCAAAGGCATGTTTTCATTAGCAAGCTTCCCCCTTTTCAGTCTGCCTTTCCTTGTTTGTGTCATGAAGTTTTTAAGAATAACCCTGGGCTGCATGGCAGCTGCTGCTGAGGTAAAAGAGCTTAGACGCACAAACATACAAACTCGTGAACAAGACTTGTTAATGTGTACAGAAACTAGAGCAGTTAACACTCTCTGTTAGAGAGACTGAGAAGTCTGACGTTATTTTTATCATCCTTTTGATGACTTACTTTGCTTTGTATGTTTCTCCCTCAGCCGTTTTCGTGTTCTCCAATGAAAGAACGTCTCATTGAGTTTTTATATAATAGATACAGTGGCTTTGCAACCACAACTTTTGATGTACTTTACTGTGATTTTATGTAGTACAGCAGGGGAAAAGCTCAGAAGTCAGATGTCATGTTTAGACTCTCCACTGAAGCTTTTGTATTTTTATTTTTTAATGCATCCTGTCTTTGGCATTTCAGGCATACCATCTAGAGAAGATGGTTGCCTGCCCTACGTGTCCCAGGTGGGCAGGCCACATTGATGAAACAGTAACCTGTGTTTGTCTGACCTTCAGCCATTTAATTATATGTGTGTCAGTGCGTGTGAATATATGTGTGTGTGTGTGTGTGTGTGTGTGTGTGTGGTCAGAGTGTATGGGAGAAATGATTACTTTACACAAGCGGCACCCTACAACAGACCCCAGCCACTCCAATGCTGCCGTCAGAGGCCCCCAGGTCGTCCCCACACCTCTTGGGGCACGAGCAAAAGAGAACCACGATCCGCAGTGTTTGGTTGTGTAACTGTGGTAATGTGAAGAATTAGGAATAATTCAGATGTGTTTGTCTAAAGTGCTTTACAACTGGGATTGTGACTGGGTTGTGCGAGACTCTCCTGCCTGCTGAAAGCAGGGTTTCCCCCACCTTAACCCTAGAGCCCTACGTGGCTAGAGCAGTGGTCCTGCAACTTCTGGATGTGTCCCCTTCAATTAAATGTCTAAATTTTTATTTGCAAGAAAAATTCTGTGTGCTTTTGGTTCAATTTCACAATTTTGTGTTACACGTGAAATCCCAGTGAAATACTTTTGCAGTTTGTTAGAAAAAAAACAAAAAACCTTTGGAAAAGTTCAAGAATGTTATTCTTTTTAAAATGGTGAAAACATGGAGTACTAAAAATTGGAATATGAACATGTCTGACAAAAACTAATATGAATCAGATTTTGGGCAATTTTTCTTTTGCACTTCTTTTCATTTCATGACCCTGCTGAACAATATGCAGCTCAATCAAAAGTTATCCCTCAGCTAAAGAATTTAGGAAACGAAGTAGATAAACCATTTTAAAAATGTGCCTCGGTCAAAGACGGAACAAATTCATGTCGACTTGTCTCCAAAACTCCCACATTAAAAAAGATGCAGACAGAAAAACACACAGGAATCTGGCGTGCAACCGAAGCCCGCAGCAAATCAGAAAAGGAGATGTCTGATCGGCCGCAGGATCATTAGATTCCAAACAAAACGACGCCCCAAACCTGAGACACGCCGAGACACACAGCCAAAGACGCTCAGAGGCAGAAGCTGTAAGATGTTCAACAAGGAGTGGGAGAAAGTGAAGACCAAAGGGGGAGAATGCTTCATGAGTGAAAGGCCATCTGCTAAATCCATGGCAGTGCCAGTTTCCTAGTCGCTCCCCATCGTTTGCACCTGCCAGCCTGCCAAGGCAACCTCAGGAGGACAAAAGAGCAAAACTTCACATGCAAGCCACACAATGCTTGCAAACGCAGACTCGCCGAGCTGAGCAGTAATGGCATGCACACAGCAATAACTGGTGTGATTTGTCAGCAGCGTGCTGCGTCTGAGTAGCTTTGGGTGTTTTTTCATGTTTTCCCTCCCGCTGTAACAATAGCATAACAGCACTTTATTAAATGAGAACAGGAGAGAACAGAATCGCCTGCAAATCAGCTTGTTCATGTGGCAGAGTCGTTCGGTACGCTGCCGGCGAAGGCTGCGGCGGATGGTGAAAGTGTTTGAAGGTGAACATGGGACAGGAAATGACAGTATCAGAAAAGTGCATCTAGTTTTGTAATTCAATTCGAAAAAGTTCTATTTTACTATTTAACGTTTACCCCACTTGTTTTTTCTACTTAACTTTCCGATTTTATGCTAGGACAGCGCACCTTTAGGAAAACTCATCCTGCTTGTCAATGGTGTTTGATGGATAACTGTAGAGGTCTTCTAGATGGTTGTGTGCTCCCATACTATAACATTTCTTTGTTAAATCCCCCCCTTTTAAATTTGTCTTTATTTATGACATTCGCTTTTCCAAACAAACTTTAATTTTGATCTGTATTAGTTACATTTTCTAATAATTAAAATTGAGAGAAATACACATTTGAAATGTATCACTCCCAGTGTAATCTCTGTCTCTTCTTTGAAACATTTTATTGGAATAAATTTACATTTGAATGCATTTCTAATTTCTTGTAATAAACTGTATCCTTCAAATACAGAATTGTTGCTCCAAAAGAACAACAACAAAAAAAACCCTCAGCACTTTTATTCAGTTTAATGATTATTTAAATAGCTGGCATTTTGGAAGAGACGGGGGTCCTTCAAACGCCTGGTAGAAAAATCAATTAAAACCTGGCTGCCTCTCAATGTCAATTTCAGCCCAATCATTGTTCATATTGAGCCGGTCACAGCGAGTACATGTGATTGTCGATGGATTCATCCAAATGCAAATTCCAAGAACAAAACAGGAAATGAAAGCTGGAGAGTCAGAAAGAGAGAAGAAGGGGAAACATGTCAGAGAGGGTGGAGGGAATTTGAATGACGGATGAGAGGGGAGAGATGAAAAACGTGGAGGAATAGACAACACAAGAGGAGATTAGTTTTAGATATTTCCCCCCCCTCCACCCCCAATTCCTACCAGCTTCAAGGATGACAGTCCTATTGGACCTAACAGCGCAATCGCCCACCCATCATCTCCCCTTACCCTTTTCTCTCCCTGTTTCAAACACACTCGCAATCTGCCTTTTCATCTTCTGCTCCTTGCACCTCCGCTTTCTTTCCCCTGGCTCTTCGCTTTCCTCCATCAATTTCCTCCAGGCCTCCACCTCCTTCTCTCTATCTCTCACATCATCTGGAAATGTGGCTCTCCGGCGGCACCATTATGCTTCAGATGTACCTCTCCCTCCCCTCCCCCAGGCTCCAATCCGTCAATCCTAGCACCTTTCTAATATGTTTATTCTCCACTTGTGTCTCTCCCTTTCTCCTGCTTCTGTCCATCCTGACCAAATTTCTCTAAGCGCGCACGCACACGTGCACGGCACTCGTCGGCTCTCTCGCGATTCGGCTTTGATCTTTATTCTCCGGTCACAAACAAGGCGCACACTCCCACCTGTGAGCGCACGCATTTCGACAGATGTGCTTTAATAGAAAGCAGCCATCACCGTGTCTTCCCCCTGAGCGTCCAAGCCTCTCATCGGACAGAAGATAGAGACAGAGGGGAGGAGGAGGAGGAGGAGGAGGAGGAGGAGGAAGGCCTGAAATTGATGGTACGGCATCGACCTCTCCGTAAAACCTAGTTAACACCTCCCCAGCCTGTGAAATCTGATTAGATGAGTGTGAGTCTGTGTTTGTGTCATCACATGTGTTCATAACGCAAAATGTTTCACAGGTTGTTTTTTCTTTTTTGTGTGTTTTTTTTTTTTATTGGGGGGGGGGGGGGGGGGGACAAGCCTGTAATCCCTGTCTGATTAAAAACACGTTGATGGGTTCCCGTTCGTGTGCCCTAAGTGCTCTGTGTGTGTGTGTGTGTGTGCGTGTACATGTGTGTGTTCCACAGCAGCCAGAACAGTCTCCGCTGATTACATCCCTTCGAGTCAATAGTGAATAGAGCACTCAGCCTGATAAGCAATCACATGAATCAATACTAATGTTTTTAGCGTGTGTACATAAGCATGCGCGTGTTTGCCCGTGTGTCATTCCTGAAATGCGGGTAATCTAGTCGGAGCGCAAGGTGGGTAAACATTTGGTTACAGGTGTTGTGGTTTCAGGTCCCCTCTGGTCCGTTACTTCCTCTCCAAAGAGCTTTTTCACCTAACACCTGATGCTTTCATCATGTCACCTCTTAGAGATCGGAGCTCTTTTTATCCTCTCCCCCCTGCCCTCCCTCCACCGCTCCTCCATTCTTTCCGTCTCATCCGTTTCTCCTCTCTGGCCTCCATCGAGGCTGAGCCTTAACAAACCGTCTAACCTTCAAAGTGAGTGACCAAAGAAGTCCACGCTTGTCACATTCAGCGGAGCCCAACCTTTAATCAGACTTTTTGGTAAATGTCAGAGATGGACGCCCTCCTTTTTCACACCTATGTGTAATCTCTCCACAGACTGATGTCGAGAGGGACAGGAGGGAAAATCAGATTATAAATAGGTAAATGCAGCTTTAGATTGCCAAACATGCTCCTGGCATGTGATTGCTTTTAGCAGTGAAACGAAGTGAGCCTCAAAAAGCTTCCTGTCAAAATGTGCTACAAAAGTATTCGCTCCTCTTGAACATTTCTACATTTTGTCACGCTGTTTATTTGGATTTTATTTGCCTGGTCAACAAATAATAGTCTGTTATTATGAAGTTGAAGGAAAACTTGGCACTTTGCAGTTAAATTAAAGCGGCAATGTAATTGCCGCTTTAATTTAGTGAAAAGAAGACAGTCCCGATGTCACCATTTTTTGTATTTTGTTCTACTGTGGGGATGGTTTGGTTCAGGGTTACATGCAGAGTTTTCTCCCACACAGCAAACTGCATGCAAGTAAAAAATAAAAATAAAAAATTGAATTGTGATCTCCTACCGCCACAAAACCCTATTTCACGATTGATGCCTTCTCTTCAAGGGCTTTAGCAAACTACAAACAGGAGTTTTTATGGCTTTCTTTTAACAATGACTTTCTTCAAGCCACTTTTCTTTGAAGACCAGATTCGTGGAGTTCATAACTAATAATTGTCCTTTCAGCAGAATTTCTCTGTAGTTGTCCCTTACCGTTCCCAGGTTCAAATGGGAACAGCGCTCAAAACATGCTTCAACTTCTCCACTATTCAATCCTTGACCTGTTTGGTGATTCTCAGACTTCATGATATTGTTTGGCAGCATCAAGATGTGTAAAACACTTGATAAATGGCAAAGACCCTGAATAAACAGCCAAAGCTGCAATGCAATTGCTGAGATCAAGGCATATTCATGGGTTCGTGTGGCCCTGTCAAAGCTCAGAGCTGAATCTGATTGCAATTGCAAATCTGTGGCATAAAAAATACTACTTAAAGTAAAACAAAAAAAAAAAAAGAGAAAATCAATTTATAGATGTACAAAACTGTTAAAGACATAAACCAAGAGATGTGCTGCTGTAATCACATCATAAGGTGGTTCTAAAAAGTATCTCAAATACAAAACAGCTCCACACTTTTCAGATTTTAGTTTTATAAAACAGAATGAGGAAACATTACCTGTGTCTCGTTTTACTTGCCGTACTGTTAAATTTTACTTTCATATAAGACTTTGGGTTTTTGGGTGCCCATATCTTTCCCTTACCTTCCACTAACAACGAAGCAGGTCACCAAGAAGATGAGGAGAACAATCCCTCCTGCAATGGACACAACCAGAATGGTGGACTGGTTTGGGTCCCCAATGGCCAAGACGTCTGCAGAGCCAGGGAAGCAAAAAAAAAAAAGAAAGAAAGAAAGTGAACGTTATAAAAGTTTATTAAAGCAGGTCTTGGCGAGAAACGAATGAAGCCCACGGCATTTTCTGTTGGAGGTAAGGTGAGATTAAGGCAGGTTGGGAGTGAAAAGACAGAAAATGATACCACGGACGTGGCGAGGGAAAGAGAGAGCATGAAAAATTATAGTATTAGAAAAGACATAAAAGACAGAGGCAGAAGGGAGAGAGAGAGAGAGAGAGAGAGAGAGAGAGCAGTAGCAAACAGAAGCACAAGAGAGGAAAGGGAGGCGGATGGAATAGTAAGTAAGGCTCTTGATGAAAAGCTTTCTCCCTCTCGGTATCGCCTGTGAGGGTACAAGAGGAGACATGAAAGCCATTCCTATTCGGCCGCGCTGTCCAAATGGATATGTTAACATTGCACATAACAAGGCTAACGCCAAGAACTTTCTGCAAAGACGCATCGATTTTTACGCCACACCAATCGAGCCATTACTCAAAACAAATACCCCCATTTATCTGGCTTAGCTGAGCGTGAGCAGACATCCACGTCTGCAAGTGTGCGTGTGGCGCACATATGCATAATACGGCCGGGCATCTTGAGAAGTCGTAATAATCCAGGCATTGATCTCCTGTTACAGTCGGAGGCTCGCTCACACACACACACCGTCCTGTAATGATCAATGCAGCTGATCTGATTAGATAACTTGCACGTGATTGGTACAAGATCAGCCAATTAACATTTTACGACGCCTTTACTTTGATGTGGACCCGTTGTTGTGAGGAGGCTGTGGACCACAGAGACCCGTGCAGCATGTTGAGGCATCAAATTAATGATATTTGTTGGAGCGCCGGAGAAGAAGTAAGGCTCTGAAATACTTTTATTGACAACTGAATGATTTATAGGGTAATGCATGCCTTTTCTGTGCTGCACAGTCAATGTACTTTGAAGCGCTACACATTTACTGATTCACTCCACTCTCCCTGCCTGTCTAGGAATCAATGATCGCTTTGAAAGCCACATTAAAGGGAGTAAAAAAAAAAAAGAAAAGAAACCCCAAAGAGCTCATGATGAAGCAATATTAAAGGTGGCGAAATGGATACGTGACAGGGAGTTTGACAACTATATCATAGGGATTCCACATAGTGTGCATAGTATGAGGCTTATCTGGTCTGAAATAACAGGGCTTGGGACAGCCAGCTCTGTGACAGGGAGGGGTTGGATATAAAAAGATAGCTAAATCCTTGTTCTCTGACTTTAGTTGGAGAAAACCTGTTCAGTCAGTCATTTCACTTTGCTCCAAAAGTCTGTTTGAATTAAGATCTCCAGTCCAAACCCCTATTCACATTTTCCCCTTTCTTGTCAAACTGATTTGTCTTTCGTTTACCGGAAAAAAAAAAAAAAGTACTTCAGCACACTTTGAAGCCACTGGCTCAAATACGTGCACGGCAACACGCGAGACCGCCAGGGCGTCTCTGCCTCACAGCCAAACCGAGGAAGGAGCTGGGGTGAAAAGCAGGGAACTTTAAAACCACAAAGTGAATTCATTTAGTGAATTGGAAGGAGCGACTCATCTGATAATCATCATGGCAGCATGCATGTGTAAATATCTCGTGGTCTGAGATCTCGCAGTATCAAAACATCACGTCGGACTTCACCGTAAAATGGAGTGTGACTGGAAACGAGTGAATCGATTTCTGTCTGCTGTAAGAGATACTTATAAAAATACACACTGTACAAAACAAAACTTAGAATCTTGATTTCCTCAATGTCGGACATTACGTCAGACTTACGTTTTCCAACACTGCCAATCAAAAAAAATCTCTAATTGCATAATATCAGAATACAATAAGATCTACGGCAGTGTCCTGTTTATCAGTTCAAATAATTATATCTGGATATAAAGACTATCTGGCCATTACAACGTTTAAGAAGGAGACATTCGGTGCCACAAAGTTAAAAAATGATTTGATTTGAAGGTTGAAATATGTTTGGTAATCCAAAGTGACCTAAAACAGTAAAGAAAAAAAAAAGAAGTAGCCTGATCTACATGTCAGAAAAATTTAAGAAAAACACAATTTTTTCATTTCTGTAACCTTCACTAAGCTAAGGAGATCCAGAAACGTTACATGTGGCACAGCCTCCTCTTCTGTTTTTCTTTTATTGTTCCTTTTTGGATCAAAGGTTTTAATATTATTGATAATTCTGTTTGAAGAACTAGATTATTACTAATGTAGGTACAATTTGAAGTTGCTGCACCAAAACCATAGAAAAAACGGTGAGTTTTGAGCAGAAAAGACAATGGAAGGAAAACGAAAAAGTCAAAATATCTAATACAAAAAAATAAATATATATATATATATTTTTTTTACCCTCATGGCTGGTTTCCAGTTCAATCTCCCCACCGTACGTCCCGTAGCCCCCATCAGTCCGAGCCCTGACTCTGAACACGTAGGTGGTCCCAGGCTTCAGGCCGTCCACTGTCATCATGTTGGATCGAGTCTTTAAAACCGTGTAGTTCTGTTCCCGCTGGTTCTGAAGAGGAGCATTAACCAACAGGAAATAAAATAAATACTCAAAACAAGACATAAAAATGAGGACGGTTTTGATCTAGAGCTCTGGGCTGTGGTATCAAGAGACGCAGACTGAATAGAGATGTTTAAATCTAATAGAGCGTCTTAAATTGTTGAATTTAGCAGTCTCTCGGAATCTAATGCACTTCACGACATTTTCGGCACTGGCCCATTTGGCCACGTTTATATTTGAGCATCTGTCAAATCCCAAATCTTATCTTCTCTTAACTCAGGGGCAATATGTGGTTACTAAAGCTGCTTCGCTTTGTTCCTCGATTACCTTCCAGGTGCGTGCACGCACACTTAGATGTGTGTCTCAGTGTGTGTGTGTGTGTGTGTGTGCGTGTGTGTGTGTGTGTGTGTGTGTGTGTGGGGGGGGGTGTGTGTGTGTGTAGGTGTGTGTGTGTGTGTGTGTGTGTGTGTGTGTATGCAGAGGGATGATGAGAGAACAAGTTTGTCCGCCAGTAAGCTGATTCCCTGCTGAGACACTGATACTCCACCTAATGGAAGACCTTCTACAATACGGATTAACACGATTTTACTGTTAATACATGCCAGCACACATAGACACACAAGTCTAATTTCATCACCTTGGCTGTGTTTTACAAGGTTTGTTGGACAGATGTGTGGTTAATTAGCTTGATGTGAGCAGTGGAGGGGATATGAGAAAAAAAAAAAAAAAAGGCAGAGGAACCAGAGCGATAGCGGCACATTTGTGATGAAAAAGTCATTAGAGACATGGCCTTAGGCTAAACCCATATCCTGCCAACATGTAGGAGGAGCACAAGGAAAACAGGAATGAGCATTTAACTTTAATAAATCTGAAAAAGGCCTGCTGCAGTCAATTTGAAATAGTTGATTTAGAACAAACAAAGAGAAAGAAACAATGAACAAATTTAGATTACTTGCACGCTACACGTTATTGTCAAGACGTCTTTTAGGGTCAATAACTAACATCCCCAACCGCATTTAATGTCTACAGATAATTCAAATCTTCTGGTGTAAAGAACTACAGTATAAAAAATTATAAATTTATATGCAAATATGAAAAAATTTGTGAAAAAAAAATCATTTTAATGAGATGTCACAAAAGGTGCTGAAGCCACCACCAATTTCTCAGAGCATGCATCAATGTAAGCACTCCTCCTCCCTGAGCTGGTGCTGCACTCTTTTGGTCAGCTGGCTGAAATCAGGCTAACCAAACCAGACAAGCAAACCTGCAAAAACAATTTCAGATTTTATAGCAACAATAAAAACGTTTAATTGACAGCAGGTATTAAAAGGGTTTTTATTCTGTACTTTTGTTCTGATCTAAAGTAAAATGACTACACAAAGTAGCGCTGCTTTGCATCAAGAACATCCCCGAGTCATGGCTTTCCTCCACAATCCAAAAACATGCATGCTGCGTCAATTGTTCTATTTTAAGTTGCCCTGAGGAGTAAATGTGTGTGTCCTTCGTGTCTCTGTGTTGGTCTGCAAATGACTGTTGACCTGGTGATAGTCACCAAGGATACGCAGGAGTAAATAAAGAATGGATGGACACATGGCATCGATAACCCTTTGAATGATTTCTAAAGAAGCTGAGACTGCGCAAACAGACTCTCAGCATTGATTCTTGATCAATGCTGAGATCAGTGATTCTTGAGAATAGGGACAAAACAGGTCCTATGGATAAAGCATGAAATTTGAATAAAATATACACAAAATATATTTTTTTCAAATATCTACCTAAACTAACCTGGGTCATGTGAGCACAACAATGTATATTTTTCTTTTTTTTGCTGAATATTTTTTTATTTTAAACATTGTAGTCGGTGGATGATGCCTGTAAAAGCCCTTGTCCAGGAGCAGAACTCAACACATTCTTATAGTTTAAAACAATTAAAGAAATACTAAAATTATATATTATGACAATTAAGTATAAGTAGTCATATAAATAATTATAAAAGTATCGATAAATTGAATTAAAAATAATTTTTAGATATTTTCCAAAATCAGGCATTATTGGGGGGCACCAGAACTTCTGAGGACCCCATGACGTTGTCTTTTCTCTTCCTTTGCTAGGAGGGCTAGTTAGCTCCGGTTAGCTTAAGTTATTCTTTAGTTTTTTCTTCTGTTTTATTCCTAAGTTGTTTGTCACAACCATGATGTGTCAACACCATAACTGACAATTTACAAAACTTTGATGAAATTTTGCGAAATAAAAGCTTAATTTTGGTATAATGTAAAGATTTCATGGACCTGACGAGCTACAATATGGCCTCCTTCAGAATAACATCATATAAATTGAGGTAGTTTGGCATTTCGTCAACTCCGTCAGATGTCAACTCCATCAGAGTTTTTCTGACTCTTTCAGTGAAATTGCTGTCAAATCTCACTTAATTGTGCAACTAATTCATTTTAATGTATTTTACATGAATTGCATTACTTCACATGTACCAAGTTTTTCATTTTACTCACTAGTTTGTCACCACCTTCAGTTCTGTGTCAACTCCGTCATGCACTGTCAACTCCATCAGATGGACTTTTTCTTGTTTTTTGTTTTAAATAATATTTATTTTATTTCTTGAGAAGCATTTGTCTGTAAATTGAGTAAAAATATCACTAATGGGGTATTTTAAAAATCATTTTAGATTTATTTTTGTCAGATGGTGATGACAAAGTTTTGGGTCAGGTCGATTAAAAATGTAATTTTTTTTTAAAAATTCGCAACTGGGAGCCTGTACCTTAGCATCTTCATATTTTCTAAACATTATTTGTCATATTTGCATACATAAGGTTGAGAAATAATTAAAAAAAATATGGGAAAATTAAAACCCATTTTGTCCCTATTCTCAAGAATCACTGCATAATATATAACCTCAATGGAGTACAGGAGAGTTGATCTGTTGTATCCTGTGCTGAACCTCGGTCACTGAACATGCAGGAGTTGAACATTTTGGCAACCTTTTGGACTTTTCACTGATCTACAGTCACACACATATAAACTGTGGTTTCAATCATTTTTAACAGTGTTAATGAAAGACGCTAAAGCCAAATTTTGGAGCTGTTCCAACATTATTACGGGCAGGCGAAACCAGACTGCATAAAAAACAACAATCTGAAGTCGGATTCAAGTTTCTGATCAGTAAAACTCCACTTCAGAATCTTTAAGAAATAGTTTGATACAAATGTTTTGAGTTTCCAGAGGACGAGGGAACATTTTTATAACATAACACGTTTTTTTCTACAACAGAAAAATCTAATTATGTTGTCCCTATCGGCAGAGAACAGTGCTTTTCAGTGCCTCCCCTCACCTTCTCATAGTAAATGACCTCATACTCCACGATCGCCCCATTTGGTCTCTCCGGACCCTGCCAGGCCAATGTTACACTGTCCTTGCTTCGCCTTTCTTTTAGCACGACGCTCACTAAAACGACAAGGAGAAAGCAGGAGCAGCAAGGAGAAAGATAAGTCAAAATGGTTACAAAGGAGGAGCAGAAAAGCAGATGGTTTGGCTAAACAAAGACATCAGAAAAAGCATGCCCACGACGCTTTGTTGCACAAAGCCATATTGCAGTGTGTTTGTCATACATTTTGGAAATCACACAGCCCACGACGTGTTATGTGCAGTGCACGTGTGTTCGCAGCGTCTCATGAAGCGCACGTTTATGCTGCTCATATCACGTGATCTCAGCGTTATCAACGTGAAACCACAAAAGCTGTGTGATTTCCTCTGCAGTGTTTCCACACTGGGACACCTGCTCTGGTGGGATGACGGTGTGGGTTTACTCGCCTGCGCCTGTATCTGTGCAAATGTGTGAAACTCGGGCTTATAGCTGCGAATAGCATGTGCAGCACATAATGTGGTTAACAGCCTCCTCCGCCCCTTTTCACTTTCCACTACACACACATCCACGCGTATAGTACGAGGCCTATTACTCATCGGCACCTCGTCATGAACACCTATCTTTTACACACATTTCAGTCCCACCAAATGACAGACACACATACTATCATGCCTACACGTGTAAGCGTAGACACGTCAGGGTCATTTTGTGATATCAGTGAAATTCCCCATTGCAGCAAATTAAGGTTGTCACATTTTTTTTTTTTTCATTTTGACGGTACAGTGCCTTGTAAAAGCATTCTAAATAATTTTACGCATTTTAACATTTTCTCACGTTGCAACCTCAAATTTGAATGTGTTTTAAAGTGATTCTGTGCAACAGACCAACATAAAGTTTAACGTAAGTTTGAAGTGGACAGAAGGAAATTAAACCTTCATGCTTAAAGATTTGCAAATCAAAATCTGGAAAGTGTGACATGAATTTGTACTCAGCTTCACAGAGAATTCTGTGCAGAACCACATTTCATTGCCTCGAAAAGTGCACATCTTAGCATTTTTTGTATACTATTTATGCACGTATAGCGATTAATTTGATCTCCCAGTTGACTTAGATTAGTGGAAGAGCTTCAGCAAAATGCACTTTTAAGTGTTACCACATATTTCTGATAGCATTTAGATCTGGACGTTGAGTCATTTCTGAAAAGGTTTTAGCTGCCCTGTGTTCAGTGCGATGTGCGTCATACATCCCATTCAGCATGTACACCAAAAAGTGCCAGAGTTTCATTTTCAGCATGTTTGCCTTATTTGTGGAACGTTTGTAGCTTCGGTTCTTCTTATCACTGTTTCATTAAGGCCAGCTTGAAGAGAGCACAACTAATCGTTGTAAAGTTTCGGCTCTTTGCAGAGAAACCATGAACCTCTTTGCAGCTTTTCTGATTTCTATTTCATTCATCAATAACATGTACACTTTTGAAAGGCGCTGTCAGTTCTCAAGAAAAAGACAATCTTAATTTTACACATTAAAACTCAAACAAACTCTTTGCTCAGGAAATATAACAATCCGGCAGATTTCAGGTTAAAATTCTGCTCTTTGTGTTTTGTCGACGGTCATGTTTAAAACCTTTACTCCAGCAAATGTGCACGTTCTCACCCGTCTGCGATGTTGTAACATTTATTACCACCGTGCCTCTGGGGGTCGGACTCAGATCTGAAACTCCGTTCTGGCTCTCGATCGTGAAGGTGTAGTTGGAGTCCGGCTGGAGGTCAGTGATCAGCACGCTGGCCGACGCGAGCCCGAACTGTCTCGGGACAAAATGGACGCTGCTGCCGCACGGCGCGCACTTTTTGCCTTCGCCGGAGCATTTTCTGCAATGGAGGCTGTAGGTAATGTCCCCTCTGCCTCCCGTGTCGCGGGGCGGCGACCACTCCAGGGTGACGCAGGTCTCATTCACAGAGGAGATGGGGTTCTCTGGAGCAGACGGAGGACCTGATGGAAGAGAATGGAGGACGTATGTTTCTGCACGTGGAAAAACGTCATTCAATTGTAACTGGAAAAAGAAGAAAGTTAAACCTTGTTCCCCCCCTAAAACACAGTCTCTTCTTGTCGTACATCTAACCAGACGTATAAATGTATTGATACAGAGATCTTCTTTTAGACTTCACATCTTGTATTTCTGGTACGAGTTTTGATAGTTGAGAACTATTGCTTGAGAGAACTCTGTTTAATTAACGCTCATTTAAGAAAACCCTTCAGGATGTTATTCACCTTTGTATTCACACCATCCCCTAAGTACAGGTAACGTCAATTTCTATTCAACTCAAAAAGATATTCTTATCTGCTTATTTCTAGAACAGTTCCTGAGCTGCTCTGTGGCCGCCTCGCTCTGCTTTTGAGAAGATTCCAGCACATCATCAATGAACACTGAGCTCATTCAATGCCATTCATTTTCCATGGAAACCACTCGAGAGGAAGCCTCTGATTTTGGCTGCTTACAGCCCAGCGTGGTGCAGGGATCCCAGCCATATGAAAATTTTGCTGGACACAGATGCCAATTTCTCATGACATCTCATCAGGTCCCAGCTGAGCAGCGAGCCTCGGGAGGCTGGGGATCAGCGGGGCCTGGGACCTTGTCTGATTGGTCTCCCCCGACAGTGAGCGCCTCTTCGCGGTGGAGGACGGGTGGGTAAATGTTACTGTGCTGCAAATCCCGCCATGGTCTTTTCGCCATCCCCCAACTTCATTGAGTGAAACTCGAGAGTCTGTCATCACCATTACTACTGATCAGCCTTTTTTGACACTTTTATGACACTTAGATTATATGACTTTTATAGACTCCTATTTCCCCCCCACTGTTCTATTCTTTCCCTGGGTCTCAAGTGTCATTCTCCATGTCTATGAATAATTCTTTCACCTTTTCTCCTTATTTTCTCATTTTTCACTCTCAAACCTGAAAATGGTGCTGCTAACCACTCAGCAGAGCACATGTGTGTGTGTGTGTGTGTGTGCGCTCGCGTGTGTGTGACCGTATATATTCGAACAAAACCGTTACTCATTTCCAGCTGATAACACCTGTCATATTTCACCTGCTACAACGATTAATGAGTGTAATCTACCATAACCCGATAATGGGTTTGGGTATATCTGTCCATGCTTGAGTGTGTGCATGTGTGTCGTATGTCTGCACGTGTGTGTTCCTCCCCACTTCCTTTTTCTCTCCAACATGTCCAATACGCCATTGTAGTAAATCCAAGTCTTATTATTTACTTCCCCTGCATGTTCTGAGAGAATATACAAAACGTTAAGATTGTTTATACTTCTTGAACTTTTTACATTTTGTCATGCTATAAACACAAATGTTATGTATTTAATTAGTATAGGAAGTAGTTTAGTGGAAGGATGAAAAGAACCATGCTAAGGTGAAATTATACCTGTAGATTCTTTGGGACATGTCTCTATCTGCATACCATATCTAGAGAAATGTGTTTTCTTTGTTACAAAACAGCACAGTCATGTTGCCAAGACAGTATTTGCTAACAATAGGTTGTTAAAAGTCTTGAAAAGATTTATAATTGGAAATACGTACTGACTTGTAAATCTTACATTAATATTTTTCCAGACCATTCCATAAAAATCTCCTGCTCTATGTTTAGTGACGTTGTCCTGCTGGACGGTGAACCTCTGCCCCAGTCTAAGGTGTTTTACAGGCTCTAACAGTTTTATTTCAGGATTGCCCTCTAGTTAGCTTCAATTAGCTTCCCATCTACTCTGGCCAGCTTCCCTGTCAGTATCTCCACAGCATGATGCTGCCACCACTTTATGTTACCCTTAGGACGGCTGCAGTTGAAAACAAAGAATGAAAATGTACTGACTGCAACCACAAAACTATACTCCTTGGATGCATGTGCACTGTAAGTGTGCAGGCTGGGAAGTGTACACATTTAAAATGGCAAAGCAGTCATGCATTGCAAAGTCTTGTAAAAGTTTATCATCAACCTATTAAAGAAGATGCATTAGCATTAGAGTTGTTGGTGTAAACGACATGTCAATGTAGCAAAGTTTTTTTTTTTTTTTCTGTTTGTGTTTGTATTACTCACGTGTGCAAGCCATTGAGCGTGGGTCGGTCTCAGCACGGTGGAAGCCTTTCTCACAAATGCACTCCATGGCCTGTTCATGTGGAGACGAGCTGTGAGGAGGACATTTGGTGCAGTAGGCATCTGTGGCTGAAGCTTTGTACGTTCCAGGTCTGCATGCTGGAGAGTAGAAATAAAGAATTTAATTATACAGACTTTAAATATTAGCCGCTCAATATAAAAGCTTAGCAACCCAGTAACTTTATTCGAGCTTTTGAAATTATAACGCCTGCCGTGTATATGAGGTTCAATGCATTAGTTTTAGAATAAAGTTATCCCTTCTTCAATAAATATTATACGCCTTGTTTGTGCTGCAGGTGCAGTGATGCCCCTCTTGGCCAAAAATGCCCCAAAAAAATTTGTATCTTTTTAGCCTCAATAATGATCTGAATAATTCTGCATTATTAAAATGTTTCTCCCACCGAAGCAATTACAGCAGTCTCTGTAGAAATCCAAAACATAAAAAAAGCCTTTTTGGCTCAGTTGCATGTTATGAGTTATCTTTTAAAAGTGGGAGCTTCTCATTTTTAATGATTCATAAATTAGAGTTCACTAGCATAAAAAGATTCAAGTTTATATCTATAATATGATTAAATCCAAGAAAAAGAAAAAAAAAATGTAAAAAAGTGTTGCCTTAAATAACAGTTTAGGATTTTTGAAATGAGGTTCTGTTAAAAGGTTATAATGAGTCAACTTCTTATCTTTAGGATGCGACCTTTAAGACGTCTTAGTGCAAGTCCAGATTCCTTGGACCCAAAGACTGAAGTTAATGGCTAATCTAAGAGAGGCTAAGATGAAACTGAACTTCTAGCATCTCTAAACCGTTAAAGTCTGTCAATGTAGTTTATGCAATGACCATTCAGACCTTCATCAGACCTTTAGCAAATTTGAACATTTTAAAGCCGCTTAACTATTCACATGAAGGGTTATGATGTTCTTGAGATTTGAATTGTTCCAAGATGGTACAAGGTGATTTTATAAATGGCCCCATTAGGACTAGAAATTAGTTTTACTGTCCGCATGTAACTAATTGATTTAGACCAAAAAAAAAAGATGCCATGAGAGTTTTCTACTGCCAGAAAGAAATCATCTTTCAACAAAACCACATTGAAAAAAAGATTCAAGACGTTTCAGTTTGATCATTGCTGCTGGTAACCAAGGGACTGTATCTGTGTCAGTCATTGGCAAAAATGTAAAATGCAATAAATACATTAAGAAAAATAAAGTCAGAGCAGTGATTAAAGGCAGTAGTTACCTAAATCTGACATATAAAAGGTTAGTTTTGTTCGCATAAAACAACAAATAACATTTTAAACCGAAAGAAGAAAGAATATGTCCACAGGTTAAAAAAGAAAAGAATAATAAAAAAAAAACTGCCGAGCCGTTCAGCACCCACGGCAAAGAGAAAGCAAACAATGTTGGATTTAATTTATTGTGACATGAGTTCCACAAGAGATCCTTTCTCATCAGGCTAAAGGCTTGCAGAACTACGGGCCGTTTCACTACAATAACCCGACGCAACAGCAGATCAGCTGCCTTTCCTCCTATGTAAGAATTAGATTTTGACAAAACCAGGAGAACAACGGTACGCGGCCTCGGTCACAATAATAATCGCAATAACATAGCACTACTTTTGCGCTTGGTGTTTCCGTGGTTGCATATTAGTCGTTACGCGGAGTCATAAAAGTGAGGAGGGAAAGCCCTGATACCGCTCAATGGAAGCAGCCCGGGGACTTGAATGATTTCCCTCTTGCATCCTACGGAGGGAGAAGGAATTCCTGGCTTTCCTTTCTAGCACCATGGCTCCAGATTACACATGTATTTATTTACACATCTGCAGGCCTGGCAGTCCCATCCAGGCAAGCCTTTCTTACAGCCGTGCTAAAGCACCGTTGCGGCATGAAATGACGGCGTCTCCAAACATTGTGTACGTATTTACATTTACCGCAGGTTTGCTTCTGTGTATGGATCAATAATGTGACGCATTCTGCCAGGTGCTGATTACATGTTTGTGTGCCAAGAAGGTGTTAAGCATGCAGCAGGTGTGTGAATGCGCCAGCTGATTGCTTGTACCGCTGCTGAAGGTCACGGATTTAATCAAGCGACACGTCACTTCTCGCAGGAAAGCTGTAGATTCTCACATAAGTACAAACACACCCCCCCCACACACACACACACACATACATAAATTTGCTCGATGTTTCTGTAAACCAAGGGGCAGCAGAATGGAAACAGGGGCCTAAAAGTAATGTGAAATGTCCCTATGGCTGGAACTTCTTCCACCTGGATGATGTACTCTCTTGCATACAGACAGTATTTTTAGGCAAATCATTCATCATACAGGAGCCTAGTCCACTGGTGCAAACCCCAGAGACCCAAAAGAACACCGAAAAAAAAAGGATATGTGTGCTGTGTGTGTGTGCGTGTGTGTGGAGGAAATAGAAAGTAAAGGAAAAGGAAGAAAAAGAAAGGAGTGATAATTCTCAGGGGCTTTCAACTCTTTCCTCCATCCTGTCGGGTTCTAAGGTATAGGGGTGCCTGTGTGCTGTGCTGGTGACCGTGTTTGTGTTCCTGTTGGCTGGGCTGTAGGAGCGCGGTGGAAAAAGCAGCTTTTCTCTAGAGGCCGTGCATCCGGAGAGTCCTGGCTGTCCAGCCAGAGGGGCACAAAGGATCCCACTGCTAAAGGACAGACATGGCAACACATGCCAGGCCTGGCGACCGAACAACCGCCCGATCTAAAACTTTCTGCGAGAATGGCGGCCTGGCCATGTGTGGAGCCCGCTTCACCTTATCGGTTCTGCTTGCTGCTCCGGTGTTCTACCTGACTCTCGTTACAGTTTTTATTAAACGTCTAAGGACATGTTAGACTTTTAATTTTACACCGCTATACACAAAAGCTAGGTTTGCAAGCTGTTACACTTGTATGTGAACCATTTCTCACAGTTTTTCATTTAAAAATTCCTTATATTTCTAGCACAAATTTCCAGAGCTCTCTGTCTCTATTAGCCCATGTTTAGGTATAAATAAAAATGCACTGATGGGAGTAAATGGACAAAAAGGCCTGGATGGATGGACAGACATCCAATCAATGGAGTGAAGGAATAACAGATGGGTAGGATGGATTGACAAACAAATGAACTATACAACATTCAAACAAGGGGATAGAGAACAATGTCTGAAAATAAAAAGTATTTTTCCATACCCTCTTTTTTTTCCCCCCAGTTCTTATCCAGGACACGGAAAATACTAGAATCAAATTTCCCGTGTCTTCCAGGCTTTATTTGGAATGCGCTCAATAACTTATTTTCCTATAATCCTGATAAAAATTGGCCTCAGATGCAGGGTCCTATTAATTATTCATGTGGTCACCGGAGAGAGTAAGTGTATTCATGCCAATCGATAGCTCTTAGATATGATATAGTGCTGCTGTTGAAGACAGGCCCTCAGTCACCACGCTCTGATTGAGATGGGAACAGGACGACGTCTTCCCTCGGGAAAACACTGCACATCCGAACTGATTGGAGTCTGCTGATTCAATTTCTAACCTATTCCACTCTTTATAAGTCTGAAAATGGTTTCATTAACCTTTCAAGGAACATCAGAAAATGGAAACGCTGTTCCAAAAGATTGGGTGATTTACTATCATCCTGCCGGTCAAACTGATCAAATTTGCTTCATATATGTATTTATTATCAGGTTTTATACATTTATATATAATTGTGAAGAGGAAGAAAAGAGAACAATGGCTTAACTTAGCACCTTTGATTTTGATAAACCTAATATCACACTATTCACTGAAGGTTTCAAAGGGCAGGGCAGGTCAGGGGGAAAGTTTTGGACGACTGTGAAGCAGGGTTAGGTATGAAATCAAATTCTCGGTTATGAAGAGCTGTTCTCGATCCACCATCTGTGATGTATTCACTAATGTAGTGTAAAACAGTTCAAAAGATATCCCAGTCACTGTTTTAGACTTTTTTACAAAATCGTTAACTACATTTTATTGAACTGTCGGGTGCAACTTTATTCATCAGTGTAAGAAGTTTTATTTTCACTTCATCTGACAAGTTTCACCACAGTCATTCTGATGTCTGGAAAATTTTAACCAACAAGCGCTACTGAAATCCATAACATCCGTCTTAAGATAAAACAAAAAGAATGTTTTGAGATATTTTTTGTCTCAAACAAAAAATATCTTTTATTATTTTTATTATTTTTGACTTAAAATAATAAAAGTCAGTCGTATGGTGACTTTTAGTTTATGGACAAACCATAAGCTACAAGTAATTAGGAAACCAGAAAATGTTATAATTTACTGCAACTGAGGTTCTGAGCTTTTCCATAATCATCACGCCGCCTATCAATACAAACCAGGTTTGTGTTTCAAACTCATTTTACTCAAACTTTATAAAAATAATAATAATAATAATAATAATAATAATAATAATAATAAATTCTGTTTTGTGTGTTTTCGGCACATGCCTGATCAGAATACCAGCTTCGTTCTACAACAAAGCTCTATCCTCCACTCCATTCAAGTGTTTCTCCTAGTTTAGGCTCTGATTGATCTGTTTTCCTGCTTTTCAAGGCGCTTGGTTCAAGTCAAACATTGGCCCAGTCCCGGCTTCAACATAAAGGGCAGAAAGAGGATGTCTGTGTGTGTTTGTAAATAGGCGGAGGGTATAGTTGGGTTGTTTATGTGTATGTATGTGTGTTGAGCGAGTGAAGTTGTGTAAAGCTTGCTGGCCCACGGGAGATGAGCTCCATAATGGTCACTATGGCAACAGGCTTTCAAGATAGAACCCTTCGAGTACCCCTCGAGTGGCACAGCTCCTGGAGCACAGAGCGGTCTGTGTGCTTGCATGAGCGCGCATGTGTGTGTGTGTGTGTGTGTGTGTGTGTGTGTGTGTGTGTGTATACAAGCGTTAGTTGAGGCAAGCTATTTAAAAATTGATACATCAAGCGTCAGTGGAGAGATCTAACAAGATTGAGTCTGACGTCCTTCGCGGCCACCGAGGTCGCATCTCCGCGTGTGTTTGTGTGTGTTTGTGCCCATGTGTACATACCGGTAAAAAAAAAAAAAAAAAAATGCCGCGGATCGAATTGACATTGCACTGAACGAACTTTACACAGATGCTAATGAAAGTTGTGCTGCACCTTATGGGTAAAAATAAACATGCAGGTGAACCAGTCAATGTGTAATTAACAGCGTAAACAAACCCCCTTAAGCTGGTATTTGCTCAGCAAAGTGGGATCTTTAGATTTTTGCGTCATATATTATATGTAATTTAGTTTCTGATAGGAAATAAGAATTTATTTGTATTTAGAATAAATACCATATACAATTGTCCTGAATCAACAGGAAAAAAATAAAATAAAAATCAGTTAAGCATCTTGTTAAATTTGCTGCTTTTTTGGATGATTTTTTCTGTTATTTTAACAGTTTCTCTTTAGCAATGAGGTTCAGTTCTTTGGATTTAAACGGTTTAAAAGGCCTCCTTGCCATCACCCTAATCTTTAGCTCCCTCCACAGATTCTCTATGGAACCACTCCAAAGTATTGGAGTGGTTCTTCTGACAGTGTCCTTCACCGTCAGAAGAAGCACAGTGATGAAATAAATTAAGGATTACTTATGAATGGGTTATGAATAATATGGGCTTAACGTAGCAAATGAGTATATAACTACAACTCAAATAATGTATTGCTGGCAATGACGCAGCAGCAACAACACTGACCTAGAGCTACAGTAAATTCACCTGAACATCAGCATGCTGGATGCTTGAAGCTAGCTGTAAACTGCAGCTCAACCCATGACCCACCTTCCTCTATATACACACACACACATATATATATATACATATATGCAGGGTTGATGTCTTACGAAATCCCCGTCCTTTCCGCACGTTTGCACCCTCATGTCATGCACATATCATGCAGATTGGAAAACATTGTGACAGCAGCTTACGGGCACAAGATGTACCACAGAAATTACTTCTGCCCTCAAGAGGCCGCTACTAGAGAAAGACAGGTTAGCTCCACGTGTGGAAATTGGACACGGGCGATGACCACATGGACACTACATCGCTCCATGATTGACATTTCAGAACTGATTGTAACGTTTCCTAAGGAATCTCTTGAGTCCCCCTCCGCTTCACAAACACACTGATGCGCACGCATGCGTGCACAGGGGGTCAGACCAGATATGAAATGCTTTATGATGACCACTACATGAACCACATGAGTACACGCCGGCTGCTTTCTGATCCACTCTGTCTTCTGGATACCAGCCAATTACTGAGAGCGACCAAGAGGAACTCAGAGGATTCCTGCCTACGAACTCTCTGCGTATCTGTCTCTTCCCACCATCTTTTATCTGCCTTTGTGTTTTTCCTTATCACTTCGCTTTTCCTCAATGTTTGTCAATTTTCTTTTTTTTTTTTTTGGGTCTTTGTCTGTGCCTTCCCTGTGTTACATACTTTCTCGGGATCTTTAGTTGAGTCATGTGTCTGTGAGTCTGCCTTCGAACGTGTGTGTCTTTATTTCCCACTGGGCTGTCTGTCATACTTTGACCCTGACCTTCTCTAGAGCTCCTGCACAAATATTTACTCTCTTGCTGACAGACACACACACATACATAAACCCCTCTGAGGAAAAAAAAAAATCACAGGGAAATAGAGGAAGCTCAATTTCATTGCAATTACGTGTCGCACACATCCACACAGACACTTTTCTAGCTGTAACCCAAGCTGATGGCACACTAATTTTGAGCCCGGGTGATTATCCCGCAGTCTAAAAACAGATTAAATTGATACCAGGTGCATGTGTTCGTGAGAGTCTGTGTGGAAAAGGGTCATGGACGAGAGGTGGATGGTGAAGGAGAGACAAAGAAGAGGAGGGAGAAAACATGACAGGCCTATCGTGGTCTGCTGGGAGTTAGCTCCACAGTCTGAATAACGTATTCTTCTGTTTGTGAGGCTACCAGGCTAGAAGGCCGGCAGAGTGAACGGGTAGCTTGTCTCTTTAAGGAACTTTCATTGCTTCAAGATCTCCAAATCCAGTCAAATGCACATGTGTGCCACTGTCACACCGTTTCCTCACGCAAACCGTTGGAGTATAAACGTGCCGACATCAGCCAGCCCCGTGACCACTGGAGTGCACGAGGAGCGGTGCACCTCTTTTCCTCACCCACGTTATTTTCAGTTCATCACTCTCAATAATTCATCCTCTCGGGTAGAGAGGGAACGGAGAGCTCCATGGTTCTTTTCTCTGTCGCTCTCTCTTTCTCACACACTCAGTGTCAGAGGTGGCTACAAAGCCATATTCTCTGTGTCCTCAAGCTAAAGTTGTAGCCGATTGAAGCAAAATGCGGCCCATGATTTGTTTCTTCTTATTCAATAAACGCTTCATAGAGTTACAGTTCCTGGAAAAAGCTTTCCAACTCCTCCTGAACTTTTCAGACCTTTTTTACATTCCAACTGAAAACTTTGAACCTATGTTATTTAGATTTTATGTGATAGACCCACACTTAAGTAGTGTGTAACTGTGAGATGGGAAGAAATTGTAACAAGGTTTTTGACATTTTATGGTCATAAAGTGCAATAATGGTCTCATCTGATCAGAGCACCTTGTTTGCCAAGTTTCGAAAGGATATTGCCATATCCTTTCAATTTTCTCTTACATTCTACAATTAGGAGCAACTTTTTGTTGGTCTATTGACTAAAAGCAAAGCGCTTTCTAGTCAGAATTGACAGTGACTATATTTGATTGAGTTTATAATGAGTACGTAATATTTGGTTAAAAAAAACAAAAAAAAAAATTGCTAGCTCTTGACCTTAAAACGTTGAGGTCTCGGCCTTGAGACCTCCTGAGTAAATCGGAGCAGAAAGACTTCAGCCATCATTAGTCAAAGCGTGCTTCTCTCGCCACACTCCCAAGTGATGACATGCTGTAAATTTGTTTGCGCTCCCTCTAAAACGCAGTTCAACATCTGCTCACCAAACCTTGTGATCAAAGCAGCGCTTAGGAATGATCTCACTTCCTGTATAGTAACTGGGCTGCCAATTTCATTTAGCGGTGGTGGACAAATGCTTTTGAAAAGCAAAGTTTCATGTGGCTGCTCTTGTGAGGCCTGGTGTAAGGTTGTAAGCCAATGTTGGTGAAGATTAAAGAAAAATAAAGAATGAGGCCTGGAGAAGATTTTTTATTTTTATTTTTTTTTCATGAAATCCACTGGGGCTAAAAATCCAATATTGGAAAATCTGACAGCACAGAGTGCAAACAAATAGATAATGAAAACATGACCTCCCTGGAAGAGGTAACTAACACTGAGGCAGCAGAAGAAAGTCACTCTGTCAGACAGCTACATTAATGACAGATCAAGGGAAATTATCCACCTGGATATTACTTTAAATCAATATGAATGACTCCATATGCTTCAAATATTATCGTAACCCTCCTACTGCAGAGTTGTCTGTCAACGAATAAAGCCTCCCGTAAAAAAAAAAAAAAAAAAACTTTCTACATGCCCCTGTGAATCCATTCAGCCGGCACCAAGTCAAGGGTGTCGCACACAAAAGAGGAAAATTGCCACTGCAGGTAGATTTTTTTTTTTTTTTGTGCTAAACAAAGTCCAGCAAAGGCTTTCCATCTGAGTAAGTCTTATCAAAATAATTCTGTCGATAATGCCACCTTGAAAGGTACGAGAACCCATCGAGCTTGATGCGGCTCTTTTCACACAGCAAGGCACCGGCGTGAAAGCAAGTCATAAAAAGAGGCTGCAGTGGTGGTGGACATTACTCTCGTGAATAATGCTTCTGTTTCCTTCACCTTTCACTGAGAATCATCAAACTAATCTATGTATGCATGAGTTGAAGTCAGCAATGTGCAAATCCAAATTCCTGTTTGTGATTAGCATCAAAAGGATGTTTCTTTCTTGGTTCCCAGTAAACACAATTTTGAGAATCTACTGTAGTACTTCACACTACAAACAGCAAAGTACTTAGACACATGTAATTCTGAGATGTTCAAGAAATATATATTTTTTTGCATGGTTACCGATTACTCCGCAATGTGAATAAAATGTTATAACGTTAAATTCTAGTTGTTTTCACAGCTGTTAATTTTAATTTACGGAGGGATCCTACCAAAACTCCAGCACACTTTAATACATTTTAAAAGTGTTTTACATAACAAAACAAAAATGGTGCATATTTGTGAATTGTAAAGAAATTATATTTTACAAGTAAAATCCTGTAACTAAAGTTATGCTTAGTTTCATGCACTGCTAGTTGGGCAAAACATTAAATGTTGTCCTATTCATGGTTTTTATCAAACTGCAAACAGGATTTATTATGCCACTGGTTGAGCTGCACTTTATTTTGTTGCATTATAGTAAATTGGACTTAACAGAAATTTAAGCCACATTGTTTAGATTTGCATGTATAAGCATTTTAAAAATCACACCTCACTTTTTTGTTTAGTATGCACTAGTCTGGGTTGGTCCATCACATTAAATCTCAAAAACATACATTGAAGTTTGGTTTTCATGCAAAAAAAAGTATGAATAAATAAGCTGGCCATATCAGACCCCTGGTAGCTTTCTTTACAATTCACACTGACAAAAACTCAGCAGTAAACACAGAGCAAAACTCAGACCCAAGTTAAATGTACCTCTAAATATTTGCACTGAGAGGCCACTGGACTCAACAGACCATTATTAATAGTGACAATGAATTTGCTCCATCTTTCAGCAGTCTTTGTGCTACGTTTGTTTCAACAATTTCTTTGTTTCAATTAATTAGCGGTTTCTTTTGGATGCAGAACAAAGGTGCAGCTGTAACATACTCAAACGCAGAAACAAATTGGATTTCAAACACGGTCACATCTGTTTGTATAAAAAAAAGAAAAAAAAAAAGAAAAAAAGAAACAAAACAAAAAAACGCCTGTTTAGCGCCGATCCAATCGTACATCTGGAAGCCATCCATGAACTAGAAAGAGAGTGAGGGAGGGGGGGAAGGGGAGGGAAGGGTCAATGGCTGCCTTCCTGTCCCTCTGTTTCCTGCCCAGCAAACCCACTGGCAGCCCCAACGTCTCCTCTGCTATCTGAATTAACACGGATTTAACACTATGGAAATGTGAAAATTATTAACTTCCCCATGAGTACGCAGATATTTATCCCTAACTGGAGCTCAGTAGCATATGGAAGACGACCAATTAATGAGAAGTGTACCCAAAGGCAACACGCTCTCCCCTCTACACCTCTCTCCTTTTGTGCCGCGTCTCCCTATAGGGAGTCGAGCTATATAAGGATGTGCAGAGCTGAAACATGCATGAACAGTTCTCCAGTCCTTGGCCTGCTTTTTCTGCTTTTCTCCTGGGGGTTTGCATGCACAGCTCAAACCACTGCGCCAGCCAGACCCAGCCTAGCTTCACAGTATCCACTCCCCTCCAACGCCAACCTTTTTGTCCTCAGGTTTGGCTTAGGCTAACATCTCAATGAAGCAGACATCCCCCACCTGCCCCCCCATGGTGCTTACGGGGGTGGAGGGGGGCATCCTCAGCTCACCGTATGCACGGCGAGCAATCGGCCATGGAGTAAGAGGGACTTGTGCTTGTGGAGAGTCGGTGCGAATTGACATTATCTGGGTCAGTGCAGAGTGGGTATGTAGACTGGGACTACAAGCGTAGGGAGGATACAGCGAGAGGCTAAGCCTTGTATTTTTTTGTCATTTATTCAAACACAAAAGAGAGAAGATGAGACAAAAAAGTGGGGAAAGGGATGGTGTTGAGGAGGGACACGTGAAAGAGAGGAGATAACAGGGAATAAAAGAGAAATTAGGAAGAAAAAGGTGACTGTGATTAACCAAATAAATGGACCTGGACAAGCAGAGCAGCAGCGAGGCTCGCACAGGCAGGTGGAGGACAGATGACTGGCCTTTACATGGACCATATATCCGTTTGTCCTTTAAGTACATCTGGCTTGTAATAACACCCTGCTGCCTGACACCTCAACAGCTTAATGCCCCAAAGCCTGCAGGAGCGTACACGCATACGCACACATTCACACACTCCACAAACTGTATACAGAAAAAAAAAAAAAAAAAAATCCCCTAACAAGCTTTTTAAATCCTTCTGTTGGCTGCCCACCACCTTCCTACACACACCTCTGAGCTCTCAAGTTTCCAAGCTGTCGAAAAGAGAAAAGCGTGTCTGTCTTTGTGCATGAGAAGAGGCTACTGGAGGGCAGCTTTTAGAACTCAGACGTCTGCATCTGATCTACATACACTGAGGCGCGCACAGGCGGATCAATGCAGCCACAGCCACAAAAACATGTGTTGTTTGCAAAAGCAGAGAAGGAAATTCTCTCGTCGGCCACTTTATTAGGTCTGCTCGCATTCAGCCTTCATTCTGCAGCTAGACGAGGTAAAGATGACTTGGTGAAGTGGATACAAAGAATTGAAATGCAAAAGAGAGGCGATTTATACAGATTTGAACACGGCATACGGCACGATGTCAGTCTGAATACTTTAGGAACTGTGGGGATTTTCCAGAACAGCTCAGGGTTAGAGCGACTGGTGGAAAAGAGAAAAGCATCCAGTGGACCAAACTGCTTTTGTTGTGGTTATTTGGAGGAGGAGTAGACGACAACAGGCAACAGGAACCCATTTAGCCACTTCCTTCAGCCAATGTATGCGAAATGCTATCTCCAAACGAACAACCTGCAGATCTTCGAGGAAGGTGAGCGACAGCAGCAGACAACCAAACCAGTCACGATTCCTGTCAGGAAACCGAGGTTATCTTCACACAGCCTCACCAAATTTCAAACATTTACAGATTGGGAAACATTTACCTGGTCCAGTGAGCCTGGGTTTCAGCTGCAACACTCAGATGTTTCATGTTGTCACAACAATGCCATCCCATTTGCCGTTTACAGCTGTTCTTAGGAGTGTGGAACACTCCAGAGAAACACTCCAGATATATTTCTGATGAGAAAATAATATCATCAGATAAAGCTAAAGAAAAAGTCAATTCTACATAATACCCTCCCTTATATCCATAATATTCCTCATAAAACTTTCAGTTTTCTCTGCACAAAGTGAAACTTTTCTCCCAGACAACAAAAGTTTTAACTTCGACTTCTTCCCTGCTGGGCTGCCGTCAGACCTTGGTCTGATTGACTGAGCAGCTGAGCAGTGGGCCTTTGATTGCTGCATGTTGTGTACTTCTTGACAGTTTTTTTTTTCCATCTCCATCCCTTAAAGCACAATTTTAACACTGGACATTTTTTTTTTTTTATGACTCACAACTGTTTCCTCATGCAAGAACTCCTGTGCAGCTTTGGCTGGAGTTTTCCAAATGGAGCCATCAATTTGGTTTTGATTTCTACTACCGTCCAAGAAAATAAAAATAAAAAAATAGAAAAAAAATGCACACATAATCACTTGAAATGCAATAACATGTGTTACCGTACAATTTATACGCAGATTCAAGGATATAGCGCAAACCTGAAGTTAATAGGTAATTTAACTCCCATGGTTTGTTAAGCAGAACCACATGAAGAACCGACTGGTTTAGGAGCTTTGAAAAAGTACAGTGCCTTCTGTCATTACTGGAAGTACAAAAACTTATTTCAATCCATGAAAAACATTGAATTTTCTTTTAAATGTTTATTGTAAGAACATTTATTACAAAATCGTTGATGCCACAATCAGTGTCTCTCCCTACAGTCCAAATAAAGTAAAGCTAAGCGGAGAATGAATTATGTTACATTTTAAGTTGATCACAACGCTTAAGAAGATTTGATTGCCTAAATGTGAGCCTGTTTCTTTAAGCCATTCTTCAAAACTGGAAAAAAAATAAGAGGACACACCCTTCAAGAAAGGCAAATGTGTACTTACTGTCGTGATACCAGAAAAATGGGCACTAAACTTGTTCATACTAAACTCTGATGGCAGATGAGAACCCTTATTTTATATTTTGATCACATACAGTGGGGAAAATGTTTAGGGAGTTAAAAGAAAAGATCAGAGTTAGAGAATTTCAGATGCCAAGACTCAACAACAAATATTTAATTTCATGACACGTTAGATAAAAAAAAAATGACTGGATTTTATTCAGTAAGGTCACCCAAGAAAAAAGCCGAGACAAACTTTTATAGGTGTAAATTCAGAAACGATCCTGGGTCTTAATTTGTTTTTGTTTTCATGTTTTCCTTGTATAGCATTCTGATGTATTCCTTAGTGGTGTTAATAGTAATCCTCTCCAAATCCATCTATTGTAAAAATGGTCAAAAACACCAAACCTAGAGGTTCTGTCACCAAACTGCAAGAATAATGGTTCCCAAAAGCTAAAAAAAAAAAAAAAAAAAAAAAAAAAAAAGTTTCAACTCCCTGAATCTGTGCGACTTCATTCAGAGCTACGTCCACGGCTGAGCAGGTGATTCACACAAAACCAAAAATGCCCACTGGACTCGTTCCTGAGTGGTTTGAACTTTGGGCAGTGAAAAGAACAGCGGGAGCGCTAAGTGGAATCAGTGACAGAAAACTCTGAAAGGGTCCTCCGGTAAACTAAGCTCCCGCTTCATGCTGACAGCATCAAACAGACAAACGAGTAAGAACAAAACGAGAGAAGGGAACCCATTAGACAGCTGTAGCTAGCAGGAACAAGTACAGATAGACGTGTCGTGCTGACCCACATTGCATTTGGCTGCTTTGGAAAAAGAGGAGACGAAAGAAGGAAAACTCGTGTTAAGGTGACGAGTGCCCGTCCTTTACGCGCTCTCCTCCATCTCTCTGGCATCTGATGAAGTAATTGGGGTTGTCAGACGCACAAAACGCACAAACATACACCTGGATAAACGTACGAACACTTACATACGCACTCACTCACGCACACACACACACACTCTAACCCCTCGGCATGAGCCCCTGGAGGCTTAAAGACAGAGAGGTTCCTACAGAAGCATTCACTACATTCCCTACCAGCTGTAAGAGACAGAGACAGCAGGAGAGGGCAGGGGAGTA
The DNA here is from genome assembly GCF_051168715.1 of Poecilia mexicana. Lineage (NCBI taxonomy): Eukaryota > Metazoa > Chordata > Actinopteri > Cyprinodontiformes > Poeciliidae > Poecilia > Poecilia mexicana. The sequence continues at coordinate 19,047,987 of NW_028263386.1, read as the reverse complement.
CCAAGTGGAAACGGAGGTGCTGGAGGAAACAGTGGCAGACAGACACAGAGAGGGCAAACAGGAACAGAATGCACAAGAGACACACACGGAGGGAAAAGAAAGCAAGCGAGGGAAAGAGGCAGAGGGCTACACCAGCACAGGGCGGGGAGAGATGGAGGAGAAGTGACAAGTGTGTGTGAATGTGAAAAAAAAAGGGATGTCTTTGATTTAGAGTGAGAGGAAGAAATAAATTAAACAGCTCCAGAGGCAGCAAACAAAGCAGAGCAGTGTGATTTCAACAGAGCAGAGAAGCTATGACCTCTGAGTAACAGTGCCTTCGGAGTGAAACTCAGTAAAAACAATTTTAAAATTGTTTTTTTTTGTTTGTTTTTTCTTACAGCACAAATTATGTCATCATTTCTTGTTAAATTAGTCTTCACAAAATGTCCTTTTGTGCGAATGCCGCTACACCGGCTCAGCAAATGTCAACCACTGCTTTAAGCCTGCCAACTGGCTGCTTATTTCCAGCAGCCTTGTTCCCTCCTCGCACCGTCTGGACGTTAACATTTTCGGAATCCCCTTTTCGCTCGAGAAACGGCAGCCTCGGAAAGAGCGACCTGGAAACTGAAAATGGCAATTGTAAATAGATCCGTATCCATCAATGTGGCCTTCGAGGGGCAGTGATATGTATTTTCCAGCCACATAGTGCCATTTTATAGAAAAATGAAGCAGCTATGTCACCTTCAGTTGTTATAAAAGTGCTGCATGTATCAAATATTGACTTAAAAGGAAATTGACTGTGCAATATGACGCCTTTTTGAAGCGCGTGCTCTTTCTGACATTGCCTTCAGCGTGTCATTGTAACATTGATTTCTCATGATGCCATTAACAGCTATTCTTAGGATCGTTGGACTGAAAAGCAGTTCAGATGAAAAGCTCCGCAAACATGTATATAAAAATTTAAAAAGTGACTTTTACATACCGCCTCCGCTTTAAACAACAATGATATGTTGGAGAGTTGAACTGTTCCTCACATAGTCAAGCGTTCTCCACCATGCCGTTACATGAAATCTCATAACCCCAACCATGGGGAGGTTTAACACAGGACTTGTTAAGCTCCAACTGAGGTAACAGTCTTGATTTAATTAGTTAACCATTTAGTTTGTGTTTGATTGAGCTGAACCCAAACACATAGCCAGTCTACTAATGGATCCACTCTGAAATACCTGAGAAAACACCAGACAATTAGTTTTTAACCAAACATCCCACAAGCACACTATTCAGGTAATAACTGCAGAGCAAACGTGTTAAAAAGTCGTGATCTGATGATTTCAATCAATCAACAGTCATGTCAAGAGAAATCTTGGAAATGGGAATTCAGTTAAAAACATCCTTTTATACAATTTCCGCAGCAAAAACAGCAGAAATAATAATAAAAAGTGGCTTTAACCACCACAAATGCTTGGTTGAAACAAATCCACTTGGATAAATAGTTCAGAAATAAATGAATATGGTTCCAACAGACTCGAGGCATTTCCATTTCCACACAGGCACCTGTGTTCACATATGTCCCACGTCACAAGAAGCTCGTGATCCAAACTGCGGCTATGTGTGTGAGCCGAGTCCGTTCTTTTCCTGCTGCTAACCCACCTGAATATTGGCTAACAAATTCAGGACCATAAAACAGCATGTACCATGCAAACTTTTTTTATCAACCTATGTTTTTTTTTTTTCCTTACAATTTAATATCCGCCAGCTGGACAGCTCGCACAGATGTTTTTCATGATAATCGTCAATAGGACAGAAAACTCAGAGTTCTGAGGAATGCATATCAAAATATGAGAATTTCTGACTGGCTTATGGTCTTTAATAAAAAAAATATATACTTCAAGCTGCAGATCTCTGATAGAAAACTTGTAATCAAGGTCACTTTATTTCATAGAGAATTAATCATTTTGATTTATTTTAAACAAGATGTTTCAAAGGATCATGATTTTATATTTATTGGTATTTGTGTGTTGTTAGTTTTTGCTTCTGGAACAAGTTAAAGTCTTTCCTGAATGGCCTGAAGGCCATGATGGCTCACCATTGTGAGTGGGTGAGGTCTTCACTGCTTCAGATAGAATCATTGGGATCATTGTTGATAATTCAGCAAAAGCATGCAGACAAGACAACAAACTGTATATGTGGGAGAGTTCAATGGCAAATCTATTCCCGAATCTAAAATAAAAGAGCATAAAAAAAACAAACATCCAATACAAGCCAAAAAACATGGTTTTCTAGAAAACATTATCTGCATTACAGAGAGAAAAGTGAAACTTTCCAGGAGGTTTGTGAAACGTTATATTTGGTGCAAAACTAAGCATTTTTAGAAATAGTATCAGAAATCCTGAAAGACAAGATCAAGTCATTTATTTGTGACCTTACGCTCCAGAGTGTACTTGGGTAAGGCACCAAGACAATGATTGAAAGGTCACCGACAGGCGCATCTTTGAATGGCCAACATTAACAAGACAATAGCATTTAAATCCAATTGCGATATTGTGGCAGGACATTCATGCTTGAAAAACCCATCACTGTGACTGAACTAAAACAATTCTGCAAAGAGGAGTGGACCTAAATCGATCAACAGTGACGCAAGAGATTCATTTACAGTTTTTGCAAATGCTTGACAGCCGTCGCCGCCAACATGGTTGGCACAAGTTCAACGAGATATCCTTTTATAAAAGTAAGGGGTAATAGGTAAGGGGTAATTACTTTGTAGCACAGTGCCAGATTATTTGGATAGCTTTTTCTCCTCAATTTTGAAATCATCACTTATAAATTGCATGTTGCAGTTGTTCCGACTATTTATTTTATTATTTCAGTGATAACTTTTTGATAAAAACCAGGCGAGTGTGACAAAAATACCACTTTACAGCCATTATCACCCTAAACAGAGACGAATTTGAATTATATGATGATTAAAATGACCATTTCTACTGCAATCTAGGACAGCACTTTCAACAAACTCTGCTTCTGCCCATTTCAGTCCGATGATTCTTCATCTGTTTACACGACAAAGAGCGAGCCAGTTTGTGGGGTTTTCATCTTTGTCCGTGCGACCAATTCATCCCATCGACACACACTCATTTATGCACGCTTCCCTTAAAGGGATTATGAAACATTGGGTTGGAAAAGACAAAAGGAGAAAGATGAACCCGTGATCTATAAATGTTTAACGAGAGCAGGCGGTGAAGATAAGGCGTGCTTGAAGAAGGAGAACAGGGACAGAGAGAGGAATGGCGAGGTGAAAAAGGAAGACGGTGCCAGAGAAGATGAGTGAGAAGCAAAATGGGTGGCTGGCAGAGAGCAAGAAGTGGAGAATGGTCTAATTATAGAAGCAGACATCAGAGCATAGCCAGAGAGCAACAGACAGAAAGGGGAAAGAGCAGGAGATTTGGGGGGAAAAGGGGCCATAATAGGAGGTGTCTGGTGTTTGTCTAACACAGTAAGGCCAGTAATGATTCCATTAGTGCTTCAGACCAAGACAGGGAAACAGAGGGAGAGACGCAGAGAGTGGAAGAGACGGGGTGTGAATGAGAGGCACGCTGAGAGATCAAGATTCACAAAGAACATCTGAAGACAATGCTGAGTACTGAAGTAGGGAAGTGATGGAGAGGAAGGAAACCTGGACCCACACAGAAGAACAAGAGGGAGAAAACTCGGGCGCTCCATTAAGTGGCTCGCTCACCTCCCCGTTGATTATACAAATGAAACTCCAGGCCTTTCTGTGTTCCTCTCTCCCACACTCACCCCTTTGTGTGAAAGCAAACCAGAGAGGATCATTTGAATGCATTAGTGGCACGTGTCGTCCCCATGGTAGACCTCCAGATTGTGTCGGGGCAGGAACCTTTTGTTCGGAGCCGATGCAGAGCGCTGGAGAGGAGCTCTTTAGAAGTGCAAGCTTCGTTCTCACAGGGACACATTAAAGAGCAACGCACCAAGCTGCCTTACTGCTCTGCACCCTCTTATGTCTTTTATGAATCCGCTTGTAAAAAAAAAAAAAAAGGCTGATTATGGATGCAGTTACATTAGCTGGCTAAGTGAGTTTTGACAAGAAAAAGAGGTGGGGGAGAAGAAAACCCCCCCACAAAAATAGAAACATTTGTATGGTTTGAAAAAAATAAACCCAGCACAAGCACCATTGTTATTCAGGATAAAAGAAATTGTGTGGCATTATTTTATGAGCAAGAAAAACCCCATGGGATTTGATTTGCTGACATATGCGGGGTACGTGACTCTTGCTTTGTGGTGGTGAAACTGCAGTTCTGTGCAGATGTTCTCCAGTAAATAAAAACCAAATACGTCAACAGTAGCACAGCTGCCAAATCCCAACACCTTTCTCAGACCTAAATCCACTCTAAGGTGGCACGATACGAAACCGCCCCTGGTTCACACCCAACGTTATTTTTGGGCCGGTGGAGTAAGCCCACTCCTCCAGTTCAGGATGGTGCACAGAAAAACAAACGACACATAATCTATATGCAAAGATCTCAAAGTAAGGCGTTAAGCTTAGGATAAGTCATTTGGTCATCAGAGCAGGGAATTTGTGTCCATCTCACATGCAACATTATCCAAGTCATTGCAGGGGTTCCCAGACTGTTGCAGGCCATAAGTGATATATATTTCCACACTTGCCCAGGAGGGGTCTAAATAGGATCTATTGCTATTTTCAGATGAAGCAGAGCAACAGAATGATGGCAGAATTTATCATCTTATCTCCAAGTCTTAGTTTGGCCCCTTATTTCGGCTGCTTGTATGCAGATTTTTCACTTTTTACAACCGTTGGTGAAAGTTTGAAAATAACATTTCTATTAAATTGAGAGCTTTGCTTTTTAGCTTAGCTCTTTACTCATAATGATAGACAAGAGCACTTCACTCGTCTTGAAGGACCTTCATCCCCATGGGTCAGCCTTTCCGTAACTCAGTAGACAAGGGCCACATATATTTTCTGACCTCTGACCTCAGTGTCAATAAGACTGCATCATTTCAAGTCAATCAAGCACAGAAATATAAACTAGCCTTTTGCCACTGGGTTAAAAAGCAAGCTTGTTAAATCTCGCTCTATTCTCTTTTGGAGTGATAACGCTAAAGGACCCAAGTGATGACTTCACGGAGGTCAATCGTTTCACACCATAAAGCTGCATCTTAGTCCCAAAAATGTAGAAAGTGACATAGACCAGCACACCGAGGAGAGTGAAATCATTTGAAAAGCTGTCAGTGAGATCACCTGTGATATAACCACGGCAGACAGACAGGCAGACAACTCAGCAGTCTGTGTCTCATGATTGAGATGCAGCCAGCATTCTGCCACGATCTGTGCACATTACCAGTCTGCAAACTGCAGAGCACATTTTGTTCTTATTCACTTGTCTCTAAGGACCAACTGCCAAGTTTCTGAGTGTCTTGGCGGCTGCTTCTCAAAAACAAGTGAAATTGCATCGTGTGCACCCATTTCTACTCTGTTGAGATGAATATCTGTGCTCCAATTTTCCCAAGGAAGTGAGTCCTTGGGGATAGGTGACAGCATGAGCATAATGCGGTTTCCTCAATTCAAAATGCACACATGCACAGTGTGCTTTGCATGCACACATGCTAGCTCGCACTCATGCACCACACACACCACTTGAGAGAGCTTTACAACTCAATAATCTTCCTCCACAAGGCATACCTTTTCCCTCCACAGCACACATCAATGAGCACTGCCTTATTCTCTCGCTCTCACACACACACATAGTGTCTTTCTGTATTTACAAAGACTTTGCATTGACTTCCATTCACTTTTCATTCATTTCTATAATCTAATGCTGACCCTTACCCTAAACCTGTCATATGGTGTGGGTGTTGGTGGTGAGGAGAGACGCTGAGACCCAGGTTATGGTGAAGATGAAGAATTTAATGATGATGCTCACAGTCCAAAACAGGCAGCACGGCAGAAAAACAGGCACACAGCCAAATACCGGTAGCAACTGACACACCGGACTGAAACGAGAGCTAACGCTTTCCAGGACTTCACAGTTCTACTGGAGCGACACAAGACGTGACTTAGACACTGAACACGACACAAACGACGCTGACTTCGACACATACGACGAGGATCCGACCAGGAACACAGACAACAGGTGGGTTTAAATACACACGGGGTAATTAAGGGAATGAGACAAACCTGGGGAGCAATCAACGGGGAGGACAGGACAGAGACTCACAGGGAAACGGGACTGAACACAGAAAACTCAAAAATAAACACACAAAAACACGGATCCTGACAGTACCCCTCCCTCAAGGGCGGATACCAGACGCCCAACAAAAAACAGAAAAGTCCAAAAACACAACAACCCAACAGGGTGGGCGGAGGGGCGACGGAAGGAGGGCAAGAGTCCAACAAAAAACAACCCAACGGGGTGGGCGGAGGGGCGACGGAAGGGGCCAGAGTCCAGAAACAAAAAACTACCCATCAGAGTGGGCGGAGAACCAGGAGGCTAATCCGGCGGACGTTGCCGGCGCAGGAAGCGAGGAGACGGGTCCGGCGGTCTCTTCCGCCGGCGCAGGAAGCGAGGAGACGGGTCCGGCGGTCTCTTCCGCCGGCGCAGGAAGCGAGGAGACGGGTCCGGCGGTCTCTTCCGCCGGCGCAGGAAGCGAGGAGACGGGTCCGGCGGTCTCTTCCGCCGGCGCAGGAAGCGAGGAGACGGGTCCGGCGGTCTCTTCCGCCGGCGCAGGAAGCGAGGAGACGGGTCCGGCGGGCGGCGTCTCCGGCGCAGAAAGCCGAGGCGAGGAGACGGGTCCGGCGGGCGGCGTCTCCGGCGCAGAAAGCCGAGACGTAGAGGCGGGTCCGGCGGGCGGCGTCTCCGGCGCAGAAAGCCGAGACGTAGAGGCGGGTCCGGCGGGCGGCGTCTCCGGCGCAGAAAGCCGAGACGTAGAGGCGGGTCCGGCGGGCGGCGTCTCCGGCGCAGAAAGCCGAGACGTAGAGGCGGGTCCGGCGGGCGGCGTCTCCGGCGCAGAAAGCCGAGACGTAGAGGCGGGTCCGCCGGGCCGGCGGGAAGGCCGGCTGGGGTCTCGGGGGGAGCAGACTCTGGAAACTCGGGGGGAGCAGACTCTGGAAACTCGGGGGGAGCAGACTCTGGAAACTCGGGGGGAGCAGACTCTGGAAACTCGGGGGGAGCAGACTCTGGAAACTCGGGGGGAGCAGACTCTGGAAACTCGGGCTCGTCCGCAAACTCGGGGGGCGGAGCCACAGGGAACTCAGGAAGCTCGGGGGACTCTTGGAGCTGGGGAGACGGGGGCCGCCTCGGCGTGGGGACCGGAGGCGGGGGACGCCTCGGCGCGGGGACCGGAGGCGGGGGACGCCTCGGCGCGGGGACCGGAGGCGGGGGCCGCCTCGGCGCGGGGACCGGAGGCGGGGGCCGCCTCGGCGCGGGGACCGGAGGCGGGGAAGACTGACGCCGCCTCGGCGCGGGGACCAGAGGCGGGGAAGACTGACGCCGCCTCGGCGCGGGGACCGGAGGCGGGGAAGACTGACGCCCAGGGGCCGGGACCTCCGGCGGCGCAGGGCGGTAGTAACGTCGGCGCCCAGGGGCCGGGACCTCCGGCGGCGCAGGGCGGTGGTGCCGTCGACGCCCAGGGGCCGGGATCTCCGGCGGCACAGGGCGGCAATGTCGGCGGGGCCCAACCCCTGGTGGGCACAGCACCAGCCGTGTTCCCCACCAGGGATTTGTCCAGTCGTCCATGTAGGTTCCTCACCGTAGTTTCTGGTCGGATCCTTCTGTCATATGGTGTGGGTGTTGGTGGTGAGGAGAGACGCTGAGACCCAGGTTATGGTGAAGATGAAGAATTTAATGATGATGCTCACAGTCCAAAACAGGCAGCACGGCAGAAAAACAGGCACACAGCCAAATACCGGTAGCAACTGACACACCGGACTGAAACGAGAGCTAACGCTTTCCAGGACTTCACAGTTCTACTGGAGCGACACAAGACGTGACTTAGACACTGAACACGACACAAACGACGCTGACTTCGACACATACGACGAGGATCCGACCAGGAACACAGACAACAGGTGGGTTTAAATACACACGGGGTAATTAAGGGAATGAGACAAACCTGGGGAGCAATCAACGGGGAGGACAGGACAGAGACTCACAGGGAAACGGGACTGAACACAGAAAACTCAAAAATAAACACACAAAAACACGGATCCTGACAAAACCTAACCATCACCAGTACATGTCTAACCCTAAACCTAACCCTTACCCTAACCCTACCCTAACCCTAACCCTAACCCTTACCCTAACCCTACCCTAACCCTAACCCTAACCTAAACTCATTGCACACCGTAGTCCTAAATCCAATCCCTAACCCCATAGCAGCACTTCATCTTATGGGGCCCAGGCTGTGAGCCCCATAAGGAGCAGTGGGTTGTCACAACATAAGCGACTGTTATAAAAACTGGGCCTTACAAGGTGAGAAATGCTAAGACACACACATGCGACTCTTCTCCATGAACATCAGATATTCCCCTTTGATAAGCCAACACACAAAAAAGACATTGTGCTTTAAAGAAATCCCTACCTGTTCCTCTCTATTTGCTGTCTGTGCTTTGTTAGGAGTGATGACTCACAAAGTATCATCGTCTCCCTTCTGGGTTAATTGTTTAACTCAGAAGGCAGACGTTGGATCATGTTGGATCTATAAATGTTGGCAACCTTCTGAAAGGAATCTACATTCTCTCCATGCAACATGCACTATTACACCGTGATACATGTAATCCTTGATTTGCTAGCTACTCTAATTAGTGACCATCTTATCTTCCTTTAAAAAGCATAAAATGCTCCTGTAAATGATGATAGGAAGAGTTTAATGCTATCGATATATGTTTGTGTATTATAGTTCTTAAGGAAAAACTGCAACAAGCTAAAAAAAAACTTTATCAGCAGGTCAAAACTTTGGAGATCAGAATTTGCCCACAAATCTAATTGGTGGATCTACTCTTAAATATTTCCTTAACTTTGACTGACTTGGTGACACCACGACATGTTTATAAGGATTCCTTTGCTTATACCACCTCAGACAGCATATTCGTCAAACTTACTTTGACAAAAGATGTGACTTTCCAGCAATCAAACATATCTGTTATGTCTCCATTGTTTAATTTATGTCACTTTTTTCTAAGACACACATATTTATCATCAACTTCGATTCCACTCAATCCTCGCCGTCCCCACCCGACTCACGTTGGCAGATGTCCTTGTTCTCCTCAAAGCCTGGTTTGCACACGCATCTCCCTATGGGGACCAGCCAGCCTCCGTCTGCGCTGCAGTACATCTTGGGCGGCTCAAATTCCTCAGAGGCATTTACACAAACTCCATGGACCTCCACCAGCGCCGTTTCTCCTCCCGTTATTGTGTCGGGGAACTGGGCCAGGTTGCGCACAGTCAGAGGACACTTCTTGTAGAAGACCCTGACTGAGACCAGAGCGATACAAGCACCCAGGTCTTGGAAGGCCAGGTAGAAACCCTTTTTACTCAAGTTGCTGATGTCTCGTACTTCTGTGTTCAGCTTCAAGACTCGGTCACCAACGTCCACCTGCGAATGAACAATGCATTTTCTGTTAGTTTCTTTGAAAGACGTCTGAGGTTAGTGCATAGCCACAACTAGGCAAACGAGCAAAAATCAACTGGCTACTTAACAAAGATGACTGTTTTTTTATTTACGATGAGCATTTGTAACATTTAGCTTCACTGATGCACCACGAAATCAACTGGTGACTGGAAATGGGAGATTTTACTGGCTGCGATCAGTGAACAGAGGTTTGCAAACTAAAAAACGTATTTATTTTTTTACCATCAGTTACGACTGAAACAGGTTGTGTGAAATCTACACTCCTAGGTGTAGACGTTTTACCTGAGAAAAGTTGCATTCAGCTTTTTTCTGTGTTATCGAGGTGTTTAAAAATAATCGAAACATATAAGAAGCCATTTAAGGGGAAAGTGTATTTCCAGTTCATTCAGGAAGCTACTTTAAACAAGAACAATCTCCAAAATGAAGCTGAAAATACTGCAGCAAAGATGCGCCGTCTCATCCTTTTGAGACAAATTCTTTCATGGGTGACGCGGGATAAGGTAATGTTGGCAGTCTTGGAAATTTTACAATTAAGGTGAGGCTCCTGTTTGCAGCAAGCAATGCTAATGTCACTAATCCTATTAATCATTTTAAACAATAAAATAAGAAACAAAATATAGATTAAAATATCAAACTTGAAATTATTTTTGCTTTAATTCTGAAATATGTAATATTCAATTCTCTCCTCAGTGAACTTTTACCTTCAGGCCCAAATAAATAATCAGTCATGACAAAAGATTCATAATAAACTAACCCATGAAAGCAAAAAGAGTCTCTTTTTTTTGCACAAATGTTAAGAAGGAGACAGATTTTTTTTTGTTGAATTGTTTTGTCATCAAAAAATGTGATAAATTGTAGTTTTGCACTCTTCTACATACTGAGGTGCAAATAAGAGCTTCAGCATTGTCTTGTAAAGGAGTAATATAATGTAATTCTAGCTGGGTTCTTATTTTGATGGATTGCTCTGTCCCATAATTTGAGGATAATGTAATAAAGCAGCAAGCAGACTCTTATTTCACCTGAAACATTTTCTCGAATGGGAATTTTTCAATTTATGTAGGATGTGTAGTTTTTTTTAAGGATGAGTACAACCAAGTTGGAAGTCAACTTGAAATTGTCCACAAAATGTCTTGCTCTGTGAATTTTCAATTTATCAAATGAAATCATACTAACTTCATTGGCCAAAACAAGAGCAGTCAAATCACACCTCAAAGAAAAACAGTTCACCTCTACCGAGTTGCTGATCATTTCACAGCTAAACGGAGCAGGGCACCCAAGTTTAAAGTCCAATTTTATTTACTGCTCAAGAAATGTCTATTGTTCAAAAGCCTACCTTATCAAGTTTCATCATGCAACCTTTCCCTCTTATTGAAAACATATCGACAAATTTGCAAATATAATTTTACAAAAATCTGTTCAATTCAAAAATAAGAATCGTTGTAGATGTTTATGCATATATTTGTTTGCATTACATTGAATCTGAAGAGTATAATCTGAGATATCAGTAATAAGATGACCAACTTTTTTTAAAAGAACTGTTAACATTATCATTTGTCGACCATAACACTGGAACTGATTCATAAATGCCATTTCATCCCAGGTATGTCAGTGTGTGTGTCCGTACCTGTGTGAAGCTCTCATCTGCAGCGATAGTGTCGATCTTGACATACTGGCTTTCCTTGATGAACCACAGGTTGGCATTGTTGGATTCATAGTAGTACATGTTGAAAGTCTGCAAAACAAAAAGCATCTGTCAATATTCAGGTTGGACAAATGTCACACTTTTAAACTCTGACCAGCGATAAACTGGTATTTGTTTATTTGTTAAAATTCCTGCCATCTGTCTGAATGTTTGGGAGTTTTCTCACTGTAATGCACATGTAGCTGTGTGGGAGTGTTACTTCAAGTTCTCACCTCAGTAACCACAGTGAAAAAAGAAAACAAAAAAATTCAAATACACGTACAATTTCAGGAGTATCTTGTTTCATGCGTTTTTTTTTTCTTGTCTCATAATTCTTTATCTATTCAATATCCGTCAAAGTGCACTTCAGCTTGTATGTGTTTGTTTTTAGTGCTTATTGAAGATAATAGGCAGACAAAATGAAACAATGCTCTTTTGCTGCTCTGCAGCATAATGTGTTACGTTCAAGAGAAGCACTAATTTCATCCAAGTGATAATTAAATTACAAACATTTCAAGTCAACACTCCACAAGCCTGACATGAATAAATATGTTAATGCGCTGCCTACGAACAAATTAAGAAGGCAAAATGTTGTAAAAATTATCCAGCATAATGAATTAAATGTTTATTTACCGTTTAGGGACTCAATTCAGTTCCCATCATAAAGAAAAAACAAATCCTTTGTCTCTGAAACTTCCATTGCATGTGCTTAGGGATTATTTATTCCCAATTTATAAATGTTTCAATCATAAACATAAAATGTTTCCCCACATTTAAAATGTCAAAAATAAGTCAGATTACTACGAAAAAAAAAACTAAACAACCTCTGATTCAAGTAGCCCAAAGAGGCAGATTAACACATGTTTTTTTTTAACTTTGTTTCAGATCTGACTGTGATATTGATTCTGCCTTTATAAAAGACAAAAAAAATGTGTTCAGGGCACCAAGAGGGAACAAAAAGTAACAAAACGAGAAGATCAGGACGCAGGACGTTTCTTATACATCAACCTCCCAGGGTGTCCCCTTCTGTTGCCTGTGTGCAAAAATGACGCAGACCTCTTTACAGGTGCCAGAGACCCCGGGCAGGCTGTTGCAGTCTCTCAGGGTGAATTTGATTTCGATGTAGACTCGCTGCGCTCCCTCCCGGCTGATGTGCCGCGTCCGCAGCCAGTTGTTTTGATTGGCCTCCATTACGCTGCACACCTGGTAGGTCCTCATCGGGGTGTTCCTCTCATCCATCACGCTGATCTCCTCCCACTGAGGATGATAAAGAGAGGGATGTGTTATCTTACCGTTTCAATTGCATTTCAAAGCTGGCTTAAGGCTTCAGGACACTATGAGATTATCTTTTTTTATGTACAGGTGTTCCTAAATACACCATAATACCCATTAAATACACTTTCTTTCAACAGTTATATTCAATAGGTGAAACTTACTTTACATGTACAATTGATAAATTACTCTCTGAGTGATGCGTTAATTTTGATGACCGAGGCTTACAGTTAATTAAAACCCAAAATTCAGTTTTTCGTTGAAATCTGGGTTTCTTGCAAGTAACCCAAGAACAAATGAAAACATTTTTTTTTTTTTTTTAAACACGGAAATGTTATTTTATGTCCTAGTTTTGGCTTAGAAACACTGCCGACTTGACAGCTGTCCAGCAGACAGTCAATCACATCTTCCACAAGGAGCACAAGACATAAAAAGTTATTGCTGAAAAAGCTGGTTATTCACAGAGTGCACATTAAGGAAAGGTTAAGTGGAAGGAAAAAGTGAGAAACAAACATGCGTTAGGAGTAATCAGAGCCTTGAAAGGGTTGCGAAGCCAAACGCATTTAAAAGTTTCGGTGGGGATTCACAAGGTCCAAACTGCGGCTGAGGTTAGTGCTTGAAAGTCGCCACACAGACTGGGCTCGCAATGGTTGAAGTCATCTACTCCCGAAGCCATTACAATGTCTGAAATGTCTTGTTTGAACTTTTGATTTGGAAATTAACGTTGCAGAGTCTGGAGGAACAAGAGAGTCCCAAGATGTTTGAGGTGTGATGTTTCCAGAGTCGGTGATGAAAATGTTTGCCATATTATTTGCTGGTATCAAGTCAAGAAGCTGCAAAAGAATTGGACTATTCACAGGATACCTGCAATCATCTGAATAGAAAGTTGGGAAAAAAGGTAAACCAGCAACAGGAGTAACTAATTATAGCCTTGTGAAGCAAAATCCATGTAGCCATGTTGGCTTAAAATCAAAACAAACATAAACCTGGAAATTTTTCAAGCTTTATAAAGATGCTAATTTCTTTTTGCAACATGACTTAGCACCGTATTAACTGAGCTAAACTATAACAAACGGCACAGAGCAGGTTAATATTTCTGTAATAAAACTATTTTAATTATTTTATTTAATTTACAACTTTTCATAGAAATTGGATTTTGGGCTTTTATCAACTGTATGCTATTATGATGAAAGAATAAAACAAAATGCTTAAAAGTATCACGACATACAATAAGTAGTTACATAAGTTTCATTTTAATTAAAATCAATAAATTAACTTTTTGGTGACCATCCCAGTTTCCTGAGAGGGGAATTAAAATATTAAAAAATGAGGGACAAAAAAGCGGGGATTGAAAATAAGAAGGAAAAGTATGACGAAAGATGGTTTGGAAGATCCAGTAAATGTGCAAGCGATGAGGAGACGGAGAGAGGAGGAGCACAAGTGGGAGCGCTGCAGAGGAAAATATGTGCTGAAGTGAAATCTCTTCAACTAAAATATAAATCTCTAATCAAAGCCGATGCAGCTGAAGCACAGCAGACGTACATTCAGCCGCTCACGACTCGCCTGACAAAGGCACCACTCGGCTGCAATCTTGTTTATCATTGCTCAATACACAGAGACAATGTAATTCAGTCGCTGCTGCAGGGAAAACTTGGCCCAGGCTCCTTGAACTGTGGTTTAGAGTAAACCAACACTGAGGCCGTGTGTTCTGTTTTCATGTCTGCATGAATATGAGCGATTATCTGAGTCAGGATAGCTGGAGGAATGTCTGTGACCGTGCTCCACATTTGCTCAGACCTAGCGTGTTTTTTTTTTTTTTTCTAGAAGGCACGCGTCTTTCTAGAACGCTGATTAAGAGCTTAAGAAGAAGCAGAAGCAACTTGAAGGACCGAGACACAATGAGAGAAACCTGGAGAAGAAGGGAGAGAGAGGAGAAGGGGTAGGTAGGACAGAGCTACTTTGTCTCCTGTCATCTGCTACCATCTGTTTCCACTTCTGACTAAGGCTGTAATTGAGAACACTTCTTGCATGAACAGGAAAACATTTCTATCCGCACTCGCGCACACACGCACGCACACGCACACACACACACACACACACACACAAACAAAGAGAACATTTCTTCTCCATAAAGAAAAAAAAGGGAGAAAAGAGAAAATAAACCAATGCGGTTTCAGTGACTTTAGCTGTACGATCCATACAAGTGCAGGACAAATGAATTTTCTTCTGCGCACACAGAACCTCTCAGACACCATCTGGACGAGTTCTGGTCTGCGGTGGAGAGAAGAGAGAGGACCACCATCTTTGCTCTGAGCTCCTGTCATTGTCATAAGACTGAGGCTTTGACCTCCACAGCGATGGGCACACTTCCACATACAGCTGGCAAATCTCCTAAATCTATTATGCGCATGCACATATGCATGCACCTGCAGGAGCTTAAGTATACACCAATCAATCTTTCTCCCAACCAATGGAAAACTGAGCAGATTCCCAAGATATCAGATTATTACCTTTGTTCTGAGTCTTGTTTTTATACTATGTGTATGTGGATCCTCACAATCAGGAGAGGAAGGAGGAGGAAGGAGAAGAGGAACTGGCTACTTATAAAGCCAATATATATAAACTACAACGTACTTTTGATGACTAACTCTAAAGAGATTTAAAAAAAAAAACAACATGATAATAGAAATTGTTTTTAGGTCAGTCAAACTTAACATTTTGGAGTTTACAACAGATTATTTTATAATGTAGCAGGAGGATGAATGGGTTGTGATTATTCAAGTAGTTGTTTGAGTGGAAGAGCATCCATGCTAATAAACATACAAATGAAAGTAATTTCTTTGTTCAAAGTTCTCAACAGGTATTATATGGTCTAATTGTTATGTGTTTTGGAGTATTTAGTCGCTGCCTTTAAAAATTGCATACTAATGTCTGCTGCAAGTTAACTAACTAATTGCATAGTATACAGAATCCATGAAAATGTGTATTTTTACGCAAAAAGAAAACCAAGGAAATGCTGTGTTGATTTCAAAGTTTCTAAAAAAAAACTTGGATATGAATTTGTTTTACAGCAGCATAAGTCCACTTTGTTCTTGGCCCTTCTCAGATGAACCTGGAGAAGAAGGGAGCTTTAATCTCTGTGTCCAACTAATATGGACTTATAGAAAATGAAAATGATATGAAAGTTAACCTCTGACAGGTGGGGTATTGGCTGCTTCCAACCTTTTAGAAAACCTCTGCTCAAAAGTCCTGAACTGTTCCATCCATCCATTTTCTTTACACCCTTGTCCCGTGGTGGGTTCGGGAGGGTTGCTGGTGCCTATCTCCAGCTAACGTTCCGGGTGAGAGGCTGGGGTTCACCCTGGACAGGTGATCAGTCTGTCGCAGGGCAACACAGAGACAAACAACCATGCATACACACACTCACACCTAGGGGCAATTTGGAGAGGCCAATTAACCTGACATGTTTTTGGACTATGGGAAGAAACCGGAGTACCGGAGAGAACCCACGCATGCACAGGGAGAACATGCAAGCTCCATGCAGAGGGACCGGGGCTGGGAATTGAACCCAGAACCTTCTTGCTGCAAGGCAACAGCTCTACCAACTGTGCCACTGTGCAGCCCCCTGAACTATTCCTTCAAATAAAAAACAAAAAAAACAAGGGTGGAATCAAAATTCGGAGTTCGGTGTAACAACAGGAAATGTGAGACGAGGAACAGAATGGGCAAGTTCGATGTTAGACAAAATAAATCAAAACGTCTTATAATGACGACAATCTCAGTCTAAAGTGAATAAAACAGCAAGTAACCATCCGACGACCAGAGTCTGAGCTGAGATTAAATGTCTGAAGTTAATCTGATGTGAGTGCTCACCATCACATCAAAAATTTGATGCATTTCCCTTCAGAGTCCCTAGCACTAAAACACATCCGCACACACATTTTGAGCTCAAAACATTCAGATGCTTTTAATCTACCCAGGCTCCGCTGCGTATGAGTTGGAGCTCAAACAAAACCGGCTCCTTCTTGATCCAACTGCCTTCCACCAGAAGCCCAACAGTCTAAAGAAGAAGAAGAAGAAGTAGAAGACACACACCAAAGTCAAGAGGCAACTTAAACATTTAAAGAAAACACAAATTATAAAGCCTGAACCACTCTGCGCGCACAACTTTGATAGCCATTGTGATAAGCAACACTCCATTCAATTAAAAGAACACAACACAAGAAAGAGGAAGAAAAAGGGACTGATGGAGGGGAGGGGGAAATAAGTGTTGGTAAATTACAGGCGCCTGGCAGCTAAATAGACCCATCTGTGCGGAGCTGAGAGCAGTCGGACATCACAGGACGGTCACACACATCCACCCACACAAACGCAAAGAGCTGAGCCCCAAGGGATTGGTGATTAAAGCATTTATGGGAATAGTCATTGAGGGATAAAGAGGGCTTTATAATAATGTCTTTGTTTATTTCTTTGTGAGCAGAGTTTGGAGTGGCTGGATTACTGCCATTTCCTGGTGAGCGACTTATTTCCCTAGTTGGCGAGTCTGTTCATCATCACTTTTTTTCCGGCGTGAAGGACAGGTGTGTGCGAAGCAACTTTGTTGCCCCCAATATCAGCCACTGATACAAAAGCCTAAAAGCTGAAAGTACAACTGGGAAAAGTGTGGGGAGACATCTCTCTTTATGTTCTTCACATCCCATGTCCACAAATACATGCAATCTTCAGATCATTCAGTGTTCATTTTGTTCACAAGTTAATTAAAGTTGAGAATGATTAAAAAAAAAAAGTCTCCTTGGTCCATCAACTTGAAGCTCATCTGATTGCTTTGAAGTGAAGCAAATATGTCAGATTGAGGCTGAGGTTCAACCATTCACCAGCTTAAACTAATATCCGTCCTTCTGCAACCATCTGATGGCTACACCTACACGGACATAATTGGCCTACAAGCCTTGGCTTAACAGAATGGGGAGTTTGGGAAAAACAGACATAGAGCCTGGGAAGGCAACAAAAAAGGCTGAGGAGCCTCTTGGGGAGTTGAGAGGCTGTGGGGGCTCCTCTTTTCAAACATCATTAGGACGTCTCTGTTTTATGTCTCTCGCGAGGAACAACCCCCGCCAAACGGTGACAGAAGTGGGTCGCTCTGCTTAGTCTCGGCCATATCCGGCCCTACGCGACCTGGATTAACGATGACCTGTGAGGGTCAAGTGTCCTTTTGGGCTAATTCAGGGAGACACTGGTCACATATTAGTGGGAATTGGCTCTCGCTGGGAATAATCCTCAGGATTATGGTTCAAAGGTCAACTAGATAATCCTCTGATATGAAACACAGAAGCTTCTCACAACCCTGGCACCTCTTCTATCATTTTGTCTCTCTCTCTCTCTCTCCGTAGGCAAACCTTTATTTTCGCTTGCAGTACTTTGCGGAAGTTTTCAAACTTTTTGAACTGTTTCACATTAAGTCACGCTACAACAACTAACTTCAGTGTGTTGTGGGGGACTCCATGTGCTAGGCTAAAACAAAGTAGTGCATAAACATAAAGTGAAAAAAATACAGTATTTTCCGGACTATAGAGCGCACCATACTATAAGCCGCACCTACAATAAAAAAACAAACAAACCTGGAAACATACATATATATATATACATATATATATATATATATATATATATATATATATATATATATATATATATATATATATATATATATATATAAATAAGCCGCATGGGGCTATAAACTGCTGGTATCTCTGCTGCACTCAGTTTTCCAAAAGGGGGCTGCGTCCTTAATCCGTTCACGCTGAGTTGACGTGCAGCGGCTCTATTTCCCTCCTGTACTGCCAGATCGATAGCCCTCAACTTAAAAGCTGCATCATATGAGTTTGAAGAAATTTCTCCGTCGATCCTGCTGCTAGCATATGCTTAGCACTTTCTTCTTTGATTTCCAATTTTGACTTCCAATGATTCACTTCCTGCTAAAGAGCCCCCTGGTGGTGGAAGAAAAATCCACAGAAAAGCCATACCGGACTATAAGCCACATGGTTCAAAGTGTGGGGGGAAAGTGGCGGCTTATTGTCCGAAAAATACGGTATATGGCTTTTGAGTTCTACTAAGAAAAGTCTGAAAACAGTGCAAGCCCAACCTTTGTCAAACTGGACTGGCATCTTTTGAGAACAGCAAAATGCCCCAAAGTTGCTGTTTTAAATTGAATATAAATTGAATTGAAGTACTTTGACTGGGCCATTCTAAACAAATTAAGATTGGAATCAATTCCACTGTAGCTATGGCTTCTACTCTGTCCTAAATTGTCTTCCATGTCAGAATCTCTCTGGTTGTGAGCTTGAATCAGCAACAAGTCATGCAGTCTTTCTTCTATTATGCAGAATAACTATAAAGTTGACCTCCTACAGGTTGATGTGAGTCAAGCAATGTACAATTTTTCAAGTTGCATAACGTGTGCTGGGCTTAACAAGTCTTACAAGTCTGTACATAAAAAAAAAAAAAAACTATGCAACTCACACTGTTTACAGACAGTTCTAGTATACGTTATCGTAATAAAAACACATTTAGTACAAATCAATCTAAAAGTAAAATTCTTTTTCCACATGCTTGTCGTATCCCCTGCAGCATGCCTTGAAGAATACTTCAAGCAAGAAATATGGTTTTCTCTTTGCCAAGGCCTGCCAATTTAGGTGCAAAGTAAATTTACAAGACCTAGTACTGTAGTTCCCTCTCATCATCTTCTTGGCTTCAAAGAGTTGGCTTATTTGTGCCAAAATTATTGTTTTAGGATAAATAATGAGGATACAAGATGGATTTCTGCAACTAGACTCATAAATTACAAACCCTGTAGCCAATACATGTCTGTTCTTGTTTCGTTGTTTTTTTTTCCCCAGCAGTACCAAAAGTCTAGCTTCAGTGTAGCAACTCAGGGGAGATGTTAATGGCTCAGCCCTATGGGATTAAAGTGGACAAAGGCACAAAACGGCAAACGATAACAGACACAGCAATCCTTTTAGCACAGCAGACCAGACTGCAAGACAGCAGGAATGTGTGCAGATGTTCCCGTAACCTGGTTAACTATTAAAATGTTCATAAACAGTCCCTGACACACTTGAGGTCTGTTCTACAAAGTATTCTGATGTCTAAATGGTTAAATTGCAGTTTTTGGTACAGAGATGCAACAACTCAGATGGATTCTTCAGGGGGATGTTTGGGAGGAAAATAATGCTCTTGGGATAAATGAAAGATATTCTACGTTTCCCAGTCGTCTAAACATAGCTTTAATAATTTATCTGTCAGTTTTGTCATTGTATTTGGAAATCTAATTTTGCGTTTCGCTTTATTTTGGTGTTTAGATTCGGCTCCATAGTTCTCTGTGTGTTTCATCAGCCGTTTCTCTTGATTTCTTTGGTTCAACTTCAGTTACACGCTTTCCCTCACAGCCGCACCCAGTTTCTAATCAACCACCTGCTCCTTGTCCAGTAATCAACTCTCCAGTTTAAATATCCCTCAGCTGGTCAGCTCATCTTGGTGCCTCCATCGTGTCTCCTGATCCCTGTGGCCTTTGCGTGTGTTTGTAAAAAAAAGAAAAACAAAAGAAACACATGTATCCTCTGTGCAGTTGGGTCCTGCTTTTCATGGCAGCTTTATTTTTGTGAAATCAGGAGAAAGCTTTAAAAACTAGGTTTATCAGAATCCATCATGTAAAAATGCTTAAAGAGAAGGTAAAAAACAAAAGTAGATACTTTGTGACAATATATTAATAAAGTAAAACACCACAGCAGTTCTAATCAAAGTCAAGCTTGACATGTAAGTAGCTACGTAGATGCTGTCAGGTGAGTACTTATTAAAACTGTAACCCTGAGGGAAGAAACGTTGTGCGTCAAGCGCATGAACAGCTTGTCAAACTCTTTGAGAGAACTCAGACAAAAGGCCACTGAAAAAGCCTCAACCACTTCAGTTGTTAGTGTTGTAGTATTTTTTTGTTAGTGGGAAACCTAAACATAAAGTGCACTCTTCAGAATATGTTTTAGGGAAAACAGTTCCTCACTGAAAATTGCGTTCCTAGAGAAGAAATTGACCCTAATGTTGAAAACTTGCTCAGAATTAAGTCAATTAGTTAATTTTTCAGAGTTATTTGTTCGGACGCCGTCAGTCCAACGCTCACCTGAATCTAACGCGTATCCCAAACTAAACTGAACCAGTCTAAACGAATGCACACACAAACAACCACAACATGACCCAACAAATGGAGTACTCCACTTAGGAGAACTTTACACACTTGATTGCTTGGGAAAACAACATTGCTTGGCTTCGCTCGCTTTAGTCGTTTCTCAGCCGCACAAGACCATGAAACTGCATGTGGCATCCTGCAATTTAACACACCGATGCTGAATGGGGAAGCGACGGATGAGAGGAAATAGAATTAATTCTGAGCCATTCAGCAAGCTACAGTGACATACAGATCTCGGGCCATCAAATGTGCCCTTATTCTTTCCCCCGCTGCGTTCTTACTCTTTTCCTCTCCTCTTCTTGTCATTTTCTGAGTCATGGTGACTGCACTCTAGGCTCCCCTGGTTCTTGTACCTGAAAAAGGCCAGTTATGCAACAATCCCCACCCCGCCACTCTTCCCCCTGCATGTTGCACTTGAGCACCAGGAATCTGTACACACACATCATTTCTTATGTAAGAACATTTACACACTTACAGTGGTCCCTTCAACTCATCCCAAAAGTTACAGCACCGCCAGGTGTCGACGCTTCAACGCAAACGTATTTTCAGCACAGCAGAAATAATCCATAACCCCCCCCACCACCACCACCACTCAAATTTAGCATCAGGTGCATAAGATCCCTTTGCTTTTTGAAATATTCCCCAGTTGAACTGCTAACGTCATATGCCTGTTTCCCAAAAAGGAGAGCACAACCTGCTTGATTTAATCAGTCATACTTTTGGTGGCAGCTCCAGCATAAAAATAGTTTGTTTGTGTGCGTGCGTGTGTGTGCATGTGTGTGTGTGTGGAGCAGATACTCACTCCTTCATTAGGGTAAGCCTCCCAGCCGAGGTCGGCCAGTGCCGACATGGAGTCTAATAAAGTAACTGCAACAACAGAAGGGAGGGGGGGAAAAAAGCAAACACATTAGTTAATGTCCAAGAAAAAAACAACTAGATATTTTGTGATTCTTTCAAACATTATGTTAAACTAAAAACAACCACATAAATGCTCTTAAAAATGTCCTCATGAGTCATACAATGCGTAATGTGTTGCTTTGGAGCGTTTTAACGCTGGAATCACAATCAGTTTGGGTTTGTAATTTTAACTTCAAAATAAAGATGTAAGGGGAAACAAATATAGTCTATGAGAAAGCATCACAAAGACAAAACACTGTTTTTCCACTTAAAAAGGTAATGTCATGTCTTAGAGCCAGAAAGGATGCAAATCTTCAAAGTGTAAAAAAAAAATTATGTCACAAATTGACTTTCAATTATTTTTCCAAGCACATTAATTATTTTTAAATGCATTTTCTGAGAAAGTCTTTGGAGTTGAGCTTTTCTAAAAAAAATACTACCATGTACTGACGATCCCTATGGATATGAAAATGCTCAAATTAGTAGCTTCAAGAGGGAGAGCAACCCTATGAAGGACAACTCCACAGGAGCTAGCATCCAGATTAGTCCAGCAGTCGTTTGTGAGCATAAAGTTTAGCACTTAAAAAAAAAGCATTAATTTGCCACAGGCATTTACTACTTCTTTTTCCTTTGTCAGCACATAATGTCTGCCAAGTGTCCTATCAAATCAACATTCACCGACTCCAAAAAATCCTTCTTTTTGCAGGTGAGATAATTAGGAGCAGCTGTGACTGTTTTCATTTTTAACGAGTCAAATGAAGGAGAGAGCAGATGACTGCCTTTTGATAATCAGTCCATCGGCTTCACTCTTAACTTCTACAAGTGTAGCATTAACTTGACGTGACTTTTAGGGCCAAAGTAGATCTTGTTACAGCTTAACTAGTTTATTATTCCATATGGTGGCTCTGGAATGACATTTCAGTGAGAAGTGAAACCTTCACACGTAAAATCTGACATGATTTTTGTGTATAAAAGTGAGATTTTCTGCTGCATCTATTCACCCTTGCAGCAAGGAGACTCTATTCCTACCACAAGTTTCCGTTGTGTTATGTATTGATAAAGCCCTGAGCTTACCTTGTACTCCTTTTTTTTCCCTCATATTTCTTGAATTTAGACAGAAAAAATGAAACTCATAAGCAGCAAGACCAAGGGCAAATAAAAAAAGTTTAAAAATAAAGATATATTCCTGTGAACACTGCATTTGATATTAACCCAAATTAATTTGGCCTATTATTGAAATTGATTTTCTGAAATACTTGAGTGTACAAAAATGTTTTTCAAAGCAAAGTAAATCATTTAGCTCGCGTAGAAACTTTTTAGTTAAATCCTCTGCAACTAGGCTCAAGAGACTAATGAATGAGCAGTGAATAAAGTTAAAAAAAAAAAAGAGTCAACAAAGCACCACAAAGACCCGCAGGAGGCGCAATGAAAACCTAGACAAATTGTCGAGGAAAGTTCCAGGCCAGGACATGCGACTAGTTCTTACCCGTTTAGGTGAGGGGATTTATTCAGGACCGACTCACTCAGGTCCTAATCGGCACCTCTGACCATCAATATTTAATCAGCATCCATCTGCAGAGACCGCCGCATCTTTTCCTTCAGCTTTTTCCTCTGTCAAACGCACCGTGTTTTCTGCCAGGTTGCATGTTCTCTATTAAAAATCTTAAGGTTAATACCTTCAGCCCCCAGATCACAGATCAAATTCGTGAGCCAAAGATTTAGCGCAGTTTAAGGTAGTAAACATTTAAAACGAAAATGTTTCGTTTTATGAGAAGCAATAATCTAAATGCATTACACTTTTGGGAATGTGACTAAGTGCTCTTAGAGAATTAGAAGTGCCTGTACTGCTGATGTATGTAACTATTTTTTTTTTCTGCTTTCTGTCCCTCTCTGCTTCTGGTTTTCATGCTGTTCATCAGACAGCCTTTCTTTTTTTTTTTTTTTCTCCCAACCCAGCACCCCATGACAGCAGGGTGGGCTGCCATGCTGTGGAGATGTGAGCGTATGTGAATTCTGTGCGTGTGATAGTTCACCTAATCTTCCTGCCTGTGTCTACGCGCGCTCGCACATCGCAGTCAAGCAATATAATTGTACGCATTGCATAACGAAGCAGACAGAGACGTTGCCCAGCGGAGCTGAGCCGATGGATTAAATGAGAGGGATGAGACCGACAGAGGAGAGGAGAGGTGCTGTGCAGCGAAAGGTCAGAGTAGACCTCCAGCCTGCGCGTGTATTTAGAGCAGCTAAAGACTCTTTAGAGTGTTTTCCTAGAGGTCCAGGGCTTTAGAGTGCCATGGTGAAACAGGACATAATAGTGTAATCATATATGATTTTAAGAGAGCGGTGAGCTACATACTCCCCAGTATAATCATCTATCAGGGATAGAAAGAAAAGAGATTAAGGCTCGTCAGTGTGGTGTCATTATGCTGTTTTAACACTTTCACAGATTACAACGCTCTTGAAACGAAGGTGTTTAAGACTACTTTTTAAAAAAAAAAAATACATTTACTTCAACTGATTTACAATATATGCTAGTTTTCCTCAATGCAGCCAAAGTGCATCTTGTTGTTCTGATGTAAAACAGGATCCGATGTATCACACTGCATTTAAAAAAGATCGTCGTAGACTAGATGTGTCGAGTCTACTTACATGAACTAGAGTCATTGTTTTGACAACTGTTTTGATAAGCGATTGAGCCTGTTTAAATCTTCCATTCATCAACTCTCCGCAGCTGTCTGGCTCTGCTGGTAAATATGTTGTTCTTTTCGACATTTGGGCTGGTTGAAACAAACCAATTTATTATTTTCTCATGTCTCCGTTCACTGCGTCGGGCTAAACGGTGCAAATCAGATGAAATACCTTACTTGCTTAGAAGGCAGCAAAGTTATTTCCAAAAGACTACTGGAAGGCAGCTACCTGGACTTTAGAGAACCGGGTTGGTTTAAATCCACAAAGTGTTTTTATACATGTCATAGTTCAGTGTAGTTTAACACCTGCTACAACAACCATTTAGTTTATAGCTTAAATCTACTGTATAGCAGTGTGTTGTGCTTCCACACACAAATATGTTTATTGCTCATACCAGAAACACTCACCTCTTTCTAAAGCATGTTGTTAATGTATAACTTCAACATATTACAGATTTGTTTTGATGCACCAATAAGGGCAGCATCACCTTCTCAATTTTTAGACTAGTCGATATTTCGCTCTGCACCGACTTTTAACAGTTCATGTAGACGAGTTGCAATTGCGTGACAAAACGGATTTTTCCAAGAAGATTAAAAATGAGGAACTGGGTGGGGTAAATTACAAAACGGGAACTGCAAACCCTGGCAAATGCTACCGAAATATTGTGCCGCAAGTTATATGTGCACGATAACCTGGCAGCTTTGCACTCTTATAGAAAAAAAACACTGACACAGCGACTCTTCTAAGTCAACTTGACCTGTGGACCTTGACTTAAAACGTGAAGACGTGCGACCCCTACTCACCAAACTGGTTTGTGGACATAATAAACAAACCTGCACCTTCGACCAAAGTGCAAAGCTTCCAAAAAGAGCTTAGAGCCACTTGCTAATCTAAATTGCTACTAATGTCGTTGCATATTCAAAAGCCATTTTGCAGCCCTTTGCCAACCTGCAGCCTTACATAAAGCTACACATAAACACTTTTTCTCCACTCTTCACACTTATTGTCAATAGCACTTATTAGTTGCAATCAATGTCTAGACTCATCAATAATGTATAACCTATGGTTTCCAGTCTGCTGACACAGCCAGTATGCAAATAGCCTGTGTGTGTGTCCTGTATGCATTTGCGTGTTCAGAAGGTGAGAAAAATGTAAAGCCTGTATTGTGTTTAAGTTTGACAATCATAAATCTCGCTGTCTATTGCCATGTAATCTGATTACTTCATCTTTGTTCCATGTGTTGAACAGGGAATTGGTTTAATACAAACTATAAACCTGGGCAGAAGTGGAAGCAGTGAAAATCACGAACAATAAGACCTATATCGGAATCAAACTATTTTCAGCAAAAAGACACTCAAAAATCTAATATTTTCTTTTTTAAAATATTAAGCAAGTGCGACGAAGCTGCGCTGTCATCTCTGACAGGGAGGTGTGAAGAAATGAAGTCTTAGGAAGAAGAACGGTGATGCAAGAAGCTATTTATGAAAAAAATGGGCAAATGTTTACATGAGGAGAGGCGAGACTTTGGCAAACGATAAGCCTAAATGTCTAGTTAGCTTAGGCAGTGAAAAGGTTAGCAGCATATACATCATAAATCTGCAACAAAACTAATCCATGGTTCTCTTTTTAATAATCTAAAACATAATCACTCACTCCAAGACATGTTTTGTGAAATCAAATCCCCGGCTTGATTAGCAGCCAGATATGACTTATTACGCCCACGCTGCAGCTTCTTTCGAGCGCTGCTGCTCTGCGATGGCATAAGGGTAAAAAAAACGTGAGTCATGGACAAACATTACCTTCACTTTCCCAGGCTCTTACCAGAGGAACTAAACGCTCAGCTCCGTGGATATACACATGTGACCTGATTACTGCGAAGGCTGTTTGGTTACAGAGAGACAAGCTGTCTCATCGATTTTCAGCATCAAACTGTGAGGTTTACATTCTGGAAGTGAAAGATGAGGAGAAAGTGGGGGTGGGCGGTGTGAACCTTTGAATCACAAATTCCTCTACAGACGACGCTCTCAAATTCTGAAACCTCAACATCCAAGTGTCTTTTTCTTTTTTGTCTCCTCATCTCCCTCTGTGTCTATTTTTTTTCTTTCTATCTCCTCAGTGCCGTTTCCTCTCTCTGGGGTGTCTGTGTCTCCTGTGTTTTATTTTCCTTGTTCCCTCTTTCTCTCCGCTCAACGTCTCTCGTCCCTCTCTCTCTCTCTCGTTGGACGCCGTCCACGGCTTCAGCTGGGCCGCGAGAAGCTGCAATCCACACGCCAGAAATCAAACAAAGCTGCCAACAGCCAGACTGGCACACAAAAGAGCCAGGACGCTTACACACAATCAGCCACACGCACACACAAGCACACACTCACAAAACAAGACAAACACACACCTTAAGACGGTGCCAGGGCCACAAAGACAAAGACCGCTCAATGAGACCACCGCACAGCCTCGGCAGTGAGCACAATAAGTGACTACATAATGAGTTCATTAGATCTTTTCAGCTTAAATCCATGACGGTTAACGTAAAACAGGTAGATGTGGGTCACCAGGTGGCTCGGCGGGAGAGTTGACATCGGTTCGATTCCCATCTCTGGACCATTTCCTGCCCTTCTTTCTGTCCAGCTACTAATTAATAAAGGGTGCCACAAAAACATTTAAAAAAATGTAAAAGTGTAAGAGTTTAAAGAAGTTCCACTATGTTCATTATGCAAAGTTTTTTTTTGTCTTTCTTTGATTGAGTTTCTCCTTCTTTAATAAAACTTTGGGGGGGGTTTTTCTTCAAGAAAATGCTAATCAGAGCTCCGAGTAATCAAGGTCCTGCAGTGAAAATCTTCTGCAAACAGGAAAATTTAAAAGGAAATGTAAACGAGTTGCTGATCATTCATTTTGAGATAAACTTCAACACAGTAGTGGGTGTTTTGCAAATAGCATGAGTGTAATTATTTCCATTAGTATAGAGCCTGATGTTCATATTTATGCTTTTTTTTTTTTTTCAAATAAACAGCAAAACTTGTGGATTTCACTTCCACGGAGTCTCATGTTTGTAAAAAACACAAAAGTTGTGTTTTGGTAATAAATTGACATGCACCTGTTCAATTTCTATTTAAAGAAATTCACTGCAAATGAACACAATCCAAGACAACAAGGCTGTTAACATCAAACATTTTTCTTGCCACGTTTTGCTTCTTCTATAATTTTCATTATTCACTGAATGTCACAGAATCTGTTGCTATTTTCGTGTCATTAAAGAATCTAGAATTCCTCTAACAAACGTCGATTCCCATATATAATATTTTATGTCCTAAACTTAACAAAAGCAGTAGATTTTTTTTGTTGTCAAAATGGGGAAGCTAGTGATATTAAAAGCTTGAAACATGCCATGTTTGTTGGTGCCAGGTGGACTGGTATTGTTTGTGGCGTGTATATATCCACAGACAGACACACACGCACTGAAAGTCTAATTATTAGCCATGCAGTCACTGGAACTAACACCATGATTGGCAATAATAACACCAATTAATGTCAACCTGCGGAGCAATCTCCAGGAAGTCTATATCGACGAACAAATCCCTTACTCAACTGTATGATTTGAAATCCTGATCTGATATCAGGTAATAAAACACTTCAAAATCACCATGGCCTTTGTCTGCTTTCATGGAATTTAGCTACTTTATAGTTTTATTTTGTTTTGATCTTATTTGCACCATTTCTGCCACACAATTCCACATCTCTATCAGCACCTAAACTCTGCTGAGTAACTGTACCAGTAGACAGATACACTTTTAATGTCTCCGAATATTCCCACGACACACACGCAGACCTTTCCCCCCTTCCTCCTCTCCAGTGAGCATGCAGTTCAACAGGCGCTAGTGTTGTCAGGGCAACAAATGAGCGGATGGAGAGCAGGATGAAGGAGTGGGAGGACTTGAGCTCTGAACTTTAGGAATAAATGGGCATCCTACCAAGACAGCTACACTTGCTGTCTTTTCATCAGACTGCTCTCCACTCATCCACAAACCACCAGAGGCTCTCAATCAGTCCTTGAGCTCTTTCACTGTGCACACTCTCATCTTTTCTTCATCTACTCTTATTGAAGCCGGGCGCTGCAGCATATCCCTCCAATCTCAAGATGACTTTTACTATATGTGATGTTTTTGTCAAAATAAACCATTTTTTTCCCCCTCCGCCCTTTGACAAAGAAATGAACATTTTCGAGTAAGTTTTATAAAATCTCAGCATGCTGGAAATGTGTTACAGTAAAATAACATGCAGAGAAAGCGGCTACAAATGGATATTTGCCAGTCAGAATCTTTACTATTCCATAGTCTTCATCAAGCATTTTAAGTGCCATTTTTGAAAAGATGTATTCAAGACATTTGTTCTCTTCATATTTTATTAAGTGAATTTTTATATATCCAGAATTTTTTTATTGGAATTATGATTGGCTTTTTAAGTGTGTGGGAAGTTTTCTTTTTTTGCAATAATGATACTCATTTCATTTCCAAACCGCTTCTTTTGCAAGAAAACAGAATCCAGATTGATTTCAGAGAAAAGAAAAAAAATAACTTTGAGCCTTTTGCAAACTAATTCTGTGTATGAATAATTTAATTGGCAAAAATTAAAGTCTAATCCTGCTTCTGCTTTGATTCACCACATTTTTCATAGCTTTCCCGCTATCTATTCTCTATGATTTTTGTTAAACTCTATAAAGAAAAAAAGTTGAATTCATTTTAATTTGGCCTGGACTAAATTAGGAAAATTAAAATCAATTATTATAAGAATCGTGCAGGGAAATATTACATCTATTTACATAACTGTTAGACGGGTGCAGATTACTGAGCATGAAAGCTGATTCTGCTGAGGAAAATTCAATTAGGTTTAACCTTGCATGCATAAATGATGGTTTCTGAATCATAGCTGGCTGACTTACAACATCAGAGCAGAAGATAAAAGCTCTGTTTAGACAGAATATTACCTCAATTTTTTTCCCTTAAATGGCAAGATCACACTTGCAAACATCTGGCTCAACAATCGGCTCCTGTTTTCAGATAAATTACTTCACAGCAGATGGTAGATTACATCAGAAGACTGAATAAAAAGTAATTTCTTTCAGGTATATAAAATCTAAAAAAAAATGCATTCATGTCTCTGACAACTGCTTACGTGTGTAAATCATTGACTGTTATTAATGTGGTTAAAAAAAACAAATGGATGCAAACAGAGAGACACTAGATGTGAGAATATTTCAACTACATATAAAGCGAAATGAATGGGACATATTATAAGCATTAAAACAGTGCTAGCCAGCTAACAGGTAAAAATAGCACCAGTCAACCTGTGTCATTTGCAATAGTCTGCAGAGAATCATTCAGCACTTTCAGAAAGGCATTACTGAATCAGGAGTTTATGTTCCCTAATATTCTGAGTTGTAAGGTCATGGAAACCACCAAACCAATACCTCTTTAAAGTAAACACAATCATCACAATGTATATGCCTATAAGATCAATAATTAGGAGGGCAGTACAGTGACAGTATACACTCCATTGGTATAACATAATGAACATAATTATTATGATTGTGTCCCAATTTCCATTTTATAAACAAAAGATTCTGAAGGATAGATTGAGCATAGTGTCTCAGCACAGGGTTAATCAGCACATTTAGTTTTTCCAGCTACACATACAACAATACACCCTGATTTTAGAGAATTGCAAAATCTAGACACATTCCTTTTTTGTAGTGTGCCTGACTTTAAATGACAGACAGTACACCAACATAGTTCACAAGCAGAGTTTAGTGCAGAGGTTCCCAAACTGTGGGGCGCGCCCCCTAGGGGGGCGCCGTGTCATTGCAGGGGGGGCGCGGGAAGCCGTCTGGATGAAAAAAAAAAAAAACATGAACACTGTATGCGCTGGGTTTTTACCTTAGAATGGCCAACTCTCTGTTATTCCTGTTAATTTGATACAGTAGAGGCTTCCACACTTCCCATATTTGTGTCCTCTGTCACTTTTATCAGCAGTTAAAACTGTTTAATCCGTTGTTAACATTTTGTAACCTGTTTTTCCGAGCTGCCTTTAAACGCAACATGAGCGCTACGACGCTCGCGCTGGGTTTACACCTGTGAAGGAGACCTGTTGCTGCTGTGCGGAGCTACGTAGGTTTGTGTTAGAATCATGGCAGCAAACCAGCAAAACGCAAAGAACTTTTCACAGTTTTTCCCTCCAAACTAACCGACTGAGTTGAGTAAAGCTGTTGGATGCAGGTAATGTTAGCTAAAAGATGACTAGCTAATATCAATACAGAACCTTAAGCTTAACAAGTACCTTGTAGGCTACCGATGTTGGTGTCTATTTTCAGCTACGTACATTCATTTTGCCCCCAAAAAAGTCGATGTCCCCCCCCCTCGTCACACGCGTCGTTTCAACCAGACAGCCATTTGTAATCCATAGGGGGGCGCAGAAAATGTTTGGAAACCACTGGGGGGGGCGCAGAAGAAAAAGTTTGGGAACCACTGGTTTAGTGGAGGATTTGACTGACTGAAAATGTAATTATCTGGGGCACATTAAACATCCTTACTTTCAAAGAATGCTACTTTTACAGACAACTCTCATCAAATTACAAAAGAGCATCACCAGGAAAATGTACCGCTGCCCCAAAAGAAAAAAAAAAAAAAAAAAAGAAAACTTCTTGGGAACACGAAATAGAACTTTGGGCATTTAACTCAGTTCCAAACATTACAGATCCTAATCTGACCAAACATCTGTGGGACGCCCCGGGCCAAACCACATCCACAAAGAACTCCCTCATCCACCCACCCTGTTTATATGCTCCTGTCTTTGCCCAAATCACATTTGTTTTAACATCATGAAGTGATGTTAAAGTACTCCAGACAGCTGGCTTGAAGGATGTAAAGGGTACAGTAGAATTAACAGGGATGTGGCCGTCTACATTTTTTGCCAACCTTCAATTTATTCATTTCAGGTCTGCAAAAGTAAAAACTCTGGAATATTTCTCACATGAAAAGCTTGCACCATTGGAGCTCCACTGCAGCAGAAGGCATATTAGCCTGTGCTGCTGACAGCGCTAGCAGGGACTGAAAGGAGGATATTCTTACAGACAATGACAGGAGCACTGCACTAGTTTGTCGCTTGAAGAGGCTCCGGAGTATGTGGGGAGGCCGGGAGGCGGGAGGGATTGGGTCTTCAGTTCGCCTGTGCATGCTTGTTGAATGCTTACAATGTTGAACTCTGACACCCAGTCAGATCCAGACACTTGTTTTGTTTTTTTTTTCCTTAATAAGCTTCTTCCCTCGGTACGTCCACGACTCATCAAGCGCACAAAACAAAGCACATGAGCAGCACGCACAAAGAAACCTGGAGGATTCAGAAACAAGTTGCTGTACAAACCAGACGCTGTGGCACGCTCTGCTCAGCTGAATTAAACAGCTATTGAGAGCCGAGAGCAAGAGAATAAGAGGTGGCGTAGGTAATTCACAGCTAATGGTTTAGGAATGCCTCTAATGTCGTTTACTTCAAATGTGCATTTTTTTTTTCTTTTCTGCTCTTCTTGACCTTTTTTGTTCTCTGTCTCGAGACATTCCGTCTGACAGAGCATACACGCTCACACTCGCGCGCACACAGGCACAGAGAGCTGTCACACAGTGGTTGGTCACAGGAGGGTAAATTGGCCTGGAGTCTCTGGCGTTGGCTGCAGCGTTGGAGGCAAAGAAGAAATCACATGACACATAAAAGTGTGCTTAGGCCGGCTTCTGTTGTGGATGCTCACATCAGTTCAAAAATGATGAGACCCTGTGACCTGCACCTCATCTCATAGGTAGCGATTATAGAAAAGCATGCAAATATAAGAGGTAACATTTATACTTTTAAGAGGCGTCGATCAAAGGTTTGTGGGTAATTAGGAATTTCTGGTTAAGACCTTCCGAAAATGATTTTAGCAGATTTCGATTTTGCTTTAAGAACTTCATTAAACAACATTCAAAATAGTGTTTTCTACTCTTTCTGAATATGAATATGATGTCATTTATTTAATTAATTAAATTTATTTATCACGAGCAGAAGCGACTTCTCGTCACCTGCGTGTGAAGGACCTTTAAATTTAAACCGTGTTGTTCTTTATAGTAAAGATTAGCATGCAATACATGTCTCCATAATATTAACTGGCAGGGCAGGTGAGAGGTTTTATTGTGAAACTCCAGTTTACTTAATACATTAATCATGGATGGGCATTTTGAACCAATCAGTCGATTGTTCCATCAACCAACTATTTTGTGGAGATACTGTATTTTCTCATGCAGAACATGCATGTGTAACACAATAAATAGAAATAAAATACTAAATACATGTAAATAATTAAATGCTTGCTAAAGTTCTGACTAACGTGAGTTGATTATATGGTGTTTGATAAAACTGTTAATTAATTAAATGCAAATAAATGAAGTTTTCAGATCACAAAACCATTTTCGATTGTAATTAAATGATAAAATCTAAACCTAAAACCTAAATCCGAAACTGAAGGCTACGCCATCATTCACAGGCGCAGCACAAAACAAGCCTGCAGAACAAACATGAGAATAACAGAAGGATGGGAAAGAAGGAAGTAAACAACATTTGATTCAAGCTAAAATGTACAGGGCTAGGTGGAGAGGGAGCGAGGGGGGGAAAGAAAGAGAGGAGGACAAGCTTGACAGTGGTCAAGGCCCACTGATCAGTGATTGGAGTAGCAGTTAAGGGCTTGTTCAGAGAGAGGGGGAAGGGGTCAGTAAACGTGCTGATGGTGAAAAGGTGGGAACCCACTTACACCCAAACCTCAGCACAGCCATCAGACACCAGAAAATGACAGAAGGGTTTCTCTGACATTAATGAACTCTGCATCCTACAGGAATCATTCAACCTTACGAACTGTCGAGACATACACGAGCCCCCTTACTGTGAGAACTGAAGTGGTACTTTAAGTTGAAGCTAAAACGATTCACTATTTAATTCAATGAAATAGCTCTTTTTTCTTTTACATGAAAAGGTCCTTCTGACCAACTGTGTTCCAACAACAGCAAACATTTCACGCAGAAAATGATTGAATAAGAACACAGATTTGTAGTAAAGACAGTCTCTGAAACATTGGCAGGAAAAACACATTACGACTGGCACTGTAGTCACTACCTGTTAATTATTATACGAGTTATCTTCTCTCTGAAAATATCATGACAGCGTCATTTAGGTTTGCATCAAAATGAACCAAAGGTTTTTGGAACAGTGTCCTTTGGCCAGATTACCAAAGTGGAGATGCTTGGCCACAACGCACATCTCCACACAAAGCCAAAACCAAGCATGTGCGGCATATCAGCACAAACAGCTCATAACAGCTGTGCAGCATGGTGAGGTAGGAGTGATGATGTGGGCTAGATTGTGAGTCATGGAAAGGAACAAAAACATAACCGTAAATCTACAATGACATGAATGAAAAGCAAAAAAAAAAAAAAAAAAAAAAAAAACCAACTGGGGTCGCCCCAGATCTCAGCCTATTGAAAAGCTGAGGTTGGGACTTTATGATAGCTATGCATAAACAAACACCCACAAACCTCAAGGATTTAAATAAAGCAATTCTGTAATGAGATGTGGGTAAAATGCCCACCACAACACTGTAAGAAACTGATGAAGTTAAATGGAAAACAACACCATCAAGATGAAGGCGGTTACGGACTAATGAGTCACTGGGTGCACTTTTCTTATGACTGTAGTCACAGCCATGGGAACTTTCTATTCCTATGTTTGTAAGATAGTCGCTAAATTCTAAATGTTCACTTACTCACTACATCACATTTCATGCTTTTAATAAAGTGGCCAAGAGATTTACTTTACAGGTTAAGAAACAAAGGTTTAGTACACGTTTCCTCTTAATCTGGAAAAATTAATCTATCTCAGAGAAGTGACGAAAAAACAGATTATATATGGTAAATGACCAGACAAATCGAAATTCTGAGCCGTTCACTTTTTGAGCTCCCTTCTGAACGACCCAAATGGCTCTGAATAGTAGCTAATGCCTGCATAAACACGGAGAATACATTTAAAAGCTTGTTTGTCGTTTGCAACGAAACATGAACCAGTCAAGTTGGTTGCTATATTCCAGTTCCTGAAAGGAAATCTGGTACTACCCCCTTCATTAGCATTAAAACACAGTTCAACTGCTACTCTGCCGCCTCAATCTGTCCTAATGAGCGTGACTTGTTGCATCTTTACAATATACGTTTTATGGGGAGTGTTTTATGTGCCGAACCAAATTCGGTCCCGTTATTTCACAGCAACAACGAGTTCGAACACCATAAACCGCACATAAAACCACAAGGAGCTATTTGATGTGTTAATTCAATGAGTTGATTATGTTTTGTGCTTTGTTGTCTGGATTAAAGAATATATTTGATGGTAATGTCATATAAAGCATTACCAGGAAACGTTTACCAAGTATGCCGGCGCTACGGATGCTTACGCATCCTCGCATTCAAACCACCGCGGTGAAAAAAAAAACTTGTGCCCAGCACGACAAACATGGAGGCTCAGTATGGAAGCAGAGCTGTTTATTTTATCTTGGGCTGTCAGTCTTTGTTCTTCTTGTCCTTCTCTCGTTTGATTTGTGTCCCCTCAGCTCCACACTGTACCGCCCAGAAGCGCGCACACACACACACACACACACACACACACGCACGCACGCACACACACGCTCCCAAACGCACAATGAATCCATGATGAGGCGAAGCCCTCGTGGCAGAATCATTTTCTGTCACCGGCTCATATTTATAACCCCATCTATCAGTCAGCCCCCGGACTATGTGACACTGTTCTCTGACCACCTAACTGCCCCCCAGCCATACATTGAAACAGGATGAGTGGGTGTAGTTATGCATGTGTGCCTTGATTCTGCGGTTTGTGGGGGTTTGTGCTGTTTTTTTGATTTTTATCTTCTTCCCGTCTTGTTTTCATTTACTTGTCTTGTCTGTGTTTTGTTTTTCATTAGTTTTGGTTTCTACGGTTCTTTGTTTGTGTCCTTGCTTGACTTCCAGAGCCTCCAGTTGGTCTAGCTCTCTGCTTCCTGCACACCAGGATTCGGTTTACGTGCTAGCAAGCTTCCCATGGTTACTGTGTCCTTTAGATTCTTGTCCATCTGTGTGTTGGTCCTTTAAATGTCAGACTCACTTTTGTTTCTGCGTTGTTCCGCTTTGGTCTCGTCTTAACCTACACTCGTCGGTGCATTCAGTTTTGTCTCAGGTAATAAAATTTATCCGTTGCACATCCTCCGTTCTCATGAATACGAGGTGGTGCTTGGGTCTCATAAAGTCGCCATGCCGACTTTATGTGTGTCCTATGAACAGACATCCATCTGGATGTGTTTTTGGGCTTGTGCAGAGAAGCAAAGTGGTTTCAATAGTTGCCTAGGATCAGTTGAACAATGAGAAACTCAAGAGTAACATCAATAGCTGATCAGCTGAAGCACTATCCAAACTATTGCCAGGTCATGCAAAAACAACACTCTTCAGTATGGACACTATTGCTAAGGAGGGAACACTCAGAGCTAGTGGATTTCAGTTTGAGTGAGATGTTTAAAAAGTAAATTAAGAGATGAAAAATGCACCAGGGTGCAAGAAGCTATTTAAAAGAAAACTGTAGGTCAAAGCATCTGCAGCTCATTTAGGTTCAGAGAAAGCAAGAGCGATTGAGAATCGTACTGGAAAACTTTGAGGAAGCATTTAGACTTCCAACAACTATTTCTCAAGAAAGCAACTTCCACAAATGTATAGCTTTTTTCTTTCCATCACAGGGGCAACAAAGAGAGCAAGCATACACTTATTCTTGGGAAAACTTAGAGAGGCCAAAGAGAAACTAAAAGTATCCAGAGAGAGAGAATATGCATGCAAGGGGAGAACATGCAAACTTCATGCAGAAATGTTTCAGGCTTGAATTTATCCCAAGATGTTGTTGATTGAAGGCAACAGTGTTAGCAACAACAGGACTGTGCACTCTTCTTCACCTTCCCGTTAGCGTAAAATGGTGACCAATTATACAAAGAAGTGGCGATGTTATCTTGCAACTTCTAGACACTATAAAGAAATATAAATAAATAGCTATTTTCCTTACTAGTGGTACAGAAAAATTGTAAGAGTTAAGAAAAGTTTATCTACATTATCAGAAACTGGCTACAATGTTGATTGGTGTATCTCTAAGTACACCAATTAGTCTCATTACAGAAGCTGCACCATGTGTCGGCTCTGCCCAGCTGCTCATCCAAAGTCACAATAAATGTAGCAAGGCAACCAAACGGAATGAAAGCAACTAGAAGGTAAGAAATGGAGGGCACAAGGGAGGGCTGAAAACAGAAAACAAAGAAGAGCAGTTATAAAAAAAAAAGGGATTAGAGAGAAATTGGAGCAGAAGTTATATAAAAAAAAGAGAGGATGCTCATGCTTGCTGCTCCAGTCTGCTGCTCTCTGATGAGAGGGGAGATCTATATCCTGTTTGGTCCAAGGTCACGGCTGTTACATGGGAGCAGAGCCATCTCTCGGCCTCACTCACACGAACGCACACACGCGCACTGAGGTATGGCTCTGCCGATAACTACAAGCAACCATTATAGATTGAAGCAATTAAAGCAGATGAGACCTTTGACCCAACATTATACCTAAGTCAGGAACTTGTGTGAATCGCAGCGGGAGTGTGTACGTGTGTGTGTGTGTGTGTGTGTGACTAAAATCGAGGGGAGGCTTAACATAAAGCATGCTTGCCTTTGCACTAAAACTGCTCACCCTCATGTTGACCCTGAGAGGCAATAAAGCAATTTCCCTGCACACCCTGAGGCCAGTTCAATGAAAAGCTGTATTTTGCCAAATTGCGACTGAGTAACATTTTTTTTAAGTGTTGTGCCGTTTTTCTCCACCCTCCTTTTCTTTAATTCAGTTTCATGTTTGCACATCCAAAATAAGCAGTTAAATTATTCATTTGCTTTTAATTAGTGTACAGTCATCAGTGCTCAGTTGCACGAGAGGAAATCAAACTCCTTCTTAGAGTCTAGGGCTTAGCAGTTAAATGAAGCAAAAAAAAAAAAAAGAACATGATTCTGCACAAAAGCAACAAAACTGCCAGAGAATAACACGCTATAGGCTGAGGTAAAGAGGACCCAGAGATGAGGACACTCCTAGAAAAAAAAGGAAGACCTGTGAGCATCCTCTCTCCAATTACATCAGTAAGCCCTCAGGGTCCGGATGGAGGGTGTTTAGGGCTCCCTCTGCTGGTGCGCCACAGGGTCATCATGTCCTCTTCTTTTTAACATTCATAACTAAGACCTTCTGTAAATCACTCCCTCTCTCAGCGTCTGAAATGATCCCTTCCCGTGAGCCGTGGTGCCTACAGGGGAACAATTCTGTCGCAACAAATCCACCTTCCGCTTTAAGCGTCCTTGTAAATGTCAACAGTTTTGGACCAGATCAATGTCTGGTACTACAGGAAGCTCTTAAAACCCCTACAGTTTTCTGATAGAGCTCCTGCTATCAACTCAGTCAGAGAGAGTATGTTTTTCTTTCTCATTTCTTATAACCCCATTTTGCCAGTTCGCTGGAATACAACGAACACTGAGAGGAATGACTGTGAAACATACACACAGAGAGAGAGAGAGAGAGAGAGAGAGGTAAAAGGTATAAAGGTGTGGCCACAGCAATAACTGGGAGGCCAGACGGTGAAGCCAAAATGTGCTTTATTGAATTATTCTCCCGCTGGACCAAATGAATGCTCGCTTCACTAGCACTTCTGCAAACACAAGACGAGCTATGGGATTTAAGGTGCAATTTAGCTCATGAGCTGACCAAATACACCACAAACAGATAAACACGGGGGTATATATATATATATATACCCCCATATATATATATATATATATATATATATATATATATATATATATACTCCAGCTTGCATCATTTGATAAACGTTTCAAAAATGTGAAGCAACTTCAACCTATCAGCGACCTCAAAATGTGTCATTCTGAAACATGAACCGCACACAGACCAAATCAGGAGCTGGGTTTCACACTGTATGATACTCCTGGGTAAAAACACTAACGTCAAATTGCATCAACATAAAACTTTTAACAGAAAATGTATGGCTCTAACTAACTGTTTTCATTTAAAACAGAAAAGCAGAAGTGCAGACTTAAGCTGATGTATTTATTATTAGTCATATCAAGGTTATATAAAATTTATTTAAAGTTATTTTGATACTGATACGTAGCCTTTTAAAAAAAAGTAATTCAAAGTGTGGTATTGTGTGAAATCAACTTTTTTTTTTTTTTTTAGCTTCATATATTATATTATTCTCTCATCAAAAGCATACCTGGCATGTTCCTTTGATTCAATCAGGGATGTTTGAGAAACCATTGAATCTCCCGTGGCAACCACTCAGGAGTGCCTAAACGTTTGCTCACCCAAAGCGCCGCCTGTTTCCACGCAGCTCCTCCTTGGAGCCTCTGCCTCACAGATCACCCCTCCTACCCCCCCGACCCCCGCCTCCCTAACTGTGCCCCGCCAGACAAGTGGCAGCAGCAGCAATTAGCAAACCACCAGGTGGAACTGCGCATCTGCTGAACTCAGCATAGAACTACTTCTCAGTCCGATGCTCCTAGTAACGGGTGTGAATGGCATAATGAGAAGCACTGCTGTGAAGACGTGCTGAAGGCAGAATGTCGGAAAAAGCAGAAGTTTCTTAAAGAGGCGGAGGCCACTTTTAACGCATCACATTTCTAAGTTGTATTTGACATACGCAGCATTTTTATAACCTAAAGTAATACAGTTACTTGACTGTGCTACACAATGGCACTACGTGGATGGAAAATACATAATACTGCCCCTTACATAAAAATCCACTCCTCTAGTTCTTAAGTGCTTGATGTGCAGAAACCTAATACCTTTTGGCCATTCTGGTCTCCACAGAATAACACCAAACGCTATGAACCTCAATTAGCTTGTTAATTAGTTGGGCTACCTGCTCCAGTAGCCAGCCAACTGTCCACTGCCTAACAAACATGATGCTCATAACTTGGCAACTAGACCTGCACAATGTATTGAATTCCAGTCATCACTGAAACATCAGGGTGTGCAAATGATCTCCAAGGCATGATACCATGATGCTTGTTATATGCATTTATGCTCCGTATATCGTTAATATATCTGGCCAGAAGAATTAACTTCTTTGCATCACTTGGAGTTTTGCTAAAGGAAAAGCCTCCTCCACGCCATGATGCTGCCACCACCTTGATTTGCCATGAGGACCCATCCTCCATTACCCTGCACTCCATTAATCCTGAGAAAAACTATAACCATTTAAACCTTTGGACAGAAAAAAACAAAACATGGGCAATTCTGAAACTGAATTTTCAAACCCTGTCACCTTTAATAAGCCCACGCCTACGCAGACCAAAACACATGGCTTAATGCCGTTATCTAAATCAACAGGAGTTTCCTTTGGCTTCCAGTTGGTTTCATCATACATGCTCATCTCAATTAATATTTCAGCAGTGTTTTAGAGTCTCCTTCACGTGTTGTATCATCCTCCTCCTCCTCCTCCTCCTCCTCCTCCTCATCCGTACCTTCACATCCTCCTGAGTCCGGGCTGTGACATATGTTCAGCACAACGTATGTACAAACATCTTATGCAGTTAACTCAGGCAGAGACAGGAGGTCCCATTACACCTTCCGCTGTGCGACGTGAGTCACTTGACTGTGACATCTATCTGTGAGCGAGCCTGGAGTTTATGTTTTCTGTGTGGTTGAGAAAAGAAAGTATCACAGGGATGGAGCGCTTTGTTGAGCAATCAGATCAAGAGTAACTGGAGATTTCAGAGAATATCAAATGAAAAGATTCACAGAGTGACAAGTCACAGCTGTATCATCTTCAGTCAGACTGTCTCTTCCAGTTTCCATCAAGTCACCCAGAAAAAAAAAAAGGAAAAAAAAGAAAGCAGCTTCACTGACAGACTTGGGTCACGTTTTTTTTTTTTTTGTTTTTTTTTTTGGTGGTTGGGTGGGGGGTAGGAAAATAACTTCTGGATTTAGTTCAGCTTCCCGTGAAGACAGCCCAGCTCCCATGTTTCATTCCAACAAGCAGTCAAGAGTAGTTAGAGAGTAAATGTATTGGCTAATTTCAGGCTGAGCATCGATGTTAATACAATAACCCGGAGAGGCTCAGCAGCAGCGTGTGACAAATTTAATGTAATTGCTGCTCCTCATTTGCAGACTGAGGCAAGAGAAGCAAAAGAAGAAAAAAAAAGAAAGAAAACGAAAATCACCATTTATCTGTATTTAAAAATGAAGATATCAATAATTAAGAAATGTTTTGGCAGATATGTCAATGTTGTTTGGAATAATCATGATTAAGTTAAGTCGGGGGAAGATTTGTAACGTTAAAAAGAGAGAGAGAGAGAGAGAGAGAGAAAAAAATCCTTTCTCGGTGTCAGAAAGTGAAATGTCTCCAGTCATCTCTAGCTGTCTCTCACTGTACATACAATACAAATTTAATGTCAGCATGCTCGGGCAAGAGAAACGTGACGAACACTCCCCGCTTCTCTCAATGCATGATTTATAACCGAGACGAGCACTTAACGGGAGTCTGTGCCGCCGCGCCGCGCAGCGCTCCGCTCCGCTCCTTCCCCGGGAAGAGGGACCGCCGGGATTACGGGGCTTCCCATCCGCCGCCGACACGGCGCGCGAACACCCAAGTCATCCCCACTCAACTCCTTCCCGAAGCCTCGCACACCCACCTTCATTCTCCGGGTAATTCCGTAAGGCCGTGCTCGGCGGAGACGCGTGGAAAACGAGGAGAAGGGAGGACAGCAGGGGAAGGGATGGATAGATCCACGGGACGCGTGGTGGTGCCATTTTCAGGCTGCGCTGCGCCCTCGCTGCATCCCTGTTGGCGGTGTCGAGTCGTTGAGCGCAGCCTTGCGATTGAGTGGGAGAAGGAGAGGAGAGAGAGGAGGAGAGGCTGGGAAGGAGGGTCCACAATCAGCAAAGTCCTGTCAATCAGTCTGACTGTGGTGTGATCCAGAGAGAGGCCTGTGGGGGACTTGACAGTTTTACACTCTAACAAATGATATTTGATTATCATGCGAGTTTTAAAGTTCTGTTTTATAGTTGATGGAAAATAACAACACTTAGGGGGAAACTACACAATTTCTTAGCAGAACAAGTAAAAAAAAAAAAGAGAACATTAAACAATACAAAAAGGGAATAAGAACTGTTATAAAAGAGAAATTTAAAAGGCATAAAGTCAGGATATCTCCCAAGGAGTTGATATTTCCACAAAAGACAGAGCCTTGAAAACATTTTCATACCCTTTTGGCTCACATTTATCTGCACTACTCACACCGAGAGGCTGGAGAGGCGACTTTATGAGGTAGACCAACATGGAGTGGTGTCTGGTTGTGAATAGGATGGAAAATAATGGTTTGAAAAAAAACTGTCTACAAATAATTGGGGAATGAGGGATGCGTTCACATTCAACCCCCTGAATTAAACTTCTGTGGGACCAACATCTGCTGCAGATACAGTAAAATTGTTTAGTAAAATCTGTTTCAGTTTTCTACATCTACATAAATATCTGCCCATTCTTTGCAGTCTCAGTCAGACTGAATGGATTGTATGTATAACACCAGTTTTCAAGACTTGGTGAGACTCCGTATCGTACTTAGCCACGTGATTTGACTGGGTCATTGCAACAAAAAAAAAAGTATGCTTCGATCTATTGTTGCCCTGATTGGTACATTTAGGATTGTTTTGCTAGAAGGTGAATCTCTGCTCCAATCTAACGTCACATTTTCATCTAAAATTCAAGCGTAATCGGCTTCCTCAGCAGATCAGACCTACGTACGGCCACCATATGCGACCACCATCATGTCTGCAATAGGTGCTGTGTGATGTGAAGCATATAGTTTTCCAAGAACCATGATGTTTTTGCATCTTGCCAGAGAGCCACAGTTTGGCATCACCTGACCAGAGCACATTTTCACATGTTTGCAGTGCATGGCTCACAGGAAACTAGAAACAGACTCCTTATGTCTTTCTTTTCTTCAACAGTGTGTTTTGTCTTATCACTCTTAAATGTATGACTGATAGTTATCCAGTCACCAAATTCTTTTGCTGGTGCAATAGCTAATGTTTAACATCAGAGCTAAGGGTTGTGAGTACAAACCTTTTTTTTTTAAAACCATTTATCTTCCTCCTGTGTTGTTTATATCCCTTAAAAAGCAAACAAATATAGAAAAGCTGTTAATTGAAGATGTGACAGAATTTGAAAAAGCTCAAGAGGTGTGATTTCTTTTCAAAGGCAATGTTTTTGACAAATCACATGAAATTATCGAATGAATGATTTAGCAAAAAAGCTTCAAAAATTACAGCGTTTGTTGTTGTTTTATGGAAAAAAATAAAAAATAAAAAAAATGTTCAGTTCACTAAAAATAAAATCACACCCACAGAACCAGAACATTGCTTGCAGGAACAAACCATGACAAAACCAGACCTCTCATTACCAATCCTCTGGGTTGGGATCACCTGGATAAACAGTCCTTTCCCACAGTTTTTTTTTTTTTTTTTTTAAACGCTGTCAATTATTTTGATAAGTGACACGGCTCATGGCAATTACTGCTTGGCTCGCCTCGTTCTTCTCCGGGCCTTCGCCCAGCTGTTGATGCTGTTCCACTGGATACCAGCAGTATCAGAGAATGCAGATGCTTTATGGAGATTTATTCAACCCATGTTATATGTATGGGACAACCTGCATGTCTCCATGTGCAATGTTTTAGTGAATGCAGCTGTTGGAAAAAAATAATAATGAGTGGAAGTTGTCTTGAGAAATGTTGGAGGAAAAACTGAGGTTAGGAGGTTAGGTGTGCAATCTTTACCACACAATGTAACACAGCTATGGCTAAATGTTAGGTTTAGCAGCAAAATAAACATGATGGCAAGTTTCGTTTTTGATGCAAATTTACAACAAGTACGTATGGAATACTTTAAGTTTTAAATGATTTAGTAGAAGTACCATGCTGCGGTTTTTGCAGAGTTGTCAAAAGAATTTGAAACTGCGGATCATAACCTGTTATGTCTAGACTTCATGACATTGGCTGTTCAGACCAAACTGTTTGCTAGTTTTCAGACAGTTTTCCTGGTGGAATAATGCTGTGTGTTAAAAACTCCACAATTGCTCCTCTTGTTATCTTGATGTCACAAAAGGTGTGCCTCCAGGCTCTGTATTAACTCCTACAGTCTTTGCAATTTATATTAAGAAGTTGGAACAAAATGCAGGTGTTACATCTCCATACTGACGACACCATCATACAAACACAGTTGCCATAGTTTTTAATCATCTACTGTCTGTCTATGACACAACTTGGTCACATGTTTTCCATCTCACATTGGTGCTTATTACTGATAGGTATTGCAGACAGGTAAAAGAATTTGCAATTTGTGTCTGGCATTTTCAATCAATACAAATCTTTCAAGTCATATATTGATAATATAAACTTTTTTTTTTTTTTTATAAAAATAGGATATGTCAATTAATAAAACAGCCTCCGATCACAATATTGTATTACTTTAGCTCAGTGGTTCTTAACCTGGGTTCGATCAAACCCCAGGGGTTCGGTGAGTCGGTCTCTGGGGTTCGGCGAAGCCTCTGCCACGGAGATAAAGACACACTTGTGTAAATTCGTGATGACGCCCCGCTTTTCCATCATTTGCTGCAGAGGATCACGTTACATTGCTTAGCCAATCAGAGCTGCGGAGGAGCACTGATTGAAGGAGCTCCACTGTCAGCATGGATTTGAGCTTGTGTCTTTAATTACTTCAGCAAAACTCACCGTTTTTTACCAAATTGTATAGTCTAAATCTGCTCCTTAGTGA
This sequence comes from Poecilia mexicana, assembly GCF_051168715.1. Classification (NCBI taxonomy): domain Eukaryota; kingdom Metazoa; phylum Chordata; class Actinopteri; order Cyprinodontiformes; family Poeciliidae; genus Poecilia; species Poecilia mexicana. The sequence continues at coordinate 19,003,628 of NW_028263386.1, read as the reverse complement.
CGTCTTTTCGGGGTTGCTACTGCCTCTAGTGGCGTGGGGGTGGTAACGCAGCTAATATAATTACATTACTAAATCAGAATTCGGTGAATGCGCATATGAAACTGGGGGGTTCGGTACCTCAAAAAAAGTGAAGAGCCACTGCTTTAGCTGTTCCTTCAGTTTGCACAGAATTTGGAAAAGTGGTATTTTCTTATAATGCTCCTTATACCTTGAAATAAATTACCTGAAATCATGCAGATTAATTTAAGCAAAGGATATTAAACATATATTAAGGTCAGTGAAAGAAGCTCTTAATGTTTTATTAATTTTGTCTTTTTTTTTAATTCTAGTTCAAGCTGGTCAAGATAAGTAGGAGGATTTTAATGAATTTGTATGTTTTGTCATGCTCTTTTTTGAGTGTGGATATGTAAAACAGGTCTCTCCTGAAAATGAGACTACATGAGTAAGGTGATAAAAAAAATAGATGCATTTAAAGTACACTTTCATAATATCCAATTTGGCGTGTTTCTTGCTTGTGAATGTCCTGGGGTGGGTGTGGGGGGGTGGTGAGGTGGTGGGATGAAAGAATGTGGACTGACATCCCACAGGTCAGCTGATGCATTGGAATCTTTTCCCCTCACGCTGCCACCAGGCAAATGTGATGCATCCACGCCATGATTTATGGCAAGATCGTGACCACAATTATATTTGCCACGAGTAACGTTCTTCTATCATGCTTCTGTCCCAAACGAGGCTCCTGAAAGAGCAATGAACCTGTCAAACATTTTCTGATTTATGCCAAACTCCTGTCTTAACCCCTCGCAGCTCTTTTGTCTTTCTTGCTGCTGAAGTGTGTTTTTGGTCGCCGTGTTTGTGCGTGTAAAACGGCCACCTTTACACACTTTTAAGGATCCAATTATGATGATGATTTGCTCCCAGCAATTGCTTCACTTAGGATGACCTAATTTCCTCACCAAGCACATGTTGAAGAAAGAAAGAAAAAATATTTTTTTCTTTTTTTCCCCTCCCCTTAAACTCGTGCCTTTCTCCTTTCTGCTTCTTTTTCTCCATCTTCCTCTCCTGCCGCGATGCTGCGCTCATCCGTGCAGTGACAAAAACACTGCTGTCATGCATTCCTCCAGAGACACGGGGTGACACGGCCCCTGAAAACCCGCGTTGCTCCCCCTATTGCACACGCTCACACACGCATCCTGCATGGCTTGTTGAAGAGCCTGGTTTGTGCATAATGACTTGTTTTAGGCTACATACACACGCATGCCATCTACAGTGACAGAGTGCTGACAGCGTTGATGCGATGGCTCCCCGATAAACATTTCAGATGTGGGTGTTTCCTTATGCATGTATGCTTATTTTGCGCCGTCAGCGTTCTCTAACGAGAAGGAATTCATACCCAGCTGTCGCTGAAGTGTTTCCCCAGCCTTTCAATTATCTTGAAAATGCACATTTCCTTTTCTATTGACCTCTCAGTCTAACCTCCCCGCACCCCCTGCTGGGCCTGGTTGGGTCAACCATTCACTAACCATCTAAACAGTTTATCTTTTGTAAGTTGATCACATGCTATTGCGTAAATGTAGAGTCTCTCACTCTGGAGGGGGGGTAAAAAAAAAAAAAAAAAAAAAAAAAGACGGTTACAAACTTGTTTAGGTGCAACAGGCCGTGCGGCAGGAGTTTGTGTAAATGTGCGTGCCCGATGCATGCACCATTGATGCCGATCGGTAGTTTGACATGGGGCAGAGGTGATGACAGGGTCGTCTGCCTTGCCATGAGCTCCCCCATAGCCACAACACTCTGTATACACACACACCCCGAGCCCCATTCAGAGCCACTCACTCATGTGGTAATGTCTCTATTGTGACAGCCCAAACACTTTATGGGCAGCAGCTTGGCGCTGGCATTTAGGCAGAGGCATGGGTGTGCATATGAGCGTGTGTGTTAGTTTTTCGAGCCTGCGACCGACTCTCCCACTGTGAAATCTGCACACTGAGAATTTGACTTGTTGGAGACCCTTAGTTTACTGCTCCAGGGTGCTACCGAGACTCGTAGCAGAGAAAAATGCGAAAAGTTGCTGTTTCAAATAAGTGGAAGGTCTTGGAAAAAGTATTCATACACTATTAACCTTTTCACTTCAAAGTGTTTTTTTTTCTTCATTTTCATGAGTTAAGACAGCACTAAGTGTAGTGTGTGACTGTACAGAGGGGAAAATGGTCTGGTTATTTTTTTTATGCAGTTTGTCTCTTCCTGTCTTTCTTGACACACATGTGTGGCTCATTCTTAGTTGCAGAACAGTTTGAGCCGAGTTGGATTGTTTGGGTAGAAACTTCAATAAATAATTTGTCTTGCCACAAATTTTGATCTCATGTGGTCTGAACTTTGACTGGGCCATTCTAACCCATGGCTAAGCTTTGATCGATAGATTTGATTTCATATTAATGACCCTTGTCCTGGTGGAAGTTGAAAGTCTGTCCCAGTCTCAAGTCTTTTCTCACTTCTAGCATTTATAATAGTGTCTCCCCACAGCATGATGCTACCACCACCATGTTTTGAAGAGGGGGTGGGATTTTCAAGTAGAGCTGCAGCGAAGCCCGACACCATCATTGAACTGTATTATTATCTAACTGTCTGACAGGTTTGCTGTGGTCTTTGGACTTCACTAGTGTCTATTAGAGGTGGAATCTGTTTACTGATTGAGTGGGTGGTCAGTGGTCTTGTCTGTTTCTTCTTTTTGCTGAATTTTATTTAGGGGTGTCATTGTAATGCATTTCATACTTTTATATACAGTATTTATTTGTAAAAAAAAAACAAAAAAACAAAAAAAAAACTTTCCTCCCACTTTACAATTATTCACAACTTTATTTTGCCCTATTGCTTAAAATCTCAACAAAATACATTGGAGTTTGTGTTTGTAAGAGACAAAATGATAATAAGTTCAAGGATTTTTTTTTTCTTTTTTTTGCAAGACATCCTAATATTCGTTTTAAAATTCCACTTACTTTCCAGTTGCTGTTGACTCAGTTAAGCAGGCAGAGCAATTCGTCATGTCAGAGAGCCCTGGTCTTTCCTCACAACAAAAGGTGAAAAGGAGTGTGGGAAAGGGCGGGTGCACAAAGCCCTGCCTGCCCCCCCGTCTGTCTCATCGTCTCGATTGCATACGCGAGTCAGGAGCCCCAGCATCCCCCAGCCAGGGGCAGCAGACGTGGCCCCTGTCTGCAACAACACAATCAATCTTCCCAAAGCTAGATATATTTCTATATTTGCACTCTGGGATGGAGTGGTTGTTTTACTGCCAAATTCTTTAAAGAAATTCTGAGGGTGGCAATATCTTAACATCAGAGCTTTTCAGTACTCAAAAAAAAAAGAAAGAAAAAAAGGATGCCTAAACCTCAATAGACTGTCTTTCACACAGGGAAAGAGGAAGAGAATGTTGGGTAGAGGGAGAGAAAAAGAGATAAAAAAAAAGGCTATTCAGGGAGGAAAATCTGCTGGTATCTGCCAGCTCTGCCCACATAAATACGGGGCGCTGGAAAGAGAAGGAGCCTCTCCTTGAGACCGAAGCCAGCTTTGTAGACAGGGAGGCAAACAAACAGGGCAGACAGACAAACTGACAAAGGGCGAGAGAGGAAGACATTTACACCATTCCAAGCGTCTTCTCTTTTAGTGCTGCTCATTGACCTGCTAAATCGTTTGGGGGCGGGGGGATTGTATACTTTAAATGCAAACCCACCAGCACCGGGTATAGATTCAGAAAGTGCTGACTTGAGAGCAAAGTGGATATTGTCTGTCATATACAGCAATGGAAGCATATTTACCGTAAGTCTATCGTGGAGGAGCAGCCGGTGTCTTCCCTTCTCAAAGAGGAAAAAAATGATTTAGGAATCAATGAAAGCCAACCTTGCCTTCTTGTATCACATTCCCTGTGGACTTGACCTATTATCCAATGATGAGAAAACTAGAAAACATGTAGATTTACCAGCTGGGAAGAGGCAAAAAAAAAAAAAAAAAAAAAAATGTTTGTGCTAAGTAGAATGAGGTCAACGTTCTTCCTGCTGGATCTACCTGTACTTTATGTTCCACACAAAGAATATTTTTGAACACAACAGTAACCACACAGAAGCAAGTAAGGGCGTTTTTCTTATCTTCTCACGTTCTTCAGCCAGTGTCACATCATTTAAAAGGTGTTAGAGGAGATGGAGAAAGGGTGGATTAAGAAAAAAAGAATGTAGTCATCAGGATGAGTTGGAGCATGCCCAAGGCCTGTCAGTCTGTTGGCAGAGAGAGTTAGGAGAGATGCCCGGCTTGGAAATCTATCACTCTGCGAGTCCTGTGTGTCGAGGCAGCGGCTGAGATCAAGTAGAAGATAAATCCGGGGTCAGACTTACTTTTAAATACACAATTGTAAAATATATTTACATTAACTGTACATGGAGGGAATTACCTTCCCCCCGTCCCCGTTGAGATTTTTCCACTCAACTTTTTTTCTGTTTTAAGTCTTTAACTTTTTTTTTTCCTCTATACGTAGATTTTCTTATAATTTGATAAATGTTCCTTCTTAGCCGTATGCACTGGATCAAATGTGTTTTTTTGTTGTTTTTTTTTTTTGGCAAATTTCATCAAGCGTCCAAAATAGTTTGCAAGAAGTTTGCCCCACAGTTTTGACGTACAGTTCCTTCAGGCAAAGTTTGACAAAGACTTTCGTGTCTGTAAAGTCAATAATGATTGTTGCATTAATGGTAATGTATACGTAACTTCAACAATACATTTTTTTCCCCAAAAGATAAATAAAACAACCGTTTTTTTAAAGTAAAATAATGCTTATTTTACATTTTGTGTTTAACTTTAGTTTTTCTTAAAACAATCTGGCAATCCTTATACAGTAGCAGATTTTCCATTGAGTTGTGGCATGAAAGACACTCTTCGAGTCAAAATATGTATTTAAAAATCATCTCTCTGCTTTTGGGGAAAAACAGAAAAAAAAGAAGCTAATTGTGAGTGAAGCATGTTTCTCGCTTTTAAAACGTATCGATGCTGGCTCTTTGGAAAATAAATTTTAACAGTGAAGGGTGAAACTGCGTAGCGTCTTTCAGCTTCTGAGCTCCTTTCAGTCACCCTCCTCCAAAAGTACAGGGCTACATAATATTATTATCCAAGCCATCAATTTTCCTGCCGTTTTAACTTAACTCAATAAAGTGGCGTAACAGACAAAAGTGTTCCAACCTGCAAAAATCACTTTAACTCTTTGAAACGTTAAAGCTGAGCTCTAGGCAGATGTAAGCTACAGGTATGCTGATTGAGAGTTAGAAATAAATGACTTTCTAACAGCAGACACTTTTCCTCTTAAAGCTTATTTTTCTCTTACTTTACACACACACACACAAAAAAAAGAGATTCACAATAATGTGCACAGATCAGATACGCGCTTTGGCTTGATTTGTCACCATTTCCCTTGGCACCAACAGCCTCTGTGCTAATGGACAGACACTCTTTGCCAGCTAAACAAATTAGCTCCATTACTAAGAAGCAGACAGCTAGGGTGAGATGGAGTCAGAAACAGAAAGGGGACTTTGAGAAGAGCTAGAGAAGAAGATAAATGTAGCGAAAGGTAAACGTGGAAAGACAGAGGAGCAGGGAGGGGAGACGTGTTCCTCACGGTTTACCGTGACGAAGTCAGAAAGCTGTCTTATATGACACGATTCCTGGAGAGTAATGTGTGGAGCCTGGCCAGACATTCAAGCTCTCCGCAGCGCTTGTGAGAGGGGGGCCAAATGTGCATTATCGTCCATCCATCACTCACTCATTACTGATTCACTTACTTACACCCAGACTCTCTCACACACACACCCAAACGAAGACCGTACATGAATGCTGATACGGCCTAATACGTGCACTTAACACCAGACTGGATGCGAGTGAGACACATTTATCTCCATGCAGCTGTGTGGAAATGACTGTGAGTGCATCTGTTGATGTGTGCGTGCGCGCGGGAGCGAATGCGATCCGCACGGTTTCAGGTCAAAGCAATTCTCTGTCAAATGATTGGTTCATAATCTGATTGACAAGGAGACTCCCCTCCTCGGGTCTCTGTCGTTTCCCCTTTTTCTCACCATTTATCATCCGTTGCATCCTTTCCTGATTATCCCTTCCTCATCCCAAGCCCTTCCTTTCACAACCTCTCACCTCTGGACGTCCGCTGCTTTAAATACTTCTACTCTGCTGCTAAGCCCCTCCTTCTGCTCATCCTCTTTCACCCTGGATGATGTAAACACATTATTCTGATCGCATTACCTGTGCTAACACGACTTACACCTCTGCTATCTGGAAAGAGAGTTTGCGTAAGCTCCTCCATTCAGACACGCAAGGTTGTAAAAAAAAAAAAAAAATGTTTTGAATGGTTAAAGTGAGTGGATACACGCTGTAGTGGCCTTGAATGTTTTCTACTGGATTACTACAGTCGCATGTAGTTGTACGGAGGTGAAGGTTGACGCTTTTTGTCGACAACATGCTGGATAACTGCAGAGATGTAGTTCAGAACCACATAGAAATTAAACCCCGCAGTGCAAACTGTTTCCATTTGGACTCGATTGGTTTTAAATTTTCCCACGAGAGGCTGTTATTAACACAGATAAATAGGGGTATTTTTTTTTGCGAATTGCCTTGGCATAAAAATAATTTATGGTGTGTGAGAAAATGCCAACCAGTGGAATGAAGACCTTAACGTTTCCTAGTGTGAGTTTTGTCATTTATTTTCGTTTAGGCTCATCCACAAGACCCTCTGTGGATTAGAGTCCGGATTCAGACCGACATGTCAACAAACAGCTGTCCAATAAAGTTAAGAAACAATATTTTGTATGGATTGTTGTGAATGCTGAAAATTCTCCTGTTACGATACACAGTTTACTTCAAAAGTGTTCATAACTTGTGAACGTTTCCCACATTTTGTCAGATCAGATCACACCCGCCAACTTTAATATGTTTCGCTGCATAATTTTGGTTGTGTTGTTGTGACTGTGGAAAAGAGAGACATTTATTTTCAGACACTTTACTCCAATACTTCTAAATGAAATCCCACGCAACCAATAGCTTTCAGTAGTAATTCAATATAAGGCTCAGGTTCAGGCTTATTAAAGCAATACGATACAAGACATACAATCAAGAGAGTACCAACAGTGTACATCGTCATCAGCCAACCATTACGACCAACATCAGTAACAACATGTGAAGCAAATAAAAATAGATGTCATCAAATCAACCAACCAATCAAATTCATCTCCTCCTGTCTTGTCCTGTATTAAAAAGGGAAATTGCTGTAGGGATGAAAGAGTGATTGTATGCCTTACTTTTCATTCAGAGAAGCCTGAGTCGGAGGCCAGCAGGCAGAAACTGGAACTCTGTGTGTAATGGATGAGAACTGTCAGCAAGAATGGCACTAGTTTTACCGATTACCTGTCTATTGTGCAGTTCTGCAACCATGCATTGTTCAACTCTCAGAATCCTATTACTTTCATGTATTACTCTGCTTTGTGTATTCTTTCTTCTTTTTTTTTTACCTGATGTTGAGGAGGTTGCAAAACCAGCAGAAAAGGTCAGCACAGATTCAATATATGATCCATAGAATAAGATCATCAATGATGTATTGATGTGAAACTCCAGCTGTTCTTCAGGGGCCTCATAGATTTGCATCAACAGCATCGTGTGGTTACAGAGACAGTCAGGAGTCCCATGGCAACTCTGGAGGATGCACAGATTCTTAAAGGTTGAAGAAACTGACAAACGGTGTAGCGGTGGTTCCATTGAGATGGCATGTGGATTTTGGTACGAGCTGCTTTGAGAATAGTTGGAGATAAAAAAAGGGCAACAAGGGAAGGAAACTTGTTCGAGTTCTATCAAAGAGGTTGAACATCCAGTAAGGCAATGAAAAAGCTGACAAAGATCCCATAATTATGCCTTAGTTTTCATTTTGACGTTAGTATTAAAACATAGCAAAGCGTTGAAAAGTGTGTGACTTATTAATATATTTGCATATTTACAAAGCACTACACATTACAGTTCAACACAGCTTCACATATGACAGTGAAAACTTTGAATATATACTGCTCAAAAAAATAAAGGGAACATTTCACTTTAATTTTGTGTGTGGCTCCAAATCCAGGCCTCCATTGGTTAATAAATTTGATTTCCATTGATGATTTTTGTGTGATTTTGTTGTCAGCACATTCAACTTTGTACAGAACAAAGTATTCAATGAGAAAATTTCATTCATTCAGATCTAGGATGTGTTATTTGAGTGTTCCCTTTATTTTTTTGAGCAGTGTATATTGCAAAGCAGATGACAAAGGATGTATTTTTATGAAATCTCAAGAATTTGTTTTATATGTCACTTTAATTTGATTAAATTTCCTGTTAAAAACATCACTCGGTTATGAGTAGAATAGTGTTTTTACCTGTTGGAGAAGTGTTCAAAAACTGGTTAATAAATAAAGACAAGATGAACCAGAAGCTCTGTTAAAGTTTTTTTTTCTTTTTCTTTTTTTTTACCAAGGCCAGTGCTTGAATACTTTCATAAAAGAATTGTCCACATCTGACGCTGACGAGCACTACGTTTCTAGTATTTTTTTTAAAAAATTTTTTATGTAATCTTGCTGACGGACAAAAAACACAAAAGAGTGACACTCAGAGAGTGCATCCTTTGCCAAGGCCATTGCTTTATCTCCCTCCTTTTAAAGATACAGTGATCTGTATCTGCAGCGATATGTAATAGATTTTTCCTTTGGCCAAGTTCCATCTCACTACCAAGGTATATGAAATTCAATTTGGACTTATGGTGTAATCCTGCTGACAAACTATTGGCAATAAAATAATAATAAAAAAGCCTTCAGTTCTTTCTGTCCTGGAAAAAATTAGGAAATATATATTGATCAACCTTAAGAAAAGGTACTATGAATCAACATGAATCCACTGAAAGTTCAGAGATGCGGAATAAGCTTTAAGAGCATAAAGTGACATATTGTCAGAGTATTCTGACAGCAATCAGCAGGGCTGTTTTACTTGATCTGAGATATTCGCACTATGAATGCAAGGCGAGGACGAGTGCAGCCCTGAACATCGTACTGATATTTTCTTTCAGTCAAACCTAGAAAAAGCCCTAATTCTTCTCTTGCATCTCCTTTGACACCATCACACCGTTTTAATTATATGCTACAGGCCTCATCTAAACCCCTTTGCAGCTGCTCGAGATCTATACCGCCATGACACTCGGCAATCAATATCTTTTATTCACACACAGACCCCAGGAGGAATTTCTCTTATCGGGAAACATCAGATCAAGCAGATACACTTGAATGGCTATTGGGGCCAGATTGACTCACAGTGAGGGGACTGCGGATCAATGTTTTTGCTTGCAAGCCAAACTCATCCTGTTGTTTTCTTGTGTGCTAAAGTGTGTGCCGAGGGAGCGTCCGGGCTGCTTCTCCAGCTGGTTGCTTAATCAAGGCATATTCACATCAAGAATGGAGGTGGCAAGAATTAGTCGACACACGGCAGCTCCCGGGGCAGGCCGAGTGCGTCTGTGGGCTCTCGGAGAGACTGAGGGCCTCTAGCCGAGGTCCCCAATCCATCCCCCCAATTCGGATTCAAAAGACAAAGACAGTTGAATGTGTTTCCAAACATGGGCCCCTCTTACTTCCCGGAGGTCAGGAACTTGGAATAATCTCGCCAAAGCAGGAGGGACAACGCTTTCTCATGCACACAAACACACACGAACACACATTTAGGGATTATATGACCTGCTTAACCCAGGAGCCCATGGTGAAAACTCACAGAGGGAAGAGATGGGTGAAAGGACTTTTTTTTTTTTTAAGGGCTAACGGGGTCATTGTGGGCAAAAAGACAACAAAGTGGATGTGGGTTAGAGTGACGAGGTTGAAAAACAGTCTGGTGATCAGTTTTAAGTAGAAAATACATTTAAACCAATGTGTGAATGGTTGGTTTGTTGGCTAATACACACTGAGGGAGAAAGAAAATGTATCAATTATTAATTTTGAGTGAGGATATTAATTTTTGATATATACAAATTTTCTTAGGATAAAACACAACCTGTGCAGCTTAGAAGATTCAGCAAAACTTATAATACATGTTTTTTTTTTCCATCCTTTACTTACTTACAGTCACATTCAGTCAGAATTTCCATGAGACTCATTTGTCGGAGCAGAAGTACCTTTTGAAAATAACCTTTAATCAAGTGTTAAACATACTTTTCATTAGGCCTATGTTCCTCTATTACAATGTCTTTATAGATCTGATGTAATATTATAATCTTAAATGTCATGTTTTCATCAACTAGGTTGAAAATCAACGTAATCAACAGAAATAAAGTCTGGAAAACATTCCTATATAACTGCATTTCACTTTGTGAACTGTGTTAGAGGAATACATGAACTATTTAGTAATATTCTGATTTATGAAATGGGGCTGTGTGCAAATATCTTTTCATATTTGCAACTATCCTCATGTTTAGCTGATAAGTAAAGACACGTGCAGTATTTTATCGTGCTATTATGCTATTTAAAACGATGGGGGGAAAAAGGTGAAAGTCATTCACTTTTCTGACATGTCAGTGTGACATCCAGATCTAATTTATCGAGACCACTTTTAGACCAGGCCAGTTTTGCTCAAATGCAAAATTAGATGAAATATGTAGATCTACATCAACATCTAGGCTACATAGTCTATGAAGTACATGTACTTTGTAGCCCTTTTTTTGTTAAAACGATAAAAACAACTAAGTAACATGAACTGAGTGGACGCAATAGTTTAGGCAGACAAAAAGGACAACAACAGGGGGACCTGCATTAAGATATGAATGGACGTTCGTGGTCTAAGGAGCTTCAAACTGGACGTCAACAGTTTAGGAGAGTCTTTCTAAAATGGAAGCCTAAGTTATTCAGGACCAATTGATATTTTATTGCTGTGAAGCACAGAGTAATGTCAGCTGTAACCTCCGGGTTCCAGTCGTTGTATTTTATCTCCTTTTAACTGCTGGGTTAAATCTGGTTGACTTTCTCTCTGTCACAGCGCCAGCCCTCCTTTACTCACCGTAGGAGAAGTGCGCCATCTAGTGCTCCGACGTTAAACTCCATGAAGGAATGAGGCGGCGCTCACTGTGTGCCTCACAACGACAGAATTAAAGCAGGATGAGGATAGTTGGTTCAATCTGTATCAACGGAGGTCTTTTCAAAGAGAAAACGTACAGATGCTGCATGATTACATGATAATCAGATTCCTCAAAACAGAGAAGAAGAAAAAAAAAAACACATGAGAATATCTGGAAATATGAGCTACAGTAGAACTTTAGAAGAACTGCATAAATCATAAAGAATTGCACTGAAAAATATGTGGCAGCAGATGATATCTTTTTCATACCTGTAATAGTTCTAAGGCAAAACTTTGCAATACATATCGGATCGTGATATTTATCTTCATTTTTAGTTAGAGAATGGACATGTGGCCAAGTTGGAAAAACCTCTTCTTTCTCAGTAAACTAAAAAAAAAATGTAAACGTTCTCAAAATTTCAAATAAATAATGGAGACTTATCTTTTCATAGCATGCGTGTACAGTAGTGTTTGATGATTTACTTCTAATAATATTAAATTCAGTGTACTGACAAAACTCCTGACAAATTAGAGATGTGAGACGCTCTCTGATAACAGTTGTTACTCGAGAACAACAGACTGTGAGCTGGAACAATAAAAACAAGCTGTGAAAGCCATATTTGAAAATACCAAACCGTATTTTCAAATATAGTTTTAATATGCCACAGCGAGTACCTCAACAATTCACCATTAGGACAGAAACTGTGACTCGGCAGATATTTTGTCATAGTTTTGACAACTCCAGTCTGATTCTTATGATAAGGAGAGGCCATAAGGAGAAAGTATGAACTTCATTTCACAGGCAACAACAGCAACACACACACACGCACATTCACACACAAAAACAACTGCCACCTTGCTACTAATGGGCCCATTTTACCAAATCCATTGAGAGGAGTGGACAATTTGCTGTCTATAATGGTGTTGGCCAGAGACGGGTTACTGAAGCGATGAAAAAGTCACTCCATCTGAAATGATCACGCTGGATCAGCTGTGCTACCGTGCGTCTCCCAACCGTGAAGAGCCGCATGCCGTGGGCCGCTATAATTAAAGTGCTTATTGATTAGACTTTGTGCGCTCCTGCGTCCCCTGAACCGTGAGTCGGTCACTCTCGCAGACATTCAAATCACCTCAGAGCCGCGAGAGCAATGTCTATGCTAATGCGTATGGTAATGTTCCCCCCCCCTCTCCCTCTGTCCTCGGTTTAAGTCGATTATTGACGTCTTCCCTAAATGGACGGTTGATCCACAATTCAAGCTTCATAGAAAAGTGTCGATATGAGATTGATACTGGGGCATGAGGTCAGCTCCATTTGAACTCCACCAGTTTCTGGTAATGAATTGGGCATTACTTACCTAATTGAAATATTAATTGGAAAGTAAATGACAATTCTCAACTCCACGTGGGATTTGAGTTTATCCACCGATATTGCACAAGAACAAACAAAAGCCTGGGAGAAAGGTCAAAGGCCTTCATCTGTCGAGAACCACCCGTTCAACATTTTAACAGCTGGTGTGTATGCGTGTCTAAAGCAACAGTATTTATGGTAAATTTCATACAAAGATGCACTGCTTTGAACCTGACGATATCTTTACGCTTTACACAGACAGACTTAAATGTTTTCACAGGGATTTTTTGTGCCAGACCAACACAAAGTAGTGTGTAATTGTCAATGTTTGCTCGACAACAAACTCTTAACTGTAATATGAAGGGGCTGCAACTTTTTTTTTTCTTTTTTTCAAATTAGAGTGCGTCCGTCAACATCAAATTTTGAATTGGATTTGGGTCTTTACTTTGAATACGCCATTCTAACGTATGACCAGGTCATTTTTGCATTCTGCTTGTGGCAGAAAGCAAATTCAATTTCCTATGACTCTTCTTGCCACTCTTCCTTAAAGACCAGATTTCTTGGGCATATGATTGATACCTGTCATTTCAACTCCCCGTTGAGCATCTTTGCAGGTCCTCCAAAGTCAGTTTGGACCTCAAAGCTGCAATCCAGATTATTTGTCTCTTGTTTAGGTGGCTGATTTACATTTGTTCTACAATCTTTCCATTTCAGATGACAGATGAAAATCGCTCCGATACGTGTAAAGGTTGGAAACTGTTTCACATTCTTCCTATCTTGATCCCTGATCTGTCTGCTGTGGCCTTCACTCAAGCCTTTACGAAACAACTCTGCATGAGTTCTGAAGTCAGTCGGTGGCAATGAATTTTGCTTGGTAACGTTAGACTTAACGGGGCTTAACATATGTCACACCACACTTTGATAAACAGAAAGCTGTTCCATTCTTTTCCTTCAACATGCCACGCACATTGTGTCGACTTTCACTTAAAATCTCGGTAAAACATCAAAATCTGTGGTGAAAACGTTTTATGGGTGCGAGTACTTTCCAGGGCGTCGTAAAAGTCGGAATGAGACATGGTCACACACACATTTGTACTGGAGAACAACAACAGTGTCTTACGTGTTGGTGCTGAGAGCAGAACATCATGCAATAACTCTGGGAAAGGTCGGCGTATTGATCGGTGTGCATGGCTGAACTGCTCCCCCCCACAACTCCCCCAACACTTCTCCAGCTCTGACACTGACCCGCTTTGCTCTGCTCTTTGCAAAACCAGACATTCTCCTTGTCACGCTGAGACGCCGTCATCATCTGAACCTAAAATCCTGACATATACCTCGCCTTCACGTCTGGCCTCTTGGAAAGATTTTGCGAAGACAGACGTCTGATCCAAATAATTCCATCGAAGGATGAATCAATAATTTTCCCGAATGTTGGACACAGGATAAAATTAAACATCGATTCGCGTGGAGATGATTCTTCACCAGAGATAGAAATACGTTCATCTGATCAGGCAGTACTTTAATTACTTCTGACTTTTGCAACATGCCTCTCACAACGTGTCTCTACCGTACGGTTTGTGTTATTTGCTCAGAGCTGCGTAGAAACCGTTTTACAAAATGGTGCGTGCCACCTCTCTGCTACAGTCCGACATGTTTCTGTTCTAATGAGCTGGGTCAAAGAGGGCTCAGCCTAAATTTGGCTTAGTGACTCATGTTTGAGTAGAAATGTGTAAAGCGTCACGGCGTTGTGGTTTGAAGCAAAAAGCCAGACTCCATGAACGGTGATAAGGAGATGTTCTGTGTCAAAACCAACACATATAACGGTTTTCTGTGAAAGTCAGCGTGCGAATCATGCAGTCGAGTCTGCCCTTGTGTGTCTGCATGGGCTTGACAATGTGCGTCATTTCCATTTGTGGTTGATGTAGCATGAGGGTATGAGAGTGTGTATTGATTGTAATTTCCTGCAATGCTGCGTTCCACTCTCTTGGTTTTTAAGGAGACTAATTCCTATCTCCTACGCTGTCAGCCAACCAGCGGCCTTGGCTTCAATCCTTGACAAGAGCTAATGAATAAAAGAAGAATGAAAACTCGAGCCGGTATTCCTCCGGCAACAAATAGGTTGCCGGAGGGATGCTGACATTTGGTGGATTGCGGTTTCTGTGCATGCTTTAGATGCTCCTCGTGTTGTAATGTAGATAACCTGCTCAAGTATCTTCTGACATGCTTTGGTTTTATCTTTGCGTGTGCGTTTTGGGTGAGAATGTGCCAGGAAACGACTCTGGTGATATGGACTTGACTTGGCCAAAATCAAAAAGTACAGACCTGTGCACTGATCTGGTGCAACCCCAAGTCAAATGTAGAGGAATCCCTCCTGATCTTTGAACACAACCTCTTTTCAGAGTGATTCCAGACAGCATATGCATATTTTCCCATATTTAGCATCCCTCGGTGTATGAAAGATGTGCTCCAGGCCCAAGTGGGGTCCCAGGATATACTGTTGTTACAAAGAGTTATGTGCTCTGGCAAACATCCCCTGGTTAGTTCTCTGAACTCACAATATAACGTATGAGAAAAAGGACAGCCTAAGACTTTGTCGAACTTTTCTGGTTTTAATTGAGGATACACTTAGAACAATGACTTTATAGTGTGCTTCTGGTTTTACGGACGGGTTGCTTGCCCTACCAGAAGTAGTCAAGGTTGCACCAAGTGGGAGTTTGTTGTCCTTGGGAAGTGGATTTAAGAGGGATGGTATGGATATATGGGAATAAAAGATTCTTTACAGATTGAGAGCAGCAAGGGGAGTAGATTATAACGAGGGATGAGGTGGGTTATCTGATGAGTTGGTGCGATAAAGATGGAGAGGATGGACTAAAGAGCAGGCCACAAAGAGAAATGAGGAGGATGAGTGGGATGAAAGTGGTTGTAAAAACCAGCAAAGATGCATAAACAGGGTTCCAAAAGATTGATGAGATGAAATTTACAAACGCAACTTAATGAGACGTCAAATGTAGCACTGCATATAGAGTATTGCTCAAGACGTCTCCTAAAATAAAATAGTTACATTTAGTTTGTATCAGTTGTAAGTAAGTTTACCAAATGACTGATGCCAATCGTCTTTCTCCGGAGCTTAAATTAACACATTAACTGCATAAATTTGCAATCTTAACAACATTGCAAAGCCAACTTGTAATGTCTCTCACTATAGAGACCGGTTTCATAGTGAATAGTATTTATTATGGGGGAACTTTTGAGGTCATTCATGGCCAAGCATAGTTTCAGGTTGACTCAGGTTTTCCTTTGTGATTCACAGAAAGTAGGTTTGCGGTGAGTTTTAACAGAGCAACTGAAAGTCTTTAAAGACCCTCCTCCATGACCCCCCCCACAATTTCCTTTTTGATTATTGCACCCATTTGTCATGGGTAAAATAATACTGTCTTACTTCGGTTTTTACGAATGCACATTGACCATTTGGTTAAAGTGTTTTAGTTTATTTTTATCTAAACAATGCATCATTTCCAGCTTGCATGCACATTCACTTTCAGTATTGCATACATGTTCTCTGTACTGTGCTGGCAAATTTTTGAACAACTTTCTGTTCTGTTCTTGTGGTAACCTAAAAATCCATCTTGGACTTCTGAAAGGCCATGCACAAATCCAATGATTTCACTTTTTATGAAAGTGAAATTGAACCGTAAAAAATCACAATGCAAGTGATTGTCCACCGTCAGTGCATGCTAGACTGACAGGAATGAGTTCTGCAAGTCAGGCACTTGAAACAATATATTGGGCATTCTTAGACTTCTCAAACTTTTTGAAGCAATTTCGCAAATAAATTTGATTGCATTTGATTGCATTGGATGGTAACTAGAATCTATGTGACTACATTTGTGCTTGGAGTGAATTTACTTTTTTCTTTTTTGTAAAGTGCCTTGAGATGACATGTGTTGTCTACTGGCACATGTAAACGAACCAAGTTGAGCTGAATGGAACTGAAAACTTTTTATGATGAAATAAAACTTCAGAATATTTAGATATAATTCTGTCAACAAATGAAAACTTAATATACAGTGTCAGAAAACTTTGCTCTTCAGTACAATATGCAGAACTGCAAAAAGTTAGAATGACTGCTGGAACTAAACGTAGCTGGGCCAATTTTATTTTTCTGTCAGAATAAAATTATATGTGCACATCTATTTTGTCTAAGTGAGGAAGTCCACTGTGTGAGTTCAGATGAGGCCGTCTCTCTCTAGTGAACAGGTAAACAGGATCTTACTGATAGTAAGGTATTTTAAAAATAACAGGCTAATATTGAAGTGAAGCAAATAAAGACTAGATTAGAGCAACAAAATGTTGAGATCAAATTAGCAGCAGATCAAAAGTTTCAGATAGAGTATGGTGGAAAGTGACAAAAGCCCGCTTACAAAAGCATTACGAGGAACGCTTGGGGTCATGTTTGTTGCAGTGTGGGCAGCATGTTGGTGAATGGACTGATTCACATCTTTGACGTATGAAAGGTCAACTCGCTGTTTCCTCTCCCCACCATGTGGCTGCTGTGACAATCCTCCTCAGTAGCGGGGGAACGGTTTAGGTGGGAGGGAGAGGGGCTTGTAGCGTAGTACATAAAGGGCTGAGATCAAAACTCGAAGTTTCAGAAGAGTGAAAGCACGCTGCTGCTTGCTTGAAAGACGAACACCACGTGTCTGCCGCCTGAACAAGACCGGTCGGATTCTTCGCTCTTGTATACGTTTCGGTATATGGGGAGATTGTTTACTGAGAAACGGTCCTCACTGAAAGGCTTGACTGCTAACCCATTTAAGGGGAAATATTTATCCTGAAGATGCAGATCAGCTTGATTTTAATCTCTCTTTTCTGTTTCACAACATGGAGGAGTTTGGTCCAAGCCAGTAAGTACAAAAAATATCAATAAAGATATCGATTAAGTGGTCTGAATATAGTGATACTTAAATTATCTGTCTCTCGTTTTTAAATCTTTTTAGGCAATGTAGAGCCTAATGCTTGTCCATGTTCTCTGGTCTCCAAAACAAGAATCCATCTTTCTAATATTGAGAAGTACACCATTCAGAAGATCGGCATTTGTACCTTTGATGCAATTGCGTAAGTAGTCTATATTCTTACTCCGTCTTGAACATGTCAATTTCATCTGATCTCGTCGCAACATCGCTGTTCAATTCTGTAAACGTTCAGATATTTATGTCTGGTGTTCCAGAGAATTTTGTTCTTTACCATTGCA
This sequence comes from Poecilia mexicana, assembly GCF_051168715.1. NCBI lineage: Eukaryota > Metazoa > Chordata > Actinopteri > Cyprinodontiformes > Poeciliidae > Poecilia > Poecilia mexicana. Next base: position 18,985,887 of record NW_028263386.1, on the reverse strand, counting down.
ATTTGTTTTAATGTTCTACATCATTTTCATTAGATTTCCTAATCATTAAAAAAACATTTGTAACAAAAATAATTTTAAAATAATCAAATCATGTAACCCTGTATTTAGAAAGAAAATCAGTGATAAAACTGAATAATAACAACTGACAATACATTTCAGGTTTCATACAGTGAAAGGAAAGACGATTTGCTCCGATCCCAATGATGAATGGGCAAAACATGTCATTCGGCAGCTGGAGAAAAGACGGAAAGAAAAAAAACCACCACAAGGAACACCGCCGCAGTCGACACGGACATCAGCACCATCAACATCAACATCCCCACCATGGTCAGGACCATCGTCAACATCAAGCCCAGCATCATCATTAGGATCAGAACCAGCATCAGACCCAACATCAGGACCATCAACATCAACATCCCCACCATGGTCAGGACCATCGTCAACATCAAGCCCAGCGTCATCATTAGGATCAGAACCAGCATCAGACCCAACATCAGGACCATCAACATCAACATCCCCACCATGGTCAGGACCATCGTCAACATCAAGCCCAGCATCATCATTAGGATCAGAACCAGCATCAGACCCAACATCAGGACCATCAACATCAACATCCCCACCATGGTCAGGACCATCGTCAACATCGCCAGCATCATCATTAGGATCAGAACCAGAATCAGACCTAACATCAGCTCCATCAACCAAAACATCAACCTCCTCAACAGCAACTTCCTCAACAACCATAACTTCAGTATCTACCCAGTCAACTCCAAATCCAACATCGGCAATGACATCATCAAACACCACTTCTAGAACCTCTGGTGCCACCTCAGCAAACAACCGCATACCAGCAACATCCGTGAAAACAAGAAAACCATCCACACGAAGACATCAAAGAACCAGGAAACGACCCAGAAGGAGAAATATGAAGAAATGGCAGAGAAGATGTGCAAGCAAATCAAAGTTACTGCTGTCAGCAAAGTTTCTTCTAAGAGATATAACACGCAATACTTAAATACTGTGGCTTTCAATTCTTTGCAACTCATGAACACATACAATAAGTCGAGGAGGAATAGTGGTAATATTTGCATATTTAATATTTCCAATGTGCATATTTTGTTTGCATTTTTTCCTTCACAACTATCCAGGAAGTCTTTCAACTCCTGCAGTGTGTCCTGACCAGCTTGAATATCAAATCTTTAATGTAGCACAACGGAATAATTGCGAAACTATGCTTTATATTTGTACTATATGCATGTAAAGATGACTATTTTTTATATAAATTTGTATGCAAAGCAAAAATAAACTATATATTTTAATTGTTCTAATTTATAAATGAATTATTGAACAAGCACATTATTGCTGTGAATACATAATCCTAATAGAAATTAATTCAATAGGATTTTTTTTTGCTCATGAACACAATCAGTTTAATTAGTATTTTCTGTATTCCAGATTGTGTCTCGGTGTGTTTCCATATGCAGAAACAAAACCAGGTCAAATACACAGCTGATAAGAGAGACAGCAGTAAGGCTGTAATAAAATGCCAATGTCAGAAATGCAGATTTTGTGAAGACTAAAGTAGTAAGATGGAGCACAACCTTGAATGACTTTGGTTAGAAAAATGTCTGTGATATATTAAATTATAACTGCAGTTTGAATAAGTGACTGCCCACAATCATCTATTTTGTAGTAATTGTGCTCTGCTGTGTTGTTCACAAAAGGACCATGACAACCAGAACATGAGGTGGTTTAGCCATAAAGGAGAGAGGGTGAGCGAATGCATCAATTAGAACCATGTTTTTTTGTTTTCTTTTGTAAGGTGCCTGCAAATGAACAAACTGTGACAAAGATAAAAAAAATAAAATAAATTAACACGGTCCCAGCTTAATTTATGTCCCAGAATTTTTTTTTAAAATGCCAGCTTTATGTTTCAGTGTTTACATTTGAGACAACACAATGTGATGCTGCGTCCTGTGTTTCGGACCCAACATTTTTGCGTGTTCATCTCTATGTGGACTTAGCTTTAGAAAATGACTTTTCTAGGTCATATTTTTATGTAGAGTGTACTCCAGTTGACAGTAAGTATACCACAAATTGTTCAAGTCAAACAAGCTAGATGACTACACAGAAGGGTCAAGGAGGATAAGTGGAAGAGGTCAAAACTATGGTTTAGGATGATGGGCGACAACGGATAACAAAACAATCTCCAGAGATTCTCACTTTTTATAAAGGCAAAACAAGCATAAAAACAACTTTTTGTTGGAATATTTCACAGCATTTGTGCATAATTTTGTCAACTGCTTACATCATAAGATACAGTCTAAGAAAATCGTCTGTTCTGATGCAGTATAGTTTGCAAAACCCTGACAAGTAGGATGAGCTCAAATGACAGATTGAGCAACACATATCTGGGTCGATTCTATTTTGACTGACTGACTTAAATTACATGAACACGTGAACTTTGTCTAACTGAGAAAGTCTACTGCATGAGTTCAGATGAGTTCTCTTTGTATGGTGAGAAGGTAGAACGCTATAGTTAGCAATGTATAAGAAAAACCCTAAAAAAAGTGACATTGAGTAAATAAAAGTTTGATGGTTTTGTACATAGGGGAAATAGAAAGATTCAAAAAGTGTGTGAATTAAAAATATGAGGCAAATCAAGATTTTCAGAGTGAGCGTGATGGAAAATTATGATAATTTGTCTATATAGCGTGTAGATATAGGAATGTTTAGGCTCAAGTTTATTGCTATGTGGGCAGGACGGTGGTAAATGGAATGACTCACATCTTTGACATGAAAGGTGAACTTGCTCTTCCTCTACCCGCCATGCGGCTGCTGTGACAACGCTCTCTGGTCGCGGAGGAAAGTTTTAGGTGAGAACGAGAGAGGTTTGTAGTCGAAAAAGAGCCGAGATAAATTGCTTGCAGTTTCAGAAGAGTGAAGGCACATTGCTGTTTTGAAAGACCAACACGACGTGTCTAGCCTCTGAACAAGACTGAATCGGTGGGGAGATTGTTTACTGGGAAACAGCGTTTACTGGACGGCTCGACAGCTACTCATTTAAGGGCAAGGAGTTATCCTGAAGATGCAGTTCAGCCTAAACTCTTTTTTCTGTTTCACAATATGGATGAACTTGGTTCAAGCAAGTAAGTACTAAAATTATCAAAAAGTAATTTATTAAGTGATCTGATTATATTGATAGCTAAATTATCTGTTTCTCTATATAACACTTTTAGGCAATCAATCTCCTGATGATTGTCCATGTTCTCTGGTCTCCAAAACAAGAATCCATCATTCTAAAATTGAGAAGTACACCATTCAGAACGGCGGCATATGTCCCTTTAGTGCAATTGTGTAAGTAGTCTATATTCTTACTCTGTCTTGATCATATCAGTTACATCTGATACAATACACTACGGCGTTTTCAATAGATATCCTAATCATTAAAAACCCCAGCAGTAATAGTTGAAACAAAAACATTGTCAAATAATCTAATTATGTAATGCTGCATTGACCGCATTGAATAATAATAATAGTAATTATTATTATTATTATTATTATTATTATTATTATTATTATTATTATTATTATTTAAACAACTAACAATACATTTCAGGTTTCATACAGTGACAGGAAAGACGATTTGCTCCGATCCCAATGATGAATGGGCAAAACATGTCATTCGGCAGCTGGAGAAAAGGAGAACACTTAAACTTCAACCATCTGCAACATATCCTAAAGAAGGAACAAGCAGCTGGACTACACCATCAGCATCCTCCAAATTGTGCGGGGCCATTACAATAACACAGAAAAGAAAGTGAAAAAAAAAGGCTAGGGAGGTCATCCAATACAAAAAACTAATTATTCTGCACTTGAAGCAACACCAAGAGCACTACCATTGTAAAGACCAACGTCAGTATAATCAAGTCCAACGTCATTATTAGGATCAGAACCAACATAAGAACTAACCTTAGCATCATCAACCAAAACATCAACCTCTTCAACAGCATCATCATCAACAACTTTAACCTCAACATCTGCAAAATCCACTCCAAATCCAACATTAGCATCAAGATCATCATCAATGGGGGCAATGGTGGTAGGAGTTCACCAGCGATCAGCAGGTTGCTGGTTTGATCCCCGTTTCCCCCACCTCTGTCGTTTGTCATCTGCTACCACCTACTAGCAACATACGTGACAAAAAAGAAAAGCATCCACACAAAGACGCCAAACAACCAGGAAATGAAAAAAAAGGGATGGCACAGAAGATATACAAATGAATCAAAGTGACTTCTTTTTGCATAGTTTCTTCTAGGAAATAGAACATGAAAATTTTGAATACTGTGGCTTTCAATGCTTTGCAGCTCATGAACACATAAGATAAGTTGAGGATGAATAGCGGCAATATTTGCAATATTTGATATGTTCCTATTTTTTTGCCATGTTTTCTTCACATCTATTTAACACCTACGGATTGTTTTGCTACTCCCGAGTGTCCTGACCAGCGTGAGAATCAAAGCTTTAATGTAGCGCAACAAAATAATTGTGAAGCTATGCTTTATATTTATGCTGTCTGTATGTAAAGATAAATATTTTTTAAATAAACGTGTACATAAAGCAAAAATCTAGCTTATAAATAAATAATTGAACAAACATTATTGCCGTAAATAAATAATCCTAATAGTAATTAATTGAATAAAGTTTTTTTTTATTGATTATGAATACAATTAGCTTAATTATTGGTTCCTATGTTCCAGATTGTGTCAATTTTTCTGCATATGCAGAAATGAAACCAGCTCAAACAAACAGCTGATAAGAGAACCAGCAGTAAGATTGTAGATAAAAGCTTTGGATAGACAAAATATGTATAATATACTAAATTATAGCTGCAGTTTAAATGGTGAATGTCCACAATCATTATTTCTTTTTAGTAATTGTGCTCTCCAGGTAAAACAAGTGATGCACCATATCGCAAAAAGTATGTGCTCACAACACCCAAATTATCGTCATCAGGTGTTCTAATCACTTTCATGGCCAGAGGTGTGTAAAATTAAGCACCTAGGCACACAGACTGTTTTTTTACAAACATTTGTGAAAGAATGGGTTGCTCTCAGGGGCTCAGTGAATTCCAGCGTGGAACTGTGATGGGATGCAACAAATTGTGTCGTGAAATTTCTTTTCTCCGAAATATTCCACAGTCAACAGTCAGCTGTATCAAAAGAAAATGGAAGTGTTTAGAAATGACGGCCAGCCAGCCATGAAGTGGTAGGCCATGTAAGCTGACGGAGCAGGGTCAGCGGATGCTGAAGCACATAGTGCAAAGAGATTGCCATCTTTTTTGCAAAGTGAACCACAACAGACCTCCAAGCTTCATGTGGTCCATCTATTGCTTTCCATCTAAGCAATAGATCACCAAGTGCAAAGCAAAGCGTCAGATGCAGTGGTTTAGAGCACGCCACCACTGGGCTCTAAAGCAGTGGTGGCATATTCTCTAAAGTGACAAACCACGCCTCTCCATCTGGCAATCTGACAGAGGAATCTGGGTTTGGTGGTTGCTAGGAGAATGGTACTTGTCTGACTGCATTGTGAATACTGTACAGTTTAGTGGAGGCGGTCTTATGTTTTGGGATTGTTTTTTCAGGAGCTGGGTTTGGCCTTTTAGTTCCAGTGAGAGGAACGCTGAATGCTTCAGCATACCAAGACATTTTGAACAATTCTATACTCCCAACTTTGTAGGAAGAATTTGGTGCTGGGGCCTTCCTCTTCCAACATGGCTGCACCAGTGTACAAAGCAAGGTTCATAAAGACATGGATGGCAGAGTCTGGTGTGGATGAACTGGACTGGCCTGTACAGAATCCTGACCTCAACCCAATGAATTTGAGCGTAGATATTGTCATGTTCATGAGAGAACCATGACAACGACAACATGAGCTCACTGGTTTAATCATGAAGGAGAGACGATGGGCTAATGTATCAGAAAGGGGGCTTTGTAGGTCATATTTTAATAGCGTGAACTCCATTTGACAGTGCATGAGTGGAAGGGGTCAAAGCAATGGCGTAGGATGATGGGCAAAAACAAGAAAATCTCCAGGGATTTTCACTTTTTCCGAAAGGAAAACAAGTATAAAAAATATATTGCTGGAATAATATTTCACAACATTTTGATATATTTTTGTGAACTGCTTACATCATGAGATACAGTCTAAAAAAACCTTCTGTTCTGATGTAATACAGTTTGCAAAACCCTGACAACTGAGATGATCTCAATCGACTGATCGAACAGCCCATGTCTGGGTCAATACTATTTTGACTGACTTACATTTCATGAACACATGAACTTTGTCTAACTGAGAAAATCTATTGTATGAGTTCAGATGAGTTCTCTTTTGTCTGGTGAGAAGGTAGATTGTAAATTATTAGTGATGTAAAATGTGGTTAGAATAAATAAATGTTACATGGTTGTGTGCATAAGGGACATACAATGATTCAAAAAGTATGGGTTCTCTTTGTCTGATGAAAAGGTAGAATGCTAATGTATAAGAAAAGCCCTAAAAAAAGTGACACTGAATAAATAAAGGTTAGGTAGTTTTGTGAATAAGGTAAATATAATGATTTTTAAAGAAATATGAGGCAAATCAAGATTTTCAGAGTGACTGTGGTGGAAAATTATAATAATTTGTCTGTACAGTGTGTAGACAGGAATGTTTATGCTCAAATTTAGTGCAGTGTGGGCAGAACCAGGGTAAATAAAATGATTCACACCTTACACTGAAAGGTAAACTTGCCGTTTCCTGAGGTCGATACTTGGAGTTTCGGAAGAGTGAAAGCATGTTGCTGCTTGAAAGATGAGCACCATGTCCGTTGCCTGAACAAGACTGGGCAAGCAGAAAATCCACAACCGGTTGTATTCTCTGCTCTTCTACACATTTTGGCGGGGAGATCGTTTACTGAGAAGCTGTGTTCACTGAAAGACTCGACAGGTGGACATTTAAAGGAAAAGATTTATCCTGAAGATGCAGTTCAGCCTGATTTTAACTTCTCTTTTCTGTTTCACAATATGGATGAACATGGTCTGAGCAAGTAAGTACAAAAAAGTATCCAAAAGTAATTGATTAAATGGTGTCAGTATAATGATACTTAAATTATGTCTGTGTTTTACCGTTTTAGTCGACTGCCCTTGTATTGCGGTCTCTAAAGTAAGAGTCCATCATTCTAAAATTAAAGAATACACCATTCAGGATCATGGCATCTGTTTTGTTAGTGCAATTGTGTAAGTAGTGCATGTTTTTTCTCCATGTTGGCCAAATCAATTACTTCTGCTCTCATCACACCATTCTGATAAATTCTGCAGACTTTCAGATATTTCTGAAAGACTGCAGTAAATAGGGGCCTGCTAAATTGGGTGTAGAACAATAGGTGCCTGCCGTGCATTTGCATGGTGCAAACCCCAATTAATTCAATAAGATTTTTTTTTAGAATTGCTTATGAAGACAATTAGCTTAATTGTTGGTTTCTATGTTCCAGATTGTGTCTCAGTGTGTTTGCTGTGGTGGCGCAGGGGCAAAGCACGACCCACGTATCGAGGCCTTAGTCCTTGTGGTCACAGGATCGATACATTTGCTGCATGTCTTCCCCCTCTCTCATTACCCTGGTTCCTGTCAAACTACTTTCAAATAAAAGACAACTAGAGCCAACAAAACCTTGAAAAAAAAGAAAAGAGATGCACATTATGTGAACAGTTAAGAAGAAAGTTGGAACACAACTTGAGTGACTTTGATTGTTTAAGTGTTAAGTTGTGATGTTCATGAAAGGACCATGACAATAACAATGAGCTCACTGGTTTGACCATACGGGAGAGGGGATGAGCTAATGCATGCATTAGAACCATTTTTATTTGTAAGGTAAATTAAAATGGCAAAATAAAAAAAATTCTAATTTGGGTCCCAGAGTGGAACAATGCTGGCTTTATGTTTCAATGTTTACACATGAGACGACATAATGTGATGCTGCATCCTGTGTTTTGCACTCACATTCTTTCTTAATCAGTTTACACAAATTGTGCGTGTTCTTCTCCATGTGGACTTAGCTTCAGAAAGAGAGTTTTGTAGGTCATATTTTTATGTAGAGTGTACTCCAGTTGACTGTAAGTATATCAAAAATTGTTCAAGTCAAACAGTTTAGCTAGATGACTACACAAAAGGGTCAAGGAGGATGAGTGGAAAGGGCCAAAACTATGGTTTAGGATGATGGGCGACAACGGAAAACAAAAAAATCTCCAGAGATTCTCACTTCTTCTAAAAAAGAAAACAAGAATAAAAGATGGTAAATCTAAAAAAAAACCTTTTATGTTGGAATAATATTTCACATCTGCTTACATCATAAGATGGAGTCTAAGAAAACCTCTTCTAATGCAGTGCAGTTAACAAAACCCTGACAACTAAGAAAAGCTCAAACAACTGATTGAGCAACACATATCTGGGCCGATTCTATTTTGACTGACTGACTTAAATTACATGAACACATGAACTTTGTCTAACTGAGAAAGTCTACTGCATGAGTTCAGATGAGTTCTCTTTGTCTGGTGAGAAGGTAGAACGCTATAGTTAACTATGTATAAGAAAAACCCTTAAAAAAAAGTGACATTGAGTAAATAAAAGTTTGATGGTTTTGCACATTGGGGAAATAGAATGATTCAAAAATTGTGTGAATTAAAAATATGAGGCAAATCAAGATTTTCAGAGTGAGTGTGATGGAAAATTATGGTAATTTGTCTATATAGCGTGTAGATATAGGAATGTTTAGGCTCAAATTTAGTGCGGTGTGGGCAGGACGGTGGTAAATGGAATGATTCACAGTGAATTAACCTTTCAGTGTCAAAGATGTTTCCTCTACCCGCCATGCGTGCGGCTGCTGTGACAACTCTCTCTGGTCGCGGGGGAAACAATTACGTAGGAGGGAGAGGGGCTTGTAGTATAAGAAGATCTGAGATCAAAACCCAGCGTCTCAGAAGAGTGAAAGCACCCTGCTGCTTGAAAGACGAACACCACGTGTCTGTCGCCTGAACAAGACTCATTGGATTCTCTGCTGTTGTACACATTTCGGCAGGGAGATTGTTTACTGAACTGACTGAAGGACTCGACAGCTTCCCATTTAAGGGCAAAGATTTATCCTGAAGATGCAGTTCAGCCTGATTTTAACTTCTCTTTTCTGTTTCGCAACACGGATGGACATGGTCCAAGCAAGTAAGTACAAAGAAATTTCAGAAGTTATTGATTAAGTAGTTTGAATATAATGATACTTAAAATATGTGTCTGTGTTTTACCTTTTTAGGCAATTGCAAATGTCTTGTGGTCTCTAAAACAAGAGTCCATCATTCTAAAATTAAGGAATACACCATTCAGGATGACGGCACCTGTCTCTTTAGAGCAATTGTGTAAGTAGTATATATTTTTTGCATTGTTTTAAACTGTCAGTTCCATCTGATCTCATCACAACATCTCTGTTCATTTGTGCAAATTACTAATTTTTCAATTGTTTTTATTTCTGATGTGTAGGAGATTTGTTCTTGCCTTTGCATTTTGTTTTAATGCACTGTGTGCTTTTCATTTAATCTCACAATCGTCGCAGGAACAAAGATTTTGCAAAACAGGCTGAAAGATGCATTATTTTCAGTGTAATGTTACATTTATAATGAGAAACAACGATAAAACTGAATAATAATGATTTTAACTAAAAATCTTTTTCAGGTTTCGGACAGTGAGTGGAAAGACCATTTGCTCCGACCTCAAAGACGACTGGGCAAATTATGTTACTCAGCAGCTGAAAAAAAGACAGAAGAATCCAAAAATATCAAAAGACTCATCAGGATCAGAATCATCATCAGGCCCATCACCAGCACAAGGAGCAGAAGAAACAGGAACACCAGCATTAGCACCAGGATCAGAGCTACCATCCGCAACAGCATTAGTACCGTCAACACCAGCAATGTCACCAGGATCAGAACAAACAGAAACACCAACATCAGCACCAAAAACAGCACTAGGATCAGAAACACCATCAACACCATCAGCAGCGCCATCAGGTCCAGCATCATTATCAGGATCAGAACCAACATCAGAACCAACATCAGCACCAACAAACAAAACATCAGCCTCTTCAGCAGCACCATCCTCCACTCCATCATCAACACCATCCTCAACACCGTCATCAACAACTTTAAATCCAATATCTGCAAAATCCACTCCAAATCCAACATCAGCACCAAACACCACTTCTGGTGCCTCTGGTACCAGGTCAGCACTTCACCATATTCTAGCAACGTCCTCGACAACAAGAAGAGCGTCCACATGAAGACGTTTAACACTAAGCAGATGACAAAACGAGGAAGTGAAGAACTGGCAGAGAAGATGTACATAGGAATCTAAGTGACCGCTGTCTGCAAAGTTACTTCAAAGACATATGGCATGCAATATTTAAATACTGTGGCTTTCAATGCATCGCACCTCACGAACACATAAAACAAATTCACAATGAAGGGCTGCAATATTTATATGTTTGATTTTTTCTATTTCTTTGTGTCTTGTTTACAATTTTTACTCCTCATTTATTCAACACTCAAAGATCGTCTTGTAACTCCTCCTGTGGATCAAAGCTTTAATGTAGCACAATAAAATAATGTGCATGTAAAGATGAATGACTATTTATTTATAAAATTTGTATGTAATGCAAAAAAAAATTCCTATCACTTAAAATTAAATCATAATTCAACAAATGTGCTTTTGCTGTGAATAAATGTAAAATCTTAATACTACCTCAGTTTGTCATGATTTCTTAGAGTTGCTTCTGAGCACCATGAGTTTAATTGCTGGTCTTTGTGCATCAGATTGTGTGTCAGTGGGTTTGCATATGTAGGCAGGAAACCAGCTCAGACATACAGCTGATAAGAGAGACAGCAGCAACGGTGTAGATAAATGCCAACGTCGCAAATGCAGATTGCGTGAGCAGTTAAGAAGTAAGATGGAAAAAAACTTCACACAGCACTGGTCAGAAAAAAAAGACCTAAAATAAAAGGTCTTTTTTAAGTTAAAATATGAAGTTAAAATAGTTAATGCACACAATCATTATTTTTTTAGTGACTGCGTTCTTTCTAGTTGTTTTATATTGCCATGTTCACAGAGACCACGTCAACAATGTGAGTTCCCTGGTTTGATCAGAGGAGAGAGCATCAGCTACTGCAGAAATGGACTAGAACCGTAGTTTATACAAAGCGGTAAACAAAGATCAACCTGTTATGCTGCTTTTCATTTACCTCGTAAAGAGGCGCGTTTAAAAAGTTTAATGCATGTGGGTTGTACAGGAGAACAAGAAGGGACGAATGGAACTAAAATGTAATGTGAAAAGAAACAAAACAGATCAGCTGTAGAGAAAGGGCTGGAGAAAAAGAGGAAGTGGTGGTGAGAGGAAATGGACAGGAATAAATGCGTGGTGGACGTGGACCGAGAGGTTGCAACACATGACAAAATTTGCTCAATGGGTCAAGCAGGCCATACAGACACACATAGAAATTTATCTAATTTCTTGCAAATATAGTGTAATTATAAAACAGCTAAATAAAAGTAAAGTATTAATGTTAAATTCTCCTGTTGACAATGGGGGCTGCATAGCCCATATGTGCTAAATCAAGCCTCAGACAGTCTGCAGTGGTCCCTATCCCTAAGCTTTTTAACTCAGATGTTACTTTGATTTATCTTCAATAACTTTACAAAAGGTTTCTGTTTTCCACACATTGTCATCCTGTTTTCACTTTTGCATTGTAAATGCCCTCCAGAAAGAACATATTTCCATTTCTTTCTGGAGGTTTTTATATCTTAGCAACTAAAAACAGATTAAAACAGAGATCAATTATTCCTTTTTAAAGAGATCAGGTTTTATAATGACAAATCTGAGGAATAAAAAACTGATCAGCACTTACTTGTTATTAAGATTTTGCAATGAGCTTATTTATAAACAACTGACCCAAAAGAGGTGGTTTCTGTACCCACAAGTAGTTCCTTAAAACGTCTTTACTCTCTTTCTGGGATTTTCTTGCATTGCTCCATAATGCACTTTCACTATCACTTTACTTGCCGAAATTAGCAGTCCAGATAATGACGATTTAAAATTTCTTGACTACGCAAACTATATTAAACAGAGATATGGAGTTTGTATAATTCCTTAGATAACTGAGCCCAAACGGTTGGCAAAAGCACCTAATGTGAAATCAACTAAGCCACCCACAACTGCCAGATAGACACCAACTATTTGGAAGTGAGAAAAAAACCCTTTAAAGTGGTGCATAGTGGCTACATTTTTCCGTTATTAAAAAGTTAATGAGTAGCACATCAATGTGGGATAAAATGCTGATTCATAAGGTTACTTTCCTGATGAGTGTAAAAAAAACAAGAGGATGAAAGTCTAAAGTGATTACGTGTTATCAATATGGACCTGCATCCTACATAACCAATCAAATTTGAGATGAACATTTCTACCTTAGTTTTGTAAATAGATCAGTTGTGATAATGGGTAGATAACCTTTTAAAATTTCTGGGTAAAATTATTTAACACCCCAGAAACTTTCCATAGTCTCAGTGGGATGAAATGAACAGATGTATGTTCTTTATTGGGTTTTACATTTTTGTCTTGATCGAAGAAGATGATGACAACTATATGGACTGAATATGATTTATGAAAGTGGACGGGGGTGATAGAGATTTTTGGTATTATCATTTTGTTATTACTTTAGTTCATATTCAGTCTAATGTTAATCAGTATTATTGTGATTTTTAGTTTAAAGTGTTCTCTTCCTTATGTGTGTATAAACTGACCTGGAGGTTACGACTGTCTGTTTATCTTCATGTGAGACAGTCAAACTCTGTGGTTCTCAGACCTTAAATTCTTCTTGTGTTATTTACCCTTCTCTTAGTTGATAGATTGACCTAGAGCTGAACTGGGCTCAGACCGTAGATCAGATATCACACCTGGAACTGGGCTGCTACTGTTTTGGTTAAATGTTTTACGACCTCTGTTGTTTTTACTGACTGCCCCCTGTGACTGTTTTTCTTTGACAATAAAAGAAGGAGCTCACATGAAAGCAGATCAGAACTCTCTGTCAGCAGCTCGGAGGAGATTGTTGATGGAGACTTCTCCTTTTGCAAAAGCTTGACCATAAAATTCATATACGTTGTCTGTGGTTCTTTTATGTAGATTCGAGAAAAATACCCATCAGGGGGTCTTCTCAGAGGACACCACTGGGTAAGTATGGTGGAAAATGATGACTATCTGTATTCAGGAGTAGGAAGGTTTAATCTTGTGTTTGTTTCACTCTCACTTGTTCTGTGGTTAATGGACTGATTGTCATCTTTGACTTTTGAGAGGCAAAAAAAAAAAAAAAAAAACTCACTATTTCCTCTCCCCACTCTGTTACCACAGTAACAGACTTCTGGGGACCGGATATGGTTGAGGGAGGAGAGAGGGGCTTTTAAATAGCACAGAAGAAGGGCTCAAAAATTGAATTAATGTGATCCTCCGATCTCAGAGTGATCGATACACTTGATACTTGCCGACTGAAGACGAGGTTCGACTCTGTGAAGATGCAATTCGGATTGATTTTAAACGCTCTTCTTTTTTTCGCTGCATGGATGAACTTGGTCCAAGCAAGTAAGTGCAAGGAAATATCAAAATGTCATTGATTGAGTGGTCTGAGTGTATTAATACTTAAATAATTTGTCTCTGTGTGTCATCTTTGTAGCCGGTGGACCTGGAAATGACTGTCCGTGTGTTTCGGTCTCCAGTACAAATATCCCTTATACCAAGATTAAGGAATACACCATTCAGAAGGAACATGTCTGTCTCTTTAGTGTAGTTGTGTAAGTAATCTATGCTTTTTCACTGTCTTGATGACCTCATAGCAACGTCTCTCTTCATTCGTCCAAATTAATCATTGTTCAGATTTGTACTTATAGTGTTTGTGAAATGGTTTGTTTTTAACCTTTTACACATTTTAGTGAATACAGAATGTTTTATTTATCTGATATCCTGGTCATCCAAAAAAAAAAAAAAAAAAAAAAATCCTAGCAATGGTCTAAAAAAAATGCTAAATATGAACAAAACTATAGCAAAAAAAAAACAAAAACAAAAAAAAAACGTTGATATGTCATTAGAAAGAGAGAAGAAAACCCAGTTTACATCCGGTGGAAGAGGTTCAGGGGTTGCAAAGAATCACTGTCATCCCTGTACATTGTTGTACAGTTAAACATATTGGTTGGTGAAGAACGATGAGGCTCCTTCCAGCCCATTTCGTTGCTGATTGTTTCCAGCCTGTTGTGTGATTGTGTCCTGCAATGTGAAGCAAGATTTCTCTGAGTTAGAAGATTTCAATATGTATATATCATCAAATAAATGTCATTTATGTTTAAAAACATTTGCAGGTTTCGGACGGTGCGTGGAAGCATAATTTGTGCGGACCCCAACAGCAAGTGGGCAAAGCATGTTATCCAGAAGCTGAAGGCAAAGACAAGAATTCAACACTTCAGCCAGTAGCAAAATGTCCAAACCAGTGGGACTACACCATCGGACCATCACAACAGCTCACAAACCCGAAAAGGAAAAAAAAAAATGAAGCAAAGTTAAAAAAGTAATCCAAGAGTAAAAACATGATGTAATGAAAGTGTCTCTTACCAGCCAATCCTATTCTATTTATTTGGATAGTTAATATTTTAATGCAGTGCTTTTCAGTCAATTCAAATCACGAGCCTGAATAATGGGATGATTGGTCCAGGCACTTGCTATTCAGAGATGCATATAGTTAACCTTCAATAATCAGAAAACACTAAAAACAATGTCACTTCAAATTAAATCTGAAAATAAACTAACAATGTCGAGCACAAAGCATGTGTCTCCTCACTATGTGATATGTTATAAAACTGCTTGTGCAATTTCCACTTGGTGTCCAAGTGACTGGGTTGCAAGTCACTGCTTCAGTGATGAAAAAAAACACAGTAATCTGGGGAAACAAAACCATATATGGTAAATCTGCAATATATCCTAATAAAGCTTGGTAGTGTTTATAATGTATTACTGTTGGATATTAATCTGGTATGCAAATAAATTATTTATTGCACAGATGTGTGTGTATTCTGTCAGTACAAGACATTGCTGCAAAGTGAAATCCATTTGGATATAAAAACGGAAAAAATGGTAACAACACAAATAAGAGTCTTGAGGGATTAGATTAGAAGAGTTTGACTATTACATTAAAAACATAGCATCATTTTAAAAACATCACAATTAAAAAGTATTCAACAAACTACTGCTCAACCAAATTTTAATCCAAACAACTCATCCTATAAGATGGACAGTGGTGTCCATACGGAGTGAGCCATGAGGCCACAGCTTAGGAAAATACAGATGATTTTCCAAGATTTAACACACAACTAGTACTTAGATGATATGAACAGGACTCATATGTGACTTACAGCCAGGAACACTGCATAGGGGGGGAAAATTAGGACAATTTACAAGGGCCGGGTTCCAACATCGGCCGACAGACCCCCAGTAATCAGGACTCTTCGCACATCATGTGACTCGTGTGTTGTGCTGTGGTGCAGCGTGAATGGATCGCGTCCCGATGCTCAGCTCACTGTGTCGCTCATGGACTCTGAAATGG
Organism: Poecilia mexicana; assembly: GCF_051168715.1. Lineage (NCBI taxonomy): Eukaryota > Metazoa > Chordata > Actinopteri > Cyprinodontiformes > Poeciliidae > Poecilia > Poecilia mexicana. The sequence continues at coordinate 18,970,180 of NW_028263386.1, read as the reverse complement.
TTTGTTGCTGCTTTAAGAGAAGGACGACAGTGATAGCCGTGCTGCCTAGAAAAATAATCAAATCATGAGATATTGCGACAATTCAATATTACGAGATCCAGTGCCTCTAGTTCCACCAGGGACCTAAAGGCAGCTTGTTGTTTTAGATTTGGTCAAGAGTTAGTGTTAGAAAGCTAAATTTCTTCTGTCCTGAAATCCTTTTGCTGTGCAAACAGCAAAAGGACATTTTTCATCATCGTGGCTCAAGACACAACATTTAGGTCAGAGGATGTAAATCAGAACCTACTATCACAGCTGGGATCAGCAGTCAGAAAACAACAGGTAATGTCAGCTTACGTGATGTAGTCAGGAAGCTTGCTGAACCCACACAAACCCAAGATCTTTCATGAGAAACTCAAAATTGCACAAAAAACTCTGCATACAACACATCTGAAACTACAGCAACAAGCATTCATGTCGCGTACAGGACAGCCATCTATATATTTTATGGACACGCAAACTATGGCTGTTTTATGTCTAATTTGGCTTATAGTGGTCTTCTGCATTTAGAGCAAGAACTCAAATGCATTGACATGAAAGTTTTTTAAATCTTTTCTGGGTGCAGGTTGTTGATTTAACATATAGATGCAAGTAGGGCACAGCTGTCTTTTTTTTTTTTTAGCAGCACTTTGTCTTGTTCATTGCCATCCTGCCAGTCGCATCGCAACGTCTGTTTTTCCTGTTTACTGTGACGCAAACAAAGTACCACAAAATCAAACCTAGTGGTTGCCGATTAAAATATAAAAAGCATGCATTAAGACAGATAGTTGCCTCAAATTTCACCATTAAAATGATGTGTAGCTTGGCTACTCTAAGATTGTATCATCAATATACTCTAAACTTTGTATTATTACACTTTGTCTTTCAGGGGTGTTTATTTTTGAGATGGTGGACCTATGCTACCACACCAATTACCACATCCTGCGTGCTGAGTTGAGCAAATGTGTACAACCCTGCATGTGCTTCTGGGGGTCTGATTTAGAAGAATAGTATTAGAGGGGCTGTTTCCTCTCTTCTAAGAATTATACAAAACATTTCAGAAAACCTGCCTCGCTGATAGGCAACACACAACATGTAGCGCACAGGTGTTGCTTTTAAAAACTTGTTTTGGGGCTGTGGTGAGTAGAACTTGACAGTATGCAAGCAAGTTTTAAAGAAACATGTTGTATAGGAAGAAACTCTTTTTTTTTTCCCTTTTAAAAATGTATTGCAATACAATATCACCGCGCATGCCAGACGGAAGTGCCTATACCCTTTGTTTGTTTTGGAGGAGGGGCAAACATATGACCTTTCATTTGTATTGTGGTGCATCCTAGGCAGAAAACCGTGTCACCCATTTCAAAAACCACAACTGGTGGCAGTATTGCTCTAAGGAGAAAAGGGGTAAGAACAGTGCCAGTGGGGGTAAGGAGAGCGTATTGGTTATTGAAACAAGGAAGAGAAACAAAGCTCTGGGCATTACTCAACAAGAACAGAGATTGAGCTATGGTTTTTCACTAGAAACAAAGCAATGGTTAGTGGCACCTTTGTCTACTGCACACATTGGCCAAACTCTTCCAGCTCCTTTTATGCACAAGACTTGATGTGCTGATGAGCTGGGACAGGACAGCAGCAGGACTGTCCACACAATCTGAGAATTAGGACCCCAGGGAGAGAGAGAGAGAGAGAGAGAGAGAGAGAGAGAGAGAGAGAGAGAGAGAGACACAACACACAGCGGTCCAAGGTCCTGAGATCCTGTCCACAAACAGGATTGGTGACAAAGGAAATCCCTGGCAGATTCCAACATGCCCTGCAAAACAGACCCAGCATTGTGCTGAGAACGCAGACTCAGCTCTCGCTTTTGTACAAATTCAACATGTAGCAACATAATGAACTTATTCTCCCATTTCTAGCTGAGTAGAACTCTGGCTCAATGTTACAAAATAAGAAATTGTGAAGCAAAAATACACACTATATATCTGCAAAACCTTGAAGAGTTAAGAACTCTTCAATTTTATTTAAGAAATGCTTGTGTCAAACACAAATGTAGGTCTTCTTAGAGATCCATCTTAAAATTAAATCAATTTTTAACAAAATATTAATGTTACTGATAATTTATAGTCTTACTGGAAACTATGACAATGTTCGCAACATTACTTACCTGAACGGTTAATCAATGGTTCCAGTGTTTTGGATTGTATCTCGTTGTGCTTGCATGTGTATGAAGGAAACCAGCTACAACAGTAAAAACGGCCTAAATATCTAGATTAAAGAAAGTAAATAACCTAGTTTAACTCTATATTCAGAATTTTAAAAGGAAAAGGAAATAATTTCATTGTCTAAATTTATTTTTGCCTGTCACTACATTCCAGTGCAAAGCAGCGTTCCAGCCGAATCAAAATGCCATTATTACCTCACATTCAACTATTGGGTTCCAGACAGCTCATGGAAAGAAATATCTCTGACTCATATGGCAGCTGGGCAAATATGCCACTCAGACCGAACATGACGTGAAGTAGGAAGATATTCATTCAGGAGAAATCTGCAAAACATCATCCCAATGTTTATTAAAAAAAAAAAAAAGCTTAAGAACAGATCAGGTTGGTGACAGCTTTCTCTCTGGAAATACTTTGGGACTCTAGTAACGCACCAGGAGAGCCATAATCCATCAGCGGAGAAGACATGGAACAGTACTGAACTTTCCCAGGAGAGGGCGACCTTTCAAAATTCCCCTGTGGTAACCAATCCAGAAGATCACAAGCCACAGTTGCCTCTCTTTAGGCTATTTTTGGGGAAATATTATTTGTTGGACGTGTGCATCCTGCTAAAACTGGTATAAATCCAGCAATATTTTCATGACAAACATGATGATTGTAGTGGTGATCTGCAGTCATGTGTTGGTTATGAGGAAAAAGGTTTATTTTCCCCACTATTTTATTTGGTGAAGCTGCATTTGAACTGTGGCAGTGTGTCTGCAAGGAGCAGGAAGGGGAAGGGCATGCAAGAAGTACCAGAGCAGGTGAGAGTAAGGGGTGAGAAAGAGAGAGGAAAAAAGTGAGAGAAGAGATGACAGCAAAAAAAAAAAAAAAAACAGAACAAAAATAGTATGCATTTCATTTAATTTAAAGGCAAAAGCAAAGTGTACGATGTTAAAATATCTCTTTAAACAAGTTCAAGCAACCCGCACAAATAAGTTTTTTTTTTTTTTTTACTTTAACACACTAAAACTTAACACTTGTACCATTATGTTTATACATGTTTTGTACTAGTAAAACTTATCCTACATTATTTTTAGTAATACATTAATTTAAACAATATCACATTTTAAGGAGTCTAGAGCTGACATTCCCACCAGTAGTTTTTCTGCTTCAAGAGACCCTGGTGATCTCACACTGACCGAGTGCAGAGCATGGGCTTATGATGGCGGCAGCAGCTCAGGTGAGAGTCATCATCAATCAGCAGCCAGCAGGAGCAGGAAGAGCAGAGGCACAGGTGAGATCAATGAGCCAATCAGCAGGTAAGATCCCCCTGTAACACCACGAAGCACCTTTTTGCTGGAAGCAAACAACATTTTTATTTGAATCAGTAGTACTCTGTGTCTATATGTGGATGGAAATAAAGATGCAAAGAAAGGAAACCAACAGCTAATAAAACTGAGAGTGAGAACTGCAGAGGAAGCAGCAACTCTGTCGGTGGAACAAGTTAATATTAAGGATGTTTTTCTTTATTAGTAGGTCAGTCTTATGTAACTATAAATTCAGTACAATTCAATGTTGACCCAAAATTTATGCTAAATAGTTTTGTTTTTTTTTCATCAGGACTTTTTATTTATAAAAAAATCATCTCTGTTATAGTAAGTCCACTGATCACTGAGATCATCGCTGTAAAGACTGAGACATAACTTTTACTTCTGCTTTCTCAGGGTTAAGAAGCCACAGTTTACCATTTGAGCTTCAAACCACAGTGTGTAAAACTAGAGTAACCTCCACAGCTAGGCGTACCAGAGTGTTTTCTCAGTCAGTCTAATCTTTACATGGCTTCTTATCTATTCAAGCTGCCACTGAGTCTAAGTTGCCCTGGTCTTGCAAAAAGATGCGTACCGCATCCTTTGCATCATTTTGTCATTTTACCCAACCAGTACTCTGCAAGACTCATTTGTGTTTGATTAAATAATTACTGTGACATATATTAGAGTATTGAGGTGGAATAAAAAATGAAAACTGTTCTATGTAATCTATGTTCTAATGCTGTTATTGTTTGCCCTTCCTCAAGCATTTCAACTAAACAATAATGGATGCCAGTGTTCAGAGAATGAGAAGGATGTCAGCATCTTCTAAAAGTAGCATCTACCAGTATACAAAAGATGTTTTTAGAACTCTCTTTGATACAACCTCTTTGTAAGATCCAGCAAAGTAAACGTAAACACAGAAATAATTTTACTTCCCTGTACACGTGTGGCCCTCTCGAGGCCAATTAGATCTAAGTTATTTTATGGTGGAAAATAAATATTGGAAATGTGTTTTTATTTCTGAATTTATTTTATCTGTACTTTTTTTTCTTTATAATTGATCAATCAATGATTGAGACTGTTAAATGATCCATTTCTTTTCCCTCTCATCTCTTTAACTCTGGTTCCCACAGGTAGGTTGTCTGGTTTAACACTCTTATCCACGGGTTTTCCCACAATGGCAGACAGGGAAGTTAGCAGACATGTTGTTCCAAACAACCTTTTGGAAATAAAGTTAAAGTAAGTAAGCACATGACAAAACAATGTCTGGGAAAGATAACATCACTTCAGTGAAAAACCTACTCATAACTGCCCACTTTAGCCCACTACTCTTCCAACCACCAGTCATTACCTTTGATGGGTTTGAGTCCAGCTGATGGTCAGACGCTTTGTGGTGTTTTCTGGAACATTCTCTCAGCTGATTTTCCTACAAGTGTCCTTTTGAGGAAGGAGAGATAGGACTGCTTCAAAAAGAAAAAAACAAGTTCTAAATGTATGTATAGTATAAAAAGTGTCATAGGTGAATATTGATTTAAAAATGTGTTCGTTGTCATAACCACCACCAAAGTCAAATCATTGGTAAGCTCTTTCAATTGACTAATCACACTAGAGCACAAATTATTTCTGCACACACCAAGCTTTGTTGAGTACTGTAGCAGCAGATTTTTATTGCAAATAAATAGCAGACACAACTTAATTATTAAAATGACATTTATTTATAACTCATGAGGTAATTCACCTTTTTTCATTCAGATTCTCCATCATACACATAATAATAGGGGTGGGCTTATAATTTATACAGGGTGTGGGAAAAACCCATTACAGTTTGGTTTTAGCAAACATTGCAACAACCTCAAACGCTCTCCATTCTCAGCCCCTCAAACATCCCCCAGCTGCACCACACTGACACACAGCTGTACTTTCTCTCTCAGCCTACTGAGACCAAACTTTTTTTTTTTTTCTGTAGAGCTTCACACATCATAGTGTTAAAACACTAATGGAAATACACTGACTGCAAGCCTCCGTCTGGTTAGCCCGTAGTCTAAAGTGTCAAACCGTCCTGTGAGGGGAAGTGGAAAGCAATGGTCATTGTTGTGGGCAAAAATTCATCATATTGCCAGACCGCTGATGAGTTGGGTTTTAAATTTGAGATAAATTTGGTGTTATTTTTTTAATGTAAAAAATAGCTATTAGGGTACACTTTTTAGTTTTCAATTAATTGAGTTTTCCCTCACTCTTATGCCCCAAGAGTGTGAGAGCTTGTGATATCACAGAAATCAAACACATAACAGCATCAACATTAGGTGACACAAAAGCAATTGTAGCTTTGTGCATCTATAATTTGCCCTGATTTAAAACTCGTGATTAGAGAACTTAATTACACTGTGACTGTCCTTAGGTTGAATCCATGATCATTTCAGTTAAAAGTATCAATTTTCAAGGTTTTCATTGGCAACAAAACTTGTTAAAAGTCAAACTCACTGCGATAGATGATACAATTTTAGCAAAATGTGGCACCCTGCAAAGCTGACGCGTACTTAAACTGAAACAGCAGGGAAGAAAATGGGATACCATTATTGTTTCAGTAGTAGGATTAGTTTGATGAATTTTCCATCTTCTTTTTGAAAGTAGTTTGTTTTTGCTGCCAGTTCTTTCCATCCAGATAGGCCATGCTGGTCTTTGTCCATGTATTGCTGGGGTCAGCACAGAGTTTTTTCCCTTTCGTCGTGGTAAATCTTTTAAAAATAAAAGACAAAATATTCAACACATTTTTGTATTATATACTTGCTTGAATAAAGTGCAATGATAAAAGTAAAAATTTTTTTAACTTACACCACTGAAGATACAGAACATAATGATGGATCATTTTGCTCATAATAACTCCTCAGCAACATTCGAGGAACTTTAGTTTTGGCGTTTTTCAGACAGCATTTAGAGATGCCTCCTGGAAAATTGAAATAGAGAAATTTTATACCAAACAAAATTAAAAGCCGACTTATTTTTATTTAAGACGGAAATGTTGATCTTACCTTGAGCTGAAAAAGTTGGCAGCATCAAAGTTACCAGTAAGAACAGGATGGCGAGACTCATGATGGAGAGAGAAGATGCTCAAGGACGGTCCTTTACTTGTGCACTGTTTAAGATGACCGACTCGGCTTAATCGTATCCATATGGTGTGCAATTGAAATTCTTTGCACCACAAATATATTGTTGGAAAGAGGAAGCATGAAGCCATCTCTCGTCAACACTTTACAACCAGATCCTCCTCCCACCGCTTTTCGTTTCCCCCCCAAATAATTTAACACTAATGATAAATACCGTCGAGATACTCGAAATACTTTTTGAGAGGTATACTTTACACTTTTGTGTAGCTAGAGACTTTAATGTATTGTCAGTGTAGGTACAGATGTTCAAACCTCTGAGGTTAAGGCCTCAAAGCTTTGTTAGGCAACAGCACATATCCATCCATCCATTATATAAAGATTTACATAAAAGGAAAATTAGAATGGTCCAGACCAAACTCCAATGGGGAATCTGTGGTTGGACACACCGTCCATCTGTCAGATTGATCTGTTTGGCGAAAAGAATAGGCAAATAATGAACGCTTGAGGTTTTTATTAGTAAAAAAAACCCTTAAAACTATAAATCTTTCCACTGCTAAACATACTTTCCAAATATCCTCATGAGATTTTACTATGATGTAGATGCATAATGTGGAGAAAACAGTTTGCAACAGATTATTGCTCTTCACATTCGTCCAAGATTGAGTGTAAAAAGCTGACAATGGGATAAAAAAAAAGTGATAAAACACCAACTAAACATATAGATTTACAGTCAAACATTCATGCATTTTTATTTCACTGCTACTTAAACAAAAATTATGTTAGCATTACTTAGCAGTGTCTTAAAGCTTTACATTACTACTATCAGTTTAAACCAAAACAAGAAAATGAGATTTATTCCAGTCCATCATCTGATGTAACAATTATCGTAAACATACTCATGGCCATTTGGTCGTCGCCTACGCAGTTTTTCTTTCACTTCCTTCTCATAGCTCCTCTTCCATTAGCGAAAGTCCTTGATCCTCCAAATATGGTTCAACGTTGATCTTGTCCTCTAGCAACAACTTATTGTTGCATCCAAGCATATGCAGACAGAGAGAAAAAAAGTTGTTTTTAATAGAGAAAGAATGATTGGTCCTTGTTTTCAGGCCGCAGCAATTTGTTTATAGATGAGTGGATGTTCAAGATTACGTTTCCATTTTGTTTTTTGGTGTTGGTGATAGAACAAGGTGCAAACATACAGTTTGTGCATATATATATATATATATATATATATATATATATATATATATATATATATATATATATATATATATATAAGTATACTGAGACAGTATGCTGGGGCTATTTTTACTTAAAATACTTTTTGATTTTTTAAGTGTTTGCTTTACAAGAGATGCTGTTGAACAAAAAGTCCTTGTTATTTACATGATAGTCTCAAGCAGACAGACCTTTTTTTATAAAAATACATATAAAAGTGTGCATTGCTACCCACATTGGGACTTTGTAAGGCTAATCCTAAATCGAACCCCTAATTTTCCAAAGCCCTAAACCCAGTAAGTTGGCCTACTGCATTATGACTGGATTTGCTCCCCAATGGCCTCCAAAAATATTGTTTACATAAGCTTCTAAACAGAATGGCTAAGAGAGTATGCACCGCAGTTGTTGTTCTGTTCCAGTGAATTTCGGATGGTTTGTGGTTGCATTCATTTGTGAAAGTGGAAAAAGTGTAAGAACTATTCTCCGTGTTCACAGTTTTCTTTTTATATATATATATATATATATATATGTGTGTGTGTGTGTGTGTGTGTGTGTGTGTGTGTGGTGTGTTATACACACTTTGGTTCTGGTGAAATAAAATCCAGTGTAAGAAATTTGCTTTCAATGTCACATAATTAGAAAGTAGAGTCCACCTGACTGAAAAATAATTTGAGTGGCAAGAAGAAACCACAATGAGTCCCATCTGCTGTTTGCCACAAGCCATGAAGGAAACACAGTAAGATGTGCAGGAAGGTTCCCAGAGTGCGGTGGAAAACACTGCTCATCGCCACAAACACGGCACCTGCCTCTTGGGGGCAGTATGGTACCCTTAGTGTCATACAGTGAGGGCGCTTTCTTCAGCAAGGACAGGGAAGCTGGTCAAAATTGATAGGGAAATGGCTTAAGGGAAATAAAAATATATATATATATGTGGCCTATAGTGAATTTATTTAGATATGAGCATATTTAAAGTTTAAAATGTGGGATTTGATTCAGTACTTGGAATCTGAGGGTCACTGAGGATCTCCATCCAGCCTGACAAAATCCAGACTCTTTTGCAAAGAATGGGAATTGATTGAAAAACATGACAATTTTGGGCTAGGAGTCCAAAAACACCTCAATTTGTCTCTAAATTCTCATTAGGAGTGAGTGTGTGAAGCCAGACAACCTTATGTTGTCTATTTAGACAACATAAGGTTGACTAAAAAGACAACCTCAAGATGGCATCTTAATCGTGTGACTGACTTTATTGAAGCAAAAATGGGTCTGGCATCACGTCGTATCAATGAATTAGGAACACTGTGTTTGTGTCACCGTCAGCTATTTGACTACTGTGCATGTTTATGTGGGTTTATGGTGAGATGGGTAGAAACCATGTGCCTAAATGCAGCAAAGGGCATGTAGCTTCAACCGCTGAAAAAACAGCTGTGACTCATTTTCTAACTTTAGCAGCATAGACCACTTGCATTGCATTTCTATGTTTTACAGTGCTTCCAATGCGCACAACACAGGCAACACTCAATTAAGAGGGGCTTTTTGTATTTCTGTTACTTCTGTCGCCCCCCCCATCATTATGCATTCCTGTAAGGCGAGTTGTGTTATAACTGCCTCTGATTATTACTGAAAAAGTCACATGTGAGGGTTTATGCTGGGTTCCAGCTTACTTCCTTTCCAGCTTGTTTTCTAGAGAAATGGGTCTAATAACCCCACCTCCTCCACACAAATAGATGCCAAACAGATGACGGTTCCAGTAATATAATGGATCAGTGACAATGACCTAAATGCCACTCTAGTAATGGTAACTTTTTAAAATGTATTAAACGGGTGCAATGCATGTCCTAAATTTACTCCATATTTTCAATAATGTTCCCTTCCTCATACAGGCATAATGATCTTAGAAATTCAACTACATAAAATGATGTTTAAACCAAACAGTTGTGTTTTTCAAAATTACTCACCTTACCTAAATGTCATTATATCAAATATATTCTGCAGCTCTGGCTTCAAGCACTTTGTTTTCTACTTCAGTGAAAGCAGTTCATCCACCACCATTAAGATCTGATTGTTATCAGAAAATCTCTTACCTGACTCAAAAATCTGAGCCAGTGCTGCTGCTCTTATCTCACATCGGTGTTAATTATTGAACGTGTTGCGGTGTTAGCGGGTTGAGTAACAATAAGGACGAGAAAAGATGAAGAGTGGGTGCTGAAGTTGAGTAGGCACCAGTTTTATTCAGATTTGAATCTTAACGTCACAAAGAAAGTTATACTTTTTTGACATTATAACAAGCTTGAGTCAGTTAGAAAAATAATATTTATTTACATTTTTACATTAGTTATAAAAAATATTAAATAAACTCAAACAAAAGTCACATACAACAGATTTTAAAATTTTTATAAAGCTGAGGTACATTCTAAAGTCTAAATTTGATTAAACTCAAACAGCTTAAGATGACAGATCGAGCGCTTGTGTCTCAATTAGAAGCATCAGTGTCACTGATGTTCCTTTGTGTTAAGCTTCTTTGACTCTGACGCAAATGCCTTTCCGTCCAGAAAGGCCATGCTGGTTTTTGTCCACAGATTGAAGGGGCTGCTACAGATTCTTTTACGCATGATTGTTGTGAATCTGTTTGGGGAAAAAAACAGAGACCATATAAGAATCAGAAGACATAAACCTTCTCTCCACAAAGATATATGTAGTAGAAATAATAATGAATATCACTGGAAAAAAAAGACATACACAAAATAATCCGAGCCAGGAGTAGGTTTTTCTGACTTACACAATTGCTTGTAGTCTGCATGATGATTTATCTTCTTGGTAGTAGCTCGTCAGCAATTCTCGATTAATTTTTGTGCCGGTGAATTTCATACAGCAGGTTGAGATTCCACCTTAATAAAGGCAAAACAGGCAAGAGTAAACTACGATTGCCACACAGCATTAAAAATACACAGAAATCAGGTTGAAAGCAATGAGACTTGCTTGAAGTCTGCATTTCGCTTACCTTGCGCTGAGGCTGTCGGCACCATCGCGGCTACCAATACAAGCAGGATGAGGGGGATACTCGTCATGGTGCTCTCTCCAGCAAAGACTGATGTGATGTGATGTGAAGCCTGTGCCTGGAGCCGTTTTAAAGACCACCAACTCCTTTTTGCATTCATTTAAGCCTCTTGCAGTGCAAGGTTTCCGCACCCACAGACACACACACAGTTGGAAAGTACAAGTAATGCTTCCTCCCACAAAGCTCACCGGCTCCGTCCTCACCCCTCCACTCTCCTCATTGGTGGTCTGGAGGTGTCGAAACGTTTTCCACCCTTGTACATCTTTCTTTATTCTATTTTTAAGTCAAGTTACTTTATGCAAATGACACCTATACTAGAGATGCATATAAATGATGGCATTTATATATTTAAGCTGACATCTTACAGAAGTTTCCAAATATTTACAGTAATTCCTAAGCATGTAAGGTGACATTTTACAGTAGCAGCTTATTTTTTGTTTTAAACATTGTCTCTGTTCACAAAATTTCCAAGTCTTCTAGAGACGTTGTTGTGTTGCTATTGTGACTGTAAGTTGATTTTGGGCCATCTCAAAGAAGGCACTCTGGAGATCTGTTTTTAAAACTAAAGTCTGGGAAAGCTTACAACTTATAGATGGCCACACACGAAATCGAACAGAAATGAAAATGTTCATTGACTTTGTACACTACTCTACTGAGTTTTTCACTTTCTAACATGGAAGCTTCCTGTTCGGTTTTGAGGTAACTGTTCGCTTTGTGCTACTGCTGCTGCTGCTGCTCTACTCACTTCTGCAACCACACATCATGCAGACAGTTCAAACTTGCCTTTCCCTTTTGATCTCATGGCATTTACAAGCACGCGGGGCGTTTTAAAACTGTACTCAAACAGTTAATCTGTTCCACCGAAACCCACATGGTTTTGGTCATCGATCCGTTTGTGCGTGCAGTTATGACATCATGAACTTTTGAACTCACGAACATTAAGCATTTGACCACTTTGTTCGATACACCAATCGCTGGTGAAAACGAATAGAAAATCTGCCAATCTCATGGCAACAATTTGATGGACATTGGAATCGAGATGTAGTGAAGACGGCTTGCTAAAGCTCAAACGGAGGATCGGCGTGGGGAAGAAAGGGCATTTAGGTGGCCTTGAACGATTGCTGGTTCCACCCAGGCTGATCTTAGTATTTTATAAAAAAAAAAAAAAATCATCTAAACTTGCTGAAGTTTTCACACTCAACTATATGTAGACTTTGGGTTTAAGGGGAATAGTCTGAGAACGAATGGTTTTTCAGTGCCTTGTAGAAGCCAAAGGAGAATGGGCATACTGGTTTGAACTGGGGATAAAGCAGCAGAGAACACGCCACACTCGTCTGTCAGCTCAGAACAGGAAATTGAGGCCACAGTTCACAAAGGCTTACCAAAGTTGAAAGACAGATTGGCAAAACGTTTTGTGGTTTCATGAGTCTTGGTTTCGTCTGCTAAATTTAAATGGTTTGTTCACAATTCCATGTTGTAAGCAACATAAAATCACAAATCCGTCCTGCCCACTTCAGCTGCGAGTCAGATCATTTGATTTGTAGCATGTTTCAATCCATTTGTAGGTAATCACGTGTTAATAGTTATGAAACTGCCCATTTCTTGAACATTATAAAACTTTAATGACCACCAGGCACAGACAGAAAATCACCCACAGAAAACAGCTTGGCTCATGATCGCCATTACATTTTTGAAGGAGTGGGGGGTTATTGTGTGAAGTGTTTTGAGCTTTATATATTATATAAGTCACATTTATATAATGTGATTCGCTCATCAAAAACATACCTGGAGTGTTGCTTGGATTCTGAGGAGTCATTGAATCTCGCGTGGCCGTCATTTGGGAGTGCTCTCGCCAAACGTTTAAGCACCGTAACAGTTTTAGTAGAAAACACCACCAGTACTCAAGTCAAAGCACTCCATACCTACTCTTAAACAGTTTAGAGCCTATGTAGCTTTTCTAAATCAAACTACAAATCTACATGTTCTGCACGCCTCAATATAGTATGGATCTTTACGTGTTTAAGAGTCATAATACAGCTGCTTTGTGTCTGTTCACCTCACATAAATCATCCCATGTCACATCATGACATGGGATGAATCCACATTTGCTGAACATTTTACTCTGTGACCCCGTACTATAATCCCAAGAAAAGACAGTAGCTGCCCTTCAGTCTGGTGTCGCAAGAAGATAATTTGAGAATTATATTGATCAGCAGAATCCAATGTTGCGCTGAATGTATTTGAACAACCAGGAAGGGAATTGGAAATGCAGGAGCTCTGCCAAATGATATTTCACATTTCTTTTGGAATGACCCATGTACACTGTTTACATGTGAATTCAAATTGATGCTACTGGGTTAAACAAAACACCACTTTGACTCAAGCAGCTCTGCAAATATGCTGGATTGTTTTGAATAATCTGAATAACAAAATGCTCCATGTAAGTAGTTTAATTATTTTTGGAATATCCTGGGATCATGACATGAAATTGCCTTCAGCCTGTGACCATTGGGTCAGCGTCAGGATTCTTTCTGCAATTATAATCCACTTTATTTTAATCCTCGGGGATCGGGATGTAGTCGAATACCAAAATCCTGCAGCCCAGAAAGCGAAAGTAAATCTAACCAATTACAGAGCTATTCTTATAAACAAATTACTTAGACATTATTTAGACAAAAAAAGAATCTGTAGTCACTTTTTTCAGCTTCAGATTGCTCCATGCGTAGATAATGGTTGGCTGCATGACACAAAGCCACTGAAAAAATATGAGACAATTTTATCTTTTACTCCTGCACAGGCAGAAAAAAAAAATAGTTCTGCTTAAAGTCTAAGATGACATTAAGTCTGCAAAGCTTCTGTTGGAGTTATCTCTTCGTCCGTGAAAACGTGTGCTGCTGTCATTTCCTGGCTTTTAAATAACATTGCAAGTGGGAATCTTTGTACGGCTCCATTACATTTAATTGATTCTGTCCTTTCCCTCCTCAATGACAGTTTGTTATTAATGCATGACTTAGTAATAACAACGGGCGCTCTCTTTTCCTGCCACAAACTGCTGAGGTCTGCAGTGCAATTATTCACTTTAAGATTGCCTCATACTGGAGTAAATTTTTATCCCATTTGGCAGAAAGTCGGATCCCATAAAGATAATAAGAAAGAAGTCATTAGTCGACAGCAATCTGCCTGAATTTGTAATTTTGGCAATCATGAAATGCCCTTTCTTTTTGTTTGACTTGGTTTAGGAATTTTTAAAAACAAGTGTATTTCATACCCATAGTAAATATGAGGGAGCAGTTTTGGTAAACTTATCACTTCATTTAAGTCATTTCTCCTTTCCATGAGGCCTTCAAGAACCTCATTTCCGCTACAGTACACAGTTATTCAGTGATTCCTCTTTCATAACTGCTGAGCACTGCATCCAAATGAAAGCGTAAGCTCGTGTCATGTGCTCTTTCTTCACTTCTCTTTTTGTAACATTAGTTTCTGTTCATAATGTGGTTTTGTTAAAAAAAAAAATGTATTTCCTAATATATACGGTTTAGTAATATGGGTAATCTTCTCCAGGTGCATTTTGCCGTAAGTCAAAATTAAATTATGGAGAACTTAAAGAGGCAACAGAGGAATCTGGTGAGCCATAAGCGTCCTTTCTCGGATGTTAAGGGGTAACTTTTCAGTAAGACAAAGATGTGCCAGCAGCACAGTGCAACATTTAAAAACAAACATATTTTCAGTCCTTTTTTAAGGTCAGATCTAAGTTTTTCACAGGTAAGTTGAGACAAGTTCAACCAGAGCCTAGAAGAAGAGAATTGACACCCCAGCTTCTTATGAAAGCAGATGACCGCCCTGCGATGGACTGGAGACGTGTCCAGGATGACTGCACCTCTCGGCTGTTAACCAATAGAGATGGGGACCAGCACCCCTGGTGACCCCAATAGCAATAACCATGGATGGATGGATGGATGGATGGATGGATGGATGGATGGATGGATGGATGGATGGATGGATGGATGGATGGATGGATGGATGGATGGATGGATGGATGGATGGATGGATGGATGGATGGATGGATGGATGGGTGGATGGATGGATGGATGGAAATAAAGTTATAAAATGTTGTTACTCCCAGAGAAAGTTTTTCTCAAAGCCTGTAACTTTGGTGGAAAAACTGAGGTTTTCATAAATAAAAAGAGGAAACAACTCAATAAAATGTTTGTGTTATTTCTACAACCACAGTTACAACATTAATACAGTATTCTAGATCAAGATTTCTGACACTAGAATCTTATATTAAATAAAATCCATCTGGTGGTCAATCCATATGTCAGCTTTGGATTTAGAGCTGGGCTAGGGGAGCTAGGGGAGTATTGTAAAACATGTCAATTAGCCGCCCCTTCATTCAGAAACTGAAAAAAAAAAAAACAGAAATTGTAATATGCTAAAAATAAACTTTTCCTTTTTCTGTGGAAAAAATTCCGGAACCATCCCAGCGGCCACCAAGAAATCGGCAGACAAGATAAAATAAGGTTGAGTGACTGGAAGTGGAAGTGGGGAAATTTTCTGATGTCATCTTTTTTAAGCAAAATTTAAATGAGTCTCCTTTCATTACAAAGAGTCTCCACATTATAAAAAAGTAAACAAGAATCAGCAGGTAAATTACTACCTGGTACATCTTCTATTTTCACCAGTTCACCAAAAGTGAGAGAGTGTTGTTTAAAGTTAAGATGAAGCATCTGTGTTAACTAGTCTCCTATAATTCATTACACAAAACCCATAAATATATTTCTCAATTATCAGGATTGAATTCCAGACCAGAAAAAACAAGTTTGCTCAGAGTAAGTTATAATTGTAGATTCCATATTCCTCTTTTAAAACAGACATTTTCAAAACAAAGATTACAAAAACAAACAAAAAAAAAACATTTGAGTTAAAAAATAAAGGAAAGATGGATAGATGGCTGCATTAGAAACCAGAGTCTTGACTTGTTCAATTTCAGAGACCTGAGAAAGCTGACTAATGGATTAGGCAGGAACAAATGACCAAATATGGACGAATGATGCTCGGAAAGCTGTGGTTTGTGGTCAGAGGTCTTCCTTCCCCCTTTTTTTTCCTCTTATGATGACCATGACTTTCAGTGACAGAACAGAGAAGTAATACAGTGACCAACATGTGGTGTTTCCCATAAAGTAATGATGAAATCAGAAATAATGAACATTTTGTATGGTATGATATAGCTGATGGAAAAGACCACCCGGGTACAGGCCTGCCTGTGGTCCTGGTGAGATTGTTGAAAATCAAAGATATGAATAGAATCATTAATATAGTGTGAAAAAAATTTTTTTAAATTTTTTTCCACACTATATTAATGTGAAAAAAAATGTATTTCCAAACACTGTTGGATGAAATCACTCAATCAGGTTTATTTGTATATTGTGCACAATACAGAGAGTATATATGATCATAAGCTTCTCCATTGATTAATAACAATGGTAGAAATTATTTTTGACATTGTTTTCACTAAAATGTACCTAAAACTCTGACTTTTTTTTTTCTTGCTGACTCCTTTCTCAGTATGTTACCTTTTCATAAATATATTTGCCTCATGTCTAACGAAAACCTAACTTCTTTATTGAAGGAAGAAATTTAATGCAAAATCTGTCAGAGGTATGTGTAATGTTGTCTATCTGTACTTGTATTTTAAATAGTTTAGAAGTTCATCCATCCATTTTCTTTACACCCTTGTCCCTCAGTGGGGTTGGGAGGGTTGCTGGTGCCTATCTCCAGCTAACATTCCAGGCAAGAGGCAGGGTTCTCCCTGGACAGGTCACCAGTCTGTCACAGAGACACACACAATTTGGAGAGGCCAATTAAGCTGACAGTCATGTTTTTGGACTGTGGGAGGAAACCCACACATGCACAGGGAGAACATGTAAACTCCATGCAGAAAGACCAGGGCTGGGAATTGAACCCAGAACCTTCTTGCTGCAAGGCAACAGCTCTACCAACCGCGCCACTGTGCAGCCCAGTTTAGAAGTTCAACAAGGTAAAAGCACACACCACACTGTCAAACCGGGTCAACTTCATTACCAAACCATAAAAAAGGGAAATGGGTGTCTTCAGGAGAATCCGGCGCATCACTTCCTTCCACCCGGATGCGCCCTTGTGATGCTCTCACTGTTCATCCGTTCAGTTTGGTTCCATTTCCCCTTTTCGTGCAATAAAACCCAGAGGCTGGTCGTTAGGATTCAACAACAAACCTCAGGTCCGCATTTCAGTGACTGCAAAGAATCTCCCGGAGCCTCTCACACAGCGACCATGCAGATGTGCATCAGAGGACTGACTTGTCTGGCCTTTCTGGCTGGAGTGATGCTGGTAGCATCTGCTTCGGGTAAGTTTTCCGTCCAAAAAAAAAATCTTCCTTCTCACACTTTTTAAAAATAAATGTAAATGGAAATTAATGACGTTTTGTTTTTGTTGTTTTTTTTTCTCATTTTGTTATATGAAACAGAAATCAAGATTCCAAAGTGCTGCACTCAGGTCAGTGACCAGAGCATCACCGCTCCCATCATTGGCTACAGGATCCAGAGGAAGAACCTGCCCTGTGTCCGTGCAGTCGTGTAAGAAATTGTTTCTGTTCGATTCATTTTAGTCAGTTTTATTCACACAACGAAAAATCTACGAGAAATGTCGCATCACGACAATTGACAGAAAATAACCAGCCAATCAAAACACACAGAAAAACGGTCACATTCTATCTAATCACATAGTCAGGGCTGAAAGACTAACAGATACAGTCCAGTTTGATTCCAGTTATAAAACAAAGCAGTCGATTTCAGTTCACTGTTAAAAACAGGAATTTCATAGGTTCTATTCAAAATCTTTGCTTTATTCAAGATGTTGTGCAGGACAGATTTGATGTATTTTAACTGAACGATATTTTCCTAATAGATTTGAGACATCAGAAGGTGAAGTCTGCAGCCACTGGAAACAGGACTGGGTGTTTGAGAAGATCAAGGAGCTGGAGTGAGTAGACCCTCATATTCTCTCTGTCAGTTTTTCCATAAAGAGGTTTTTGCAGATGGCTTTATTGAGAGGCGGTGTTTTAACAATGGTCTGTTGATTGTGTGTCTCACAGGCAGATTCGCAGAGCAAAGCAGACAACTCCTGCCTCCACCACCAGCAGCAGCAGCACCACCAGCACCATGAGCACCACCACGTCCTAGAAGCCTATATAGTCCAACTTCATTAATTTAAGATAATTAAAAATTCAAGGGTGTATTTTTTAATATTTAATATTTATTACCAGCTGTATTTATTCTTCAGTTTTATCTCTACTGCGTGTATTCACTAAATCCATCCGTTATGTGCAATGTAGAGTAAAACACATGAGGTACTGTTAAGTTTACAAGAAGAAATAAAAGAAACACTTGTCATCCGTCCAAGTATGTCGACTCTGTCCAGTTCTGTTGCGTTTCTGCATTTTTCTCAAGCTGATCTGAGTCATTAGTAAAAAATTGACAGAGGTACCAACATTTTCAAGCCCCACTTAAAAATAGCAAAGACAAAGAGAGTGTGTCATTCAACCAAGATGGGTGCGTGTTGAACTTTAAAAGTTAAGAGACTGCTGCAAGACACTAAACCTCCCTGTATTTACAGTCAGATCGATAAGTTAATGATTTAAAACAACTGAAAGTGTGACAAACCGCGCTGGATACTGAGCCAAGCTTGTCTTGCCATCATGCACTGACAAGAGGAACATAAGGGAGACTTTAAAACAAGATCTATTGATTGTTCACAACTGCAGCAAACAGCTCCATCTAGAGGTCACAAAGTCTCCATAAAATTCAAGAGAAGCAGTTGACAAGCTGACCAGCTGTTTGGGAGGGATGCCGAAAAAACCCCCCAAAAAACTTTTTCTTTACAACAAGAGTGGGATACCAGGACTTTATGTTTCAGTCAAATGAGACTAAGAAGACGTTCCATCTCCGTTTGGCTCAAATCAACGGGTAGATAAGTGGAAAGATATGTCATGTCAACAATTAAGTCAGCTGTGGGCCTGTTTATGTTTAAAGTCTCATATAGAGAATAAAAAGAGAAAATTATTCAAAGACATTTTAACACTTCTTCATCACTGATGACAGCAATCATACAGATTGTCCCTCTGATCTTATATTATTTTATATTATATGGCCCGAGCTTCATTTAGTTCACAGTCATCTTCTCTCTGCATACACCACGGTAACTTGCATAGAACTTCAGAGTTTGTGCTCTAGTAAAAGCAATCAGGCTCTTAGTAAACTTTATTCACACACTTAGTGTTTCAGGGTTAGACTGATTAGCAGTTACTGGATTATAGCATCCCTGTGTCATTTGAGATGTTCTAGATCATGACGTGGTTCTCATGCTTTTTTTTTTTTTGCATGGTAAACTGAATGAGAACAGTTCAAATGTCCAGTCTCCATTACTATCATATTTTCACTATATTTGTACATGTGCCATGGTTTCATGTGTGATGTGTTTCATCATTTAAAGTAGTTTAAATACCAAATTCTGACAACTGTATCGAAGTAAATTTGCCCTTAAGCATGGATTTATTTTTCATTCCTAATTTCCAAATGATTATAACTATTAAGGCAGTCAAAGAAAAACAAAAGAAAAAAAATCATAATCTTGACGGATGTTTTGGCAGCATGTTGTGTTAAAGAATCAGACTGCCATCTAGTGGCTACTCAACACAGACTACCAGAAGAGCTTCGCTGTGTCACCTTGTCAGTCTGGGACACCAACCCCTCTGGGTGTTGAGCTGAAATAGAAACTACCTTCTTCTCAGTCCTGTCATGCATTTGCCGCAGCTCAGAGGTCAGACCGCGTCACTGAGAAGTTTGCAGACACCTTCAGCAGACATGCTGGCAGCGTTCCTTTTTAGGTAACCCAGACAGTCGTGATGCCTTTAAAATATTAACCATCTGGAGCAGCAGCAGTTTCTGTACTTCAGATGACACAGCAACCTGTCACTAATGCTGTTTATCCTTTTGAAAAAAAAGAATGATTTTGTACGCAAACTACTACATTAATATTATTATTGTTTAAAAGATTTTTTAAGTTATTTTAGCTTCACATTCATGTAGCAGGTAATTTTCTGTAAATATAGTGGAACTATTGAAAATAAATTGCCCTCCATGTCAGTTAAAACCAAAGTAAAAAAATATCAAAACTAATAACTCCATGGATTGTATTGTGAGTAATAAATTGAAATGACACAGAAAATAATGAAATAGTAAGACAATAAAAAAAAACAAAAAACATGAAAAGGCAACTCTGCTCCTCTGTCTGTAGGGAAATGGGGTTTTTGGGTCTTTGTGGGGAGTCTCTGATGTCTGCTGCTTCCTTCATCATCCACTAGATGGTGCCAATGGGCTGCTCCTACCTGGTACATCTGGATTCAGCACACCTGTGATCAACCTACTTCGTCAGCCTGGAGTAGATCAGGAGCGGGGAGTGGGCTGCCAGCTCTTCGACGCCTGAGTGTTTGCCTGCGAGTACCGTAACAACGACCCCGGCTTCCCACCCACAGGACAAGGACCACACAACTCACAATTCATCTTCCCTCCAAAATAAACTGTATTTGTCTGATTTCATAGTCTCCTCTATGTGTTCTGTATGTGGGTCAACAGATGTGAACCCAACATGACACTTTCTCACCGCTGTGGGAGTCTGTCTGTGTTTTAACAGCAACCTGCTACCTTATCAGTAGAAACGATCAGCTTGTTTCGGAGCAATCGGAGCATTGCAAAAGAATCGTCACACAAAAGAACTGTCATGCAACAGGTGCTGACTCATTTCTAAACTTGGATGCTACAGTGGAGACCACAGCGTTGATTATAGTCTGGCAGTGCAAAGGTCATTCATTCATTGTGATCCAGCCACAACCAGGAGTTACAGACATCTGGTGTCTGTAACTACAGACACCAGATGTCTGTAGTTACAGACATCTGTAACTAGTGTCTGTCTGTCTGGTGTCTGTAGTTACAGACACCAGATGTCTGTAACTACAGTCAAACTCCAGTCAAAGCAGGCAAAAGTATAATCAGAAAAAAATGTCCAAGAGCCAATAGGAATTTGCAAAGAGTGTAAGAAATACCTGGGATAAACAGATATAGGGTATTTAATTAAGTAATCCGCTTAACCACAAGGACACCACACAAGACTCCACTTCAGAAGAAAAAGAAACATGTTGAAACTTTGCATGAATTTGGCTGAAGACTTCTTGAACAAGTCAATGAAAAGGTGACAGAATGCAACGTAACAAGATGAGATGAAAACTGAAGTGGTTGGCTATGACTGCATGTCTGAAGGAGGAATGCTACTGGATGCCTCCTCAAAAACACAACACAAAACTGAAAGAATAGTGGTGGGAATATCATGGTGAGGGCTTGTTTTACAGCCTGTTAGGAACTGGAGGATTTCAAGAATTTCTCAAGAGTTTTCAGCAAAACATTGAGCCGAAAAACAACCATGGACACTCTCACTTGGTTAAAGAAAAGGAAAATACAGCTGCTAGAAAAATGGCCCAGTCAGTTCTCAAATTTGAGTCTGATGAGCTTCACATCAGTGTCTGAACATTTTTCAAACTGCATGGAAGAGGATTTCAGAACTTTTGAAAGTCAAAACAGAGTTTTGAGACAGAATGGGCTGAATTCACAGCAATACAGGTTACTAATTTCTCCATTGTCACGATGAAAACTTTTGCTAAGTAATATACACATTTCATTAAGGGTGTTGAAATAATTATCGTCTGTGGCTGTTCAGTTTGTTACCATATAACCTAACTTATAGAAAATGTGTTCAAATTTCTTTGTACATTTGTATTTCTTGGGTTACTGACATTTCTTGTGGATTTTATGCTAGTGCAATTATTTAAAGAAACTATTTGCTAAAGAAACAATTCACTGAGGAAAATCTTGACTTCTTTATTACCCATTTTCCCTGGTGCACTCATTTGGCCTCCGTTGTTTACATGATTACGTGTTTCAAACACTGAAAAAATAAAGTGAAATTAATCTATAAATTAAATTTTTTTTCAAGGTTAAAGTTAGACAGGATCAGCCAAACAGTGTTGAACTTGAAAAAAATAAAAATAAAAAAAATTATATATATATATATATATATATATATATATATATATATATATATATATATATATATATATATATATATATATATTTTTTTTTTTTTTTTTTTTTTTACTTGTTATAAAGGCTAATTGTTGAAAAGGCAAACCCAAATAAATCAGTCAAAGCTGCTAAATAAAATTATAGTAGTTTGATAGAAGAAGAAATTATTTTTTTAGAATTTGAACACTGGTTAAAAAAAAGCTCACAACAGCAATAAACCTTTTATAAATCTTTTATTTCTGTTTCATTATTAGCATGTTTACTTAAGCATTTAATTATTATGAGAATAAAAAAGCATAAAGACAAAGAAAGATATACAATAATATTTTCTAAATTATGAAAGAAATGTAAATAATTGATCTTTTAGCTGTTTTCATTATTTTTTTTATCAGTTTAACTCTAAAATAAATGAACATTATTAAGCCAGCACCAGTAAAAAGCAAATACACTCACATCCAATGAAATAGAATATGGGTTACAATAACACTCATTTGTTTGTTTTGAAAATAAAAACCCTTAAGCAGTTATTTAACATACTTTTCATCAAGCCCATATTTTTCCAATAAACCTACATATAGTTGCTCTGATGTAATATTTTTATAAATTTATTTTCATGAGCTGTTAGTCAAAACCTATAAATATCAGAAATGAAGCCTTGTAAGCCTCAGAGTGTGTAATTAATTTAATAAAACGTAAATTGAGTTACTGGGATAAACAAGTGTTATTTCTTAATATTCTAACTTATTGAACATGGACGTATTAAAATCAATACTAAAAGAAGTTATATTCTCAGAAAGACATGATTGCAGAAGAATAAAATCCCTAAACTTTATTGCTCTAGACAACTACATAAAACCCTTTTTTTTTCTTGTTTTAAATTCGTAAATGATTTATAGCTTGTGAAGAATTATAAACCGTTGAGAAATCCACTTTGCTCCGCGAACGGAAGAGTTTGCAGGCGTCACATTTTTTTACCGTCGGTGTTCTGGGACATCGCCTTCAGTTTTGAGCTAAAAAAAAGAAAAAAAAAAAGTTTTAAATCAAACTGCTCCTAAAATCAAACCCTTCATGTAAACAGCATGTCTCTGCTTCATAATGAGAGAGTCTGGATCTAAACTCAAAGGAGAGTCTGCTGTAAAAAAACAAAGTCAGGATCTTCTACCTCAGTGAGCTGAGAGCTTCCTTCACCCAGTCATCATTTGGACTTGTACAGATTTCGTGGTTATTGGTGGTGTAGAATCTGTGATAAAAAGGAATATAATAAGACACATAAACAGCATCTGAATTTATTACACGTGAGTAACTTGGAGTAACAAGATAAAGCTATTTTCTAAGGAAAACATGGATTTTTTTTTTGGGGGGGGGGGATTATTTATTCTGAGAAAATACAGCTGTAGCAACTCATTCTGGAGAATAAAATAAATCCATCCACCAAGACAGAGTGGTAAGTGAAATTTAACTTTTATGTGAGCAATATGACACATTTTGGCAAAAAAAAAAACAAAACATATATATATAATTTTCTTTGGGGAAAAAAATTTCTTTATTGTTTTAGTTAGTAATTTTGTCATTTTTAGAATGAAAGCATGCTTTTCCCATCATAAAAGTCGTATCAAATTCTTGCAACAACGGTAAATTAGCACTGTTACTTGTTGCAAGAAATCGAAAAGATGCAGAAAGTGTAAAGATTCATGGTGTGGGGAATCTTACATGATCGCGTTGATGCGGCAGTGTTCCAGAGTTACTTGCTCTCTGTAGCCTTTGATATTTTCAGAGGGAATTGGCTTCTTACTGTACCTTGTACAGCAGGTTTTGCTCATTCGATAACCTACCGACGGAAAAGTCACACACAAAGGATGACTCACAACATGAGTCGTGCATTTCAGGCCGGCTTGAATAAAATATTCAGTCTTCAATATGTCCAATGTTCTTGATCAAATTGAATAAGTGACAGAATTAAACTCACCGGCAGCTGGAGCTGGGCTCAGTATCCCCACTATGATGAAGAGGGGGATGGCGATCATGATGATGCTTCTGGGAGTCATGATGAGGATCCAGTAGATAACAAACAACCGCTCTACTGTATTTGTATGAGTTCGGTCAGACGTCTGCCTTTATAGGCCCCACATTGAGGACAGGAAACCCAGCGCTGCATCACGGAAGCCAAAGCTTAAGATCTTTTTGATAACACATTTTATCTGAGTACCACAGCGGCAAGACGTGGCATTTGAGCATGCATCTTGCTCTTTCACCGTTTCTTGTCGCATAATAAGACACAGAACCTTCTTGGGTTCCCTTCTCCAAAAAAAAAAAAAAAAAAAAAGATTTCTTGGTTAATTTTGTTCCTTCTAAATTTGCACAATCCTCAGTCCTTTTAGTTGTCGTTTAACAGGGTTGCACTTGCGTTTCTTTTGCCCTTTAAGCTATCGCACGTAACAAGTTTTTTTTCTTTTAGCCTAATCTGATTCTGAGAAATTTGCTATTAGCCACCACCACAACTTGACCTAAAAGCTTCAGTAGAAATAAAAATATTTCATTGCTTGCAGTATCTGTAATCTTGTGTTTGCACTGTGATGAGCAAGCAGGCTATGTTGTGTGAAAATCCCTTCGCTAGTTACGCTGACCTATTTGATCTGCAAGAAGCTGATGAATCTCCCACCACCTTCGCTGGCCTAGAAAGACGAGACTTTCTTAAGATGCGAGCACATCCTGTTCTCATCAGACATTGTTTACAATATTGTGAAAAGTGTTTTGTTTCCTTTCAGGTTTCTTGGACTTTTAAGATTTTTGTCACTCTTAATGTTTCAGGCGGTCAAACTGATTTCAATGTCAGGCAAAGGTAACCTAAGTAAACACAAAGAGCCATCCCTAAACCTACTGAGGGTTATCAAGAGTTTGTGATAGCGATTATTTTACGTCACCATGAAGGAACCTCTGCCCACTCTGCTTTGCAGGCTAACATTCACTTCAACCACACTTTCAAGGAAGTCGGGGTGAGGGGGGATTCTGAGTAAGAACAGGGTACTTGCAGCTCTCACAGCTTTCTGACGCAGTTCAGACCAGCCAAAAGATACCAACGCCTTTTCAGTCATTTAGAGATGGACTAGTCAGTTGCTGCTTTTCTTTGATTTGTTTTTTTTTAATCTGATAAACTGTGTGATGTACAACTTTTTGCATCATAAAGTGCAAAAACTGAGATGCAATTGCACATTACTCCCTGTTGCTAAATAATTTTTGCTCTCCTGCTGTTTGCCCTTTCCTGTGCAAACACAGATGTTTGCATTGAGGGACCAGATGGAGAGTAAAACTCCCATCATTTGTTCAAGTCTCACCACTGAGAGTGTTTGAAACAGGGATTTAAACACTGCAAATATTAGTATCTGGAGCTGACTGTAAATATTAATTTGATGATAACTATCAGGATTAATAGGCCACCTTTAGTTCAGGTAGTCAGAAGCTGTTCCATCATTCCAACACGTAAGCAACAAGCTTATAAGTCTCTTGTTAAAAACCCTTAAAATCATGTCATCCAGGTTCGGGTTCGTACACATTTTGGTAACAGACTGTGTGAACTCAGACAGCGTGACGGTGCAGCAGTTTGTGCTGCTGCCTCACAAAAGGAAGGTTGGGTTCTGTATAGAGTTTGCAGATATGTGGGGGATATACTTCAGTTTCCTCTCAAGTCCAATAACATCCATTTGAAGTTATTTGGAACATAAAAGTAGCCATTTGGCCCGGACAGTTGTGGTGTGTTATTACGCAATAGTCAGCCACACACCCAGACCTCCTCATAGACTCCCACAGACTGACTACTGACCAGCTCTCCACCTAACGGGTCCAGAAAGCCTCCAACTCCTGAGTATTACTCCAGATGAGAATAAACAGAATGTTAAAGACATAGTTAGAGTCTGCGTCTAGACTCTAACTACCTTCCGATCCGAAAGTTATAATGAAACAGTCAGCTGAGTAGCCTGCAGCTGCTTGGTTTCAGAAACCACTCCTGTTAACACTAGCTCTCTCTCTATCAATAATGTGCACTTGTTATAGTCTAGATACATTTTAGAGACTCGGCACGAGTCCCAAGGTCATTTTTTAACAAACACCAAAGAAACGTCTGAAGGCCCCTGGTTACTAGGATCATGACCATTGATTTTACCTTAATCATAAGAATTAACTCTCAATTCACTCAATTAATTTAACTGTCCATGGCATCAATCAGACTTTAATATTTTATTACCAAGCTTTAGCAGGGGGAAACTGACAAACAGCTTCTTCAATCAACAAATCAAGAGATTAATATATAAGAAATTTAGAAACCACACCTCCCTCCAGTCCCTATACTGTGCCATCGAACTAAATAAGTGAGGTTTTGGGATGCAGTTCCACTCGTCCCCAGATGTTGAGTTGATCTTGGGAGCTTTAATATCCATGGATAGAGTCCTGTCTTGGCAAGGCAGAATCCTCTTCAGAATAGAACCAAAGTTGAACTGGTGTGTGTCCTCCGTGGACTCAGTTCCTTAGTGATCTTTGTCTATTCCCCAAGTCCACTGCAGCATAGTTGAGATCTTTTGGGTTGAGCATAGGGCAGTTGTCAAATCAGAAACCCGGGCTGTGGGTAAACGGATCCTGTTCCCTTCTGCAGCAGTGTGATGTCTTTGCCTCCCCGGGGTATCAAGGCGCAGCCCTCTGTCGATCCTGCATCTTCGTTTGGTCTTGACTCAAACACTCCGGAACAAAGAACGCCTGGTTCCTCCCTCTCTCGTTATTTTTATATCTTCCATGTTTGGGTGTGCATGCACCGGCTGCTTACACAACCTTCTCTGTGCAACTACCACCCTTCCCTTGACATCAGGCGCATACGGTTAATTGCTGACTTTTAATTCCCTAGAACACCATCATTAACTTTTGAACTTCATTTTTCTTGAAATACCCTTGCCGATGTTCTTATCAGCACTCGCGCTTCCCGTTCATCTGCAGCCATCGCAAATATTTTCCACAACATTTCCTGTTTCTTCCGTGACTACAGTTCTTCCTCCCATTTGGCCTCTAGTTGTAACACAGTATAAGAGACTTTTGCACTTAATTTGTAGTCATTACTTTTATCCATTTATGATTTTTTTTCCATTGTTAAGTCAAGATTCCTTATTACTTTCAAACCAAAATCACATAACTCACAATCAACAATAAGTCATGGTGTATTTAAAACAAAATTGCACAATTTTCAATCAAGATTAAATCAGAATACAAGATTACTTATTGCCTCTAGGTTTCTGTGACCTGTTTTCTGTGTGTCCTGCAAAGATTTCAATCAGTCCCAACCAGGTTTCATGACAGGTGCTGGGTGTAATTTATATATCTCTAATATTTTTTTTTTTTTTTTTTTTTTACATTGTTTAACTCACTGGGATATAGAGAAATTACCTCAAAAGGGAAATAACATGCAAAATATAGGCTTTAGACAATGTAATGCAAGTTATTTTTTGCTCCCTTTCCCCATATGGGGGCAGTATTGCTAAAGGCCAAAAAAAACAAACAAACAAAAAAAACAGTAGTGATTTAACAAAATGTGAATCTGAATGCTTTATAGACAGTTTCACTGTCTGTCACAGAATGAAAGAAATAAGAAACCCCTAAATAAGTAAACAGCTGACATCAGCAAACGTGTCAACATTGCAACCTGGTTTTAAAATCCTGCTTTCTGTTTCACTCCTCTGTGTCTGTGAACCTGTGTGTATCTGCGTGACCTGCTGCACACGAGGATAAAGACAAATGTGACATGATAAAAAGGGATAATTGTCTTGTTTGAGAGACTAATCCTTGTTAATCCCTTATGAAACACAACCTCTTATCTTAGCGCCTTTCCCAGAAAGTCAACACATTTTCTTGGAGGTAACAGTTTCAGGTTTACTTATTCCTTACTTCAGGTTTCCAGTGGAAAGTTAATCATTAAATGAAATATAGAGGTAGATTTATTGCATAAGAAAATGTCATTATTTTTGAATAGAAGGGTCTTGTTTACTTTTTTTGAATAAAAGGAAATTGTTAACTGTCAGCTTTATATTTTAGATAATTTTATATCAAGTTAATCACAAAAAATAGACCCGGATTTTTGCTGCTGAAACCCAATTCAATACGTCAGACATTGAAACCCAATTCAATACGTCAGACATCATAAAAACTGATGCAATGTACATCCTCGTCAACGTGGTCGCTATAGGATGCAGTGAAATAACGCAGCATTTCATCAGTGTTACAGCTCCAATAATATTTAAGAGTTTATCCATTTTTATTACACAGCCACAGGCATTTTGCACCTGCAGGAATTTCTTCAGTCCTTCCCTCATCTGCTGCCCCAAACGTACATTAACTTCTTAAAGAAGAAAAGCTATAAACTTCTGGCAGTGATTCACCAAAAAACAATATTCCAGACAGCAGAGAGGCAACAGGAGTTAGATAATCTTCATAATGAACTCCCAGTCAGTCTCACCAATTGCATCTGCTTCACCCTTACATCTTAACACAGCGAGTAAAATTGGTTCATTCCATTATGTTTTACCCCAAATGTCACATAAATTGAGCACTACTTAAAACGACATTTCTCTCCACCAGCAGGCACTTTTACATATTCCAGATGGGTTTCGTAAACAGTTATTCAAGAGCATATGTCCTGTTACGCTGCATCGAGTATTTCTCCCTTTTTTACTCTAAAGTAATAAAACAAATACTGCGTATCTTAACATGAAACTGTGTAAAACAATGTGTAAATGTCCAAGTTTGTGTTTGAGTGGGACAGAGGACAGCGTCCCAACCTGTCCGTTCGAAGGTCCAAAGAGCCGTCGTTCTCTCCGTCCAGCTAAATAAAACTTTAGAGTCGCCACTGTTACATGGGCAGTTTGAAAAAAAAAAAAAAACATTTGTAAATTTTAATAAATACATGCTTTCAGTTTTGAGTAATCACCGTTTTATTTTTCTGTTTAGGTTTTGAAATTAAGAAAAACAAAACCCTTTGCAAAATAGGCATGAACACATTTTCATCTATGGGATGCTGATATTTGTGGAAAATAATGCAAAGAAAGCACATTGTGTCCAGTATTGAGTAAAGATAATAGCAATAAATTGATGTATTTTAGTGTCATTTTGTGTCGTGAAGATTTGTTGGCATTGAAAAACAAACAAACAAAAATTTGGTATCATTTCCATTAAAAAATGGTTATTTATCATTTTAACCAAAACTATTATTTAAAATAACACATTCTATAAAAAATATACATTATTCAATTACTTAGTGTCACCTATATCTGCCTTTGTGTTTTTTGTAGTTTTTTCCTTACATTTCAACCTTACCTGCTGATTTTTTTGTTTTCTTCTTTTTATCAAATGTTGCTGCTCCATCAAAAGTACTGTGGAGCAGGTCTGTGAAAAATTCCCTTGATAGAGAGAAAAAAAAAAAGAATTTGATTTCTTTAAGTGGAAACAACACTGCCGAGAGCCGTGAGAGTGCCCTGAAATAGTAGTGCTACAGGCGGTAAAACCACCATGACGCCAAAAAGACACTTAAAAAGCTTGGCACTGTGGAGGGGAATCGGTTGTGGGTTTATCGCTAAGAGTAACAGCTTTCATTACACATCTTTTTCTTTTCTTTCTTAATATAAAGGACACTGATTTGGGTTACTTCAATTTTTTTCTCATCAAAAAAAAAAAAAAAAAAAAACTGACTCCAGGTATCTTCCGTAAAATCGCTTCCGCTGAAATTAAAATACATGCATACGCCTTAGTACTAATACAATCATGCTTTGGTTCTTTCAGGAATCATTTACTTGAGGAAGAGGGTGAGGAAGATTTCTCTTTGGTCCCTATTCTCATTTGCAAGCTCACACTGCTGGATGCAGGACAAGAAAAGAGATGTGGGGAGGGGAACGAAAGAGGGTGAGTAAGAGTAAGAAGAGAGGGTGGAGGGGGGGGGGGTCACCATTGAGTTGTCCACCCACACAATGTGCCCCACTCTGGTCACCTGCGTGGGTGTGGGCCAAGAGAAAAGGCGAGGATGCGCACGTACGCTCGTGCACGTAGGCACAAACCGCAGCAGCAAAAACCGGCAGCTTTCTAACCCTAAATGTCAAAACGTGGCAGAGCAGCGTCGAATAAAAGCATTTTTAATTAGCAAGAAACTTCCTCGAGCTCACATGAAGGGGTTTTGTCTGTTTCCTTAAAAGCACTTTTACAACAGAAGAGAGTTCAGACAGGAGAGTGATAAAAAAAATATATATATATATATATATATAAAAGCAGTTGGCTGTGGCATGATCTTTCTAAAAGATCCTTTTGTTTATCATAATAAGCATTGTTCCCCGTTGCCAGAGCAGCGTGGCACCAAAAGCAATGGCCTCATCTGTGCTTTATTGAGGAATCATGGTAAACTACTTGATATATAATTATGTGAGCCCAGCAGATTCGTCCTCACTGTTTCCTCCTACATGCCATCTGCCCTGTGTGTCCAGACTGTGGGTGACTGAAGTAGCTGAAGGAGTTATTGTGGAAGATTATAAGCAAACTTGTGATGTAACAGCCTCACCAACACGTTTGTTGTTCAAAGCAACACCGCAAACATCCACGGCCTCTGACAGAGCGAGCATCAGATGACGAATAGAGGAGAAGATACCGAGTTAAAAGACCCCCGTGACACCAGGAGGCGCCCAGAGGTGTTTCAGTCTGGCAGCGCTAACTCACGGCAGAGAGGGAGATCTCAGAAGATACACCGATCCAGAGGAGGTGAGGAGAACAGAAGGGGACTGGAGTGGTAGAAAGAGGAGTATTTTTAGGGTGCTATGTTATCTGCGGAGAGGAGGCTGCGCCGTATCACAGTCGGGTCACATCGCTGTGGGGGGAAACAGCACAGGAACTCCGCCGAGACGGCAGATAAGAAGGAACAGAACAATGATTTTTTTTTTTTTTTTTTTTCCTCTCTGAGTCTCTCGTACGTACACTCATACATGTCCACAACGGCGCAGGCACACACAACAAAATATACTTCACATTGCAGCTTCTCTCTGAAATCCTCACTTTAAAAACCCTGATCTGATGTAAAGGTTTGCATCAGGTCAAACCACCACCTATAGCTGATCTCGACTTGTGCTATAGTTCCCCTTCTGTTTCTTACCCAAACAAAGCATTGTGTACGCACTTGATTTCATTTCACTGTTGTCCACTTCATTTCAGGTCGATTTCTTTTCATAGCTAAGCATTTCCATGAATTATTAGTCAATCAAAATGTATTTACAGGTCACCTTTTGTACATGACAGTGCTTGTACATAAGTTAAGCACAACGTATGCAACCAGTCATCAAAAATCATTTTGTACTCTTATAAATGTGGTTGTTTCATACAACAGATAGTTTAAGATATTTATTTTCTATCAGCTGTAAGAAACAAGTAAAATATGCCAACAGGAGGTCATTTAGAATTATTTTAATTTGTTCAAGAGTTATAATCTCATATAACTCATTAGAGTAAATTGGCTCAAACGGGGGATCTGAAAGAAATTCGCTTGAAATAGAGTGTAAAAAAAAAAAAAGCTGTTTACATTATATATTTATTTTTCATTTTATAACAACCACATTCCTTCACGAAAATGCTGAGTAAAAATTCTCAATAGTCAAAGCAGGTACTACATTTCCTTGAACGTAAAAAAAAATAATATGCGAGCTTATTTAAACGCAATCTGTGACAGACGGTGCCACTCCATCCTCAACAACCAACATAACAAATGCATTACTAACGGATGAGAAGAGATTGGGAAGATTTTTGTTTTGCTCCCGCAAATTGTCCGATTCTCTTGAACGCTTCAGCAGAACTAACTACGGCGACACAAATAGCCAAAAGAAAAAAGGATAATTCTCCCTTACTGCAACCATGTCACCTCGAACCCACAGCCACGTCCCACCCAGCTGCGATGCCGCCCCACAGGGCCTCACCAGGAGCTGCCTGATGCGGCTGGCTAGTTGGTCCCTCGGCGAAGTTCGTGTTGCTCTCTTGACTAATTGGGCTTTTGTGATCTATAGGGGGGAGAATGAAATGTGAAAACCGTATTGTGGCGGAGGAGGTGGTGAGGAGTGGCAGATCGAAGCTGAGAGATGTTTCTTTTTTTTGCCTTCCCAAAGTGCCAGATGCTCCTCCTCAGTTCAGTTTTGTGCCCTTCACGGGACTTAAGTACAATGGCTGAAACTGCAAAAGAAACAAAATGGCAAAAGGGAGCAATTGGCCAGCAAAGTCTTGGAGCTCCAAAGAGAACCCGAACATATCTTGACTCCAGGGACTGACAGACAAACCTGACAACGTTGTTGAATTTCTCCACAGCACTGTTTATCCTTCTCGGTCTGCCTCTCCTCCATTGTAGTGCTCCCTAAGATGTAAATGCCAGCAGAACAGATGGATAGAGAGAACATCTCATCACTCTGACACCATGTTTATGCAATCGCACGCAAACACAGCACACAAACACAGCACACAAACACTCCCCGCGTGCGCACACACACACACAAATACTGTACGCTCCCAAAGCAAGGTGCTGATGGAGATTTCTCCAGTCATCAAAGCTGAGACACATACAGGCGCACACACAGTCTGAGGACGGGTGTTTTTGATGTAACCTTCCCTCTGCCGCCTCCTTTGTGCATTCTCAACACGGATGCGCGTTCAGTCCAATGCACACATGAACTGAGTAATTTGCCAGGCTAGCAGCTGCTACGGAGGGAACTGGGTACCCAACAGAACGCCTCTGACATGCTAATGACGCTTTGTCGACCCGACGAGTTCGACCGCGCAAACTTCCACAGCGCACATTGAGAAACTCTATTATCTGCGATACATCCAGGAGAATTCCAGTCTGGCTGTATGAATATTAAACAGTTTAAGCTCTCTGTTTAGGACTGCAAGCCAAATGAAACCCTTGCTCGCTCCAGGAATATCTCATAGAGCCTTTGAGGGATCATCCTTTTTTTTTTCCCAACACCCCACTCCACGCCACCACTAACCATCCTCCCACCCAATCAAATCCTCACTGGCAACGTGCTGCTCCTCATCTCTCCTTCCTTGCTTCTATTGTTCTCCTATCTCAGACGCCCACACACCTACCGTCCCTCGGGCTTTTCTCTTTACACTCTCACTCACACGCACAAATTTACATTTGTCTACTTTGTTTTTTACTTTCGGGGGAAATTTTCGCGGTCCTTTTCCACTCACCTTACCTTCATCGAGTCAAAGTGAATTGGTGCAAATGGTAACGCAGCCTATATTTAGAGATTTTTCTTTCAATACAGATGTGTGGGCAGCAGCCATCTGGGGACCCTAAAATGGAACAAAAAGTCAGTGCAAGATGTGTGTTTGTGTGGCACAGGACTAAGGGCCAAACTTAAGGGTCCAAGAAACCCCCCCCCCCCTGCTCCTGAGAGGTGGGAATCTCAAGGGAGAGTGGGAAAAACATCCCCGAGTATCATCAATCAAAACTTTGGTTGACATAAATGACCAGAAACAAATGGTGCGTTCTCCATCCATGTCATCGTGTCACCATGTCCCACCCACCTGCGCCCGTGGCCCCATAGGCCCTCGTCGGACGCCGCCTGATGCCATTGGCTGTTCGGTTCCCGAGCAAAGTCGACGTTCCTCTCTTGGCTAATTGGGCTTTTGTGATTGCGCAGTCTATCGTGGCGTGGAAGGAGAATGAATCGTGAAAATGGTATTATGGTCGTTGGGGGGTGGGGGGGGTTAGATTGGCAGATCGAAGCGGGGAGGTGTTTTTTTTTTCTTTTTTTGTTGTTGTCCCAAAGTGCCAGATGCTCTTCCTGGGTCCATTATGGTGCCTTACAGGGGACTGAGATGGTTTCAGCGTAGCAACTGTGAAGACAAAAACGCAAGATGGAGACCAACAGGGATCGACACACAGAAACTCTCGGCGTGTACACACTTGCGCTCACAAATACACTTGCCTGTTCACACTACTCCCTACAAAATCAGGCATCAACTATGTAGTGCTGTACGCTGGTGATTTTCAACAGAGGTTATAAAGAAACTAACATTTGTAGATGTTCAGCATGTCTCTGTTTCGAAGGAGAGTGTAGGAGGACACGTCATGTGCCTCGTCTTTGTTTGTCCCCTCATGCTTTTACACACAACTCTTGCCCAGCGTATGTTTGCTTCTATTAAAGAAGTTGTCAAGTGGCGATTTTTTTTTTCCAATAAATAAATAAATATGTCTCGATAATGAAGATACAGCCTGACAATGAAGTAATGATTTATTTTTCTTTGTGTGTCTTGTAAATCAAAACACTTTTGAAAGGGACACCACATAAAAATGATCCAGTTTATAAATACTATGTTTGCTTTTGTATTCAAAATTACAGGAGACGATAATCCTGCTAATCAACTAATATTAGTATATTCAATGGTGAAGGGATTTTATCTCTTCTGATTGACATCAACAACATTTCTAAAGCTTTTCAAATCTCCTTTGAGTTACCATGTGTTCATCTGACCAGCCTGAGCCACAGTTTGACTCCAGCAAGCCATGCTGTTCACTGCTGTAGATGTTCAAACTTAAGCAAACGGTAATGAGTATAGTGTCTTCAGAACTTTAACAGGTGATGTTCCTGTTTGTATTTTTCCATTACTTCGAAATGCATATTCACTAAAATCTGAGTCAGTTTCATTTTCAGCTGGTGTCACACTGAATAGTTACATGATTTGTCAACACAAAGGCAATGCACGCACTTTAGCTTACCCCAACAACTTGAAGACTGCAGAGAGAAGGTGTTTCCTTCTTATCTCCTCCCTTTAGTGTTGACTGGAATAGTAATGTCGTAGGATGCAGTGGAGATGCATGCATGCTGGGGCTAAGTGATGGGATGATTAGTCTATCTGGTGATCATTTGGCAGAGGAAGCCAAACTGATGTTGTAATGCATGAGTTTTGCAGGAAACGTCATTGAGACTTCATCATCACCAAACCATGGACATTTTTATAAGATTTGTGTGCACA
The DNA here is from genome assembly GCF_051168715.1 of Poecilia mexicana. Lineage (NCBI taxonomy): Eukaryota > Metazoa > Chordata > Actinopteri > Cyprinodontiformes > Poeciliidae > Poecilia > Poecilia mexicana. The sequence continues at coordinate 18,935,077 of NW_028263386.1, read as the reverse complement.
ATTGATAATCCCAGTATCCATCTAGCTCCTGCTACACCCTCTCTGTACAAATGTTCTTTACAATAATATATAAAATGCCAAATTCCTTTTTATATGCAGATGACAAATGCAAAAAGTGTGCTTACCTCCAACTCTAATTGAAATCTAGTTACTTGCAGAATTAGTTGTGGTTACTTTGTTTTTTTTTGTTGTTTTTTTTAGGAAATTGTTTTATTTTAACTTGCTGTGTTCCTACTACTTTGTGAGTCTCACATAAAGAAATGTATTTTGATCTCAATAAGATGTTTACCTGGACAACTGAGGAGTAAATTAATAATGCAACTTGACCTTTCCACTTTTCCCTGCCCCAGTTCCCATGCGTTGCTCTCGAGTGTACTTGATTCACTTTTCTGCATGCTGTACACAACAAATACTTTTAAGGGTATGCCAGTAATTGTAAAAAAAACAAACAAAAAAAAAAAACAAACAAAAAAAATGTAAATGAACAAGCTAAACACTCAAAATGACTAATCAGCTGTTTTAATCACCTTTTATGTGCTCGTTGTTTTTGGGAAGATTGTATTTATTTTAATTAAATAACAAATCACAACGTTACAAAGCAAATAGAAAACCTAAGAATGACATGTTTACCCTATACCTCTGTTTTGAACACGAGTGAAGACAAGACGGATTTTTAAAAAATAGCTCAACAGGGGGTACAAATGGTTCTGAAGTGGTAAATTGAGTTTTTCTATTTTTACAGAAAAGCTAGCGTAAGAGCTTTAAAGAAATGAGTCAGCTTATTTTATTTCCTTTATTACGCCCATATGGAGTTTAAAATATTAGCAGCTGAGAGATGTCTCCTTATCCTCATGTCATTAGCATACTACCTACGGAGGTTCCCATCCGTCAACAGGTGGCGCTGTAGTCACACTCTGCAGCATCCTGTTGTCTGCTCATGCGGACAAAGAGCCTCTGATAATTCCAGCCACATTCATGCAGCCCAACCAGTTGTGGGGAACTTGTGAAACATTCATGTTTTTTGAAATTATGCAGCACAGTGCGGTTTTTCTTTTCTTTTCTTTATTTACAGTGTAGCTCTTGTAACGTTTACCTCCGGCCTCCTTTAGATTATCTCTATATTTGTTTAGGCAGACGCTTGGTTTAGATAAGAGGATATTACAGATGAAGCAGGTGAAGCTTGCTGGGGGTTTTCTATAATTTAAAGTTTTCTTTATTTATATATGCTATTTCATTACGTTTCATAAATTTCGAAAGCTACCGATCATCTTCTGTCACCCAGTCTCCTAATAAACCTAATTTATTTATTTTTTTATCAGCAACTTTCTCTCTAAGATGCGCTTACTAACAAGTAATATTTCAGTGACTGACGCTAATATGAGCCTCAGCGCTGTTTTGCGTTAACTTCATGTCATTTACCATCAAGGGAAGCTTCTGAGTGGGAGACCGCCCCTGAATCCGCCGCCGCCGCTCTTGCCGCCTGCATCCATCCCAACTCGCTTTCACACTTGGTTTCATTCACACGGAGTTTTCCCACCGGGATGGAGCCGCTTCAGCCAGCGCGCACAGCCCACGGAGAGCTCGCAGGCTTCCGCACGGCACACATGGCTGGGATTCTGTTGCGGACATTTTTATCATCCGTCTGGATAATAACGCTGGTTTCTTGCGCCAGGACGAGGAGCTATCTCCCCAATGAAGGTGAGTGTGCGTGCCGGGGTTAAACCGCTGGAAAGAGGCGCTGCGTGCGCTCAGGGCGCAATCCGAGGACTGCGAGAGAGGAGGGCTGAGCTGCGCGGATCGTGAACTATCAGAGAAAAAGTTAAATGCTTATCACCTTATGAATTTTGTAATGATTTTATGGTTGATTTCTCCATTTGAGCTGCATAATTTTGCAAGTGTTCTCTGTAAAGAGCGGGGGGGAATCCCTTTTGTTATGGATTGGGGTGACAAAAAAAAAGAAAAAACGGCCATTACAGCTTTTACTGCATGTTATTGTAAAACCTTTGAAGTTAAATTAATATCTTTCACGCTTCGGTAATCTCTTTGGATTAAGATAGAACGTCAACACTTATGAAGCAATTGATTGAAATCGTATTGCAACGCAGTGCAACACGAAAGGAATGCTGCTACTGCAACTTACAAACTAAAATAAAGTAACACAAACCTCGCTATTTACTTTTGTTAAATGAGCAATGGGCAGCTCTATTGTTCATCTGTGGAATGACTGATTAATTGAACAAGTGATTGACTGATTGATTTCCATTAATGTGCTTTCCCTTTTGTCCTTCATAGTGCCCCTTTTTAAATCCATGCCACTCATTTATGGCCCCGCCTTCAAATGATACAGATTTTACATATCTTATGAGAATTACAGTAGTTTTCAAATCGTGGCTGGTGTACAGTGGCTAAAATAAAGCATGTTTTATTGCATCAAATTTGCAGAAATCCGGCACATGCTTGAAAACATGAATTTGCACACTAGCAGGCTGTTTAAACTGAGGATTTTTTTTTTCTCCTTTTATTTCAAGTTGTGCTGCAGCAACATGGGAAATGGTAGTCTAGAGGGTTAAAAGTTGTCTCCATCTTATAAAACTTTCTGTATTTTGGCAGTAAGCGTAGACCAGTATGAGCAACAATGTATACCAAGGATATCATGCTGTTTCTGCTCACTTTTTATGAAATGCCAGACAATAAAAATAAACTAGAGAATGCTACAGCTTAGCATCATGCAGTGCAAACCCTATGCCTGTTTATGGGTTCTGCCTGTCAGCTGGCTGAAAGGAGGCCTCTACGCTTTTCCCCCAATTGGAAGGAAGACTTAATCTGCTTTATGGAGAAACAAAATCTAATAAAAGCCAAGAGTGTTGATGAAATGGACTAGCCAATGTTTAGTTTGAGCTAAATGTAAACAGGGTATCAGTTGTTCGGGTTAAAAAAAAGATATAAATTGGTCAAAATAAAAATAAAAAAAAGAAAGAAAAGAGAATATCCATAGATGCCCAGTGTTTGGAACTTATTAGTGTGGAAACAAATCCACGCTAATATACCACTTGTATACGTGGTATTATTCCATATATTTTACACTTTTCAGCAGGGCTATTGTGTAAACGTGATAAAGTTGATGAAAGTGTAGTATTCATCATGCTATGAGAAACTCAAAGAGGCCCTTGCTTATTTTACAGTTGTCACAAACTCCAGCCAACACATACTGTAGCCAGAACAGGGTTTTCTAACTTATCCAGCTTAAGTTTCATGGCTTAATAACGTTGTTGTGAAGCACTGTACGCTGTTTGTTCTTAAACTATTTGCATGCATGTGTGTGTGTGCGTGTGTATCTGCGATTCCAGTGACCCTGCTGGATACCAGGACAGTGCCAGGAGAACTGAAATGGGCAGCCAATCCTGCAGAGGGAGGGGTGAGTGGGAGACTCTTTTTTCTCTCTCTCTCTCTCTCTTTACAGATACACTGTTTACAACCTGCTCTCTCCTCTGAAAACACAATCTCTATCTTAAGCACATGCACATTCACACACACTTGTGCACACTTGGTCTGGAAAGCTGTAAATAATCTTCCCACAGATTTTGCAATGTGCTGTTGTTCACCAAGACTAAGTGCTAATATGAGATTGCTGGCGTTTAATTTGGCACAGGCAAAGGCACAAACCAGCTTGATGGTGGGTGTCATTTTTTTTTTTTAGGGATTTGTACTACCAAGTAATTGCCAGAATAAATCCTGGAAATATCTGTTTTATATTTTAACTTACCAGCTTTTTCTTTTTTTTTTTTTTTGGTACTTTTTGTTGTCACCGTGATCTAAAACTGTAACATAAAAGTTATTGGTGAACTTGACTTCTATTTCTTCGGGGTTACCGTGCTCTTATTCTATCGCGTGCGGCTTGATTGACAGGGTCCTGCTCTTCACGTACTGAGCTTTAGATTAGAGGCACCCCCCATCATCCCCATCTTTCAGAAACACACACACACACACACACGCACACACACACACACACACACACACACACACAGATAGAAAAACTCAGCTTCTTTATGGTTGGGACAAAGAGACTCTTCCCTCTGACAGCTGTGATCTCTGTCTGCCTTAAAAGAGGTCACACCAAAAAGGTTTCTATGTCTGCTTTTGTGCACAGCAGGAAGCAGCGTACAGTTAAAACAATAGCAGACTGGTATATCTGGACAATAAAACTCAGATAAGGCGTATGAGTCATTGCGTCGCCATGAAACTTAGCTGTCAGATACGACGCTTGCCCAGTGTGTTTTCAGTATTTTAACTGCCCTGCAACTGAAAAATGATGAAAGAATGAAGTTTTATTACAAACTGAAGGTCAGAGTCTGTCACACGTTTGCTGCACTGCGGGTTCTTTTTGCACATCTACTAAAATTTACATCACTGGTAATTTATCAGCGTTTCTGCTGTAACCCTGCACGCACCACTGATGACATATTGATCAGGTTAAGAAAACTCTTCGCACACTCACCCTATAATACGCGCACGCCAACACACACGCGCACACTCTATCACTCACACAGTTCGCCCTCTCTTTTTCTTTCTCCGGACACGGTAAATTTAGCGTGTATACAGCTCTCACTGGTACGGAGAGAGCAAGATTATTATTCAGTGGCAATAAAAAGCCAATTTGGAGCTGGGAGGCTCAGCGGTCATTTGGAGGGTCACAGTACAAGGCAAATAATCGGCCCTATTGAGATGGATGGCGCGGCGAAGGTTGAGCCCGCCTCGCTTGTATGGAAATGCGCCCGCAGAAAGCCTTGGACTCTCAACAGATCGGAACCGCTGGCCGGTGCAGAATATTGATGCCAGAGTGAATGTTGGATGGCGAAGCTTTAAATCACTGCTGTGAATTAAGAGGACGCAGCATTGGAAATGGTTTTGGACCCAGTCTGCAGCCTTCATTGGGACAAAGAGGACCCGATGAAGTGACCGCTTTCAGTTTATGAGGGCAGATTATGTAAACATAAAACCACCAAACATTGAGTCATTTTCTGAAAAATAATGGCTGTCTAAGTGGCTTCCTGACAAAATTGCAAAATTAGCTGCAGCTGGCAGCAGGGATCCTTCTCTGTTGCTCTATACAGTATAGCCACTGAGGATGATCACACTGAACAAACATCTGCTTATTAAAAGTTTGTCTTGTCAGCCAGCGTGTTAGTGTTTGCATGGGTAAAGTCTAGCAGTTTCCTGCAAAGCAAGGAAGCGGCTAAAAGATGCGAGGCATCTTCATTTACTCAGTGAGCTGTAATTATACACATTTTTCTTTATTCCTAAAAAAATGTAAAACTTTCATTTCTCCTGTGGAGTAACAGAATTGTGTGTGTGTGTGTGTGTGTGTGTGTGTGTGTGTGTGTGTGTGTGTGTGTGTGTGTGTGTGTGTGTGTGTGTGTGTGTGTTTGAAGTGGGAGGAAGTGAGCATTATGGATGAGAAGAACATCCCCATCAGGACGTACCAGGTGTGTAATGTTCTGGAGCCCAGTCAGAACAACTGGCTGAGAACAGACTGGATCCCACGGTCCGGTGCTCAGCGGGTTTACGTCGAAGTCAAGTTTACTTTGAGAGACTGCAACAGCCTGCCAGGAGTCACCGGCACCTGCAAGGTAGAGAACGTTCTGCATGATGTGGAAGCAGAGGGGAGCTGCAGGACTGTAGGGATTTTTAATTAAGATTTAACTCCATTTCTCATGCTGGCTTTCACCACGAGCACAGACTTTTCCCAAAAGAACTTTCTTATATGCACAAACCCTTCATTTTTAAAATGCATGTATATGCTACTGCAAGGCATTGCATTATTTGCTGATTAGCTTAGCCCAAACCTGAATTTGACCTATTATCTTTGAGCCAAAATAGAACTATATCGATGTTATTCTCAGCCACAGCTTTTTCCTAAATCCGTTTCTTATCTTGCAGGAGACGTTCAATCTGTACTACCACGAGTCAAACGAAGACAGAGAGAGCTACATCAAGGAGAGCAGCTTCATTAAGGTGGACACGGTGGCAGCAGACGAGAGTTTCACCCAGGTAGCACCGAACAACTGAGTCAGGCTTTCAGTTGTTTATCCGCCCACCTCCTCTCACTTTAATTTGCCTCCATGCGGAAAATAAAACCTTCTGGCACTTAGCTGTAATTTTCTGACATGGTTTACAAGCGCTTCGATCTTGGATGTCTGTTTTTCTGTCCTCTAAAAATTGGCAGCATGCTTTTGCTTAGCCGCTCCTAAAACAAAAAAAAATTCTGCTGATTTAAGTGTTGCAAGCATTAAACGTTACTTTTACCTGCGAAATCGATAAAAGTTCACCTGAACGAGAGCCAAGTGCCGAAAATGGAAACATCGGCAAACGGTTCAGCTGAAACTCTCACGTTCGGGTTGAACCAGTGAACCGGACTGAGATGCTTTACTGCACGTTCCATTAAGATTATTCCGTCCTCTTCACTTCCAGGTGGACGTCGGGGACCGCATCATGAAGTTGAACACAGAAATTCGAGATGTGAAGGTCACGACGAGGAAGGGCTTCTACCTGGCCTTTCAGGACGTGGGCGCCTGCATTGCTTTGGTTTCCGTCCGGGTTTTCTACAAAACTTGCCCGCTCACTGTACGGAACTTGGCGACCTTTCCCGACACGATCACCGGCGCTGACACGTCTTCCCTGGTCGAGGTCAGGGGGTCATGCGTCAACCAGTCAGAGGAGCGTGAGGAGCCGAAAATGTACTGCGGAGCAGATGGAGAATGGTTGGTTCCTATCGGCGGATGTCTCTGCAAGCCAGGCTACGAAGAGCAGGGCGGCGCATGTAAAGGTAGGCAACTATTGCTGGATGCAATGATTCCTTCTAGGTAGCTTCTTTTGACTGAATGCCTGTCAACTATAGGCATTAGATTATTTTATGCCAGCATTTGGAATTTCCACAACAGCGTCAGTGACAACTTTTATCACTCAGTCCATTAGGATACAGAAAGGAAATGGAAAAGATTGGGATTTATCAAATAATCACTGTATATTTCAAACGAATTTAAAAAATACATTTAGAAACAGTTGTGACCGTTATAGGTCCTGCTAACACAGTAACGGTGCTGTGTAATCTCACACTGAAAACACCAATATAAATCCTAAAGTTGCTGTGATTCTTGGGACTTTTCTTAACTCAAAAATGATAAGGAACGGATTTTCTCATTCTTTTTTTTATTTAAAAAGGGACAATAATCGTTACTCATTTGAAAGTTAAAATTGTAATTTACAAACAAAATAAACTGTGATTTTGCATGTTTTGTGACTCGAATGTTCAAAATACTACTTCTGTTACAGTAGATGAGCAAAACGCACGATGCTGAATTAGAATTTCCAAGTTATTGACTGAAATTAGTGTGTACAGTTGTTCAGTGGGGTTACACTCCAGCTATTTGTTTTTGTAAGGCTCCAACTGTATGCAGTGATAGGTATGTTGCTTAAAATATCGGGCTGGACTTTAGAATCATTTTGTGCTTTAATAATCTCACCCCCAAAAAATACCACAAAATACAGCGATAAAACCTAAAGACCATCCCCCCAATCTCTTATTACCTGTGATTAAATAGGGCTGCTGTGCCAAGTATAAAGTTGTTAAACAGCCATGATATTTTTTTTTTCGTCTGTTTGAAAGCCATAAAATCTGCTTTGCAGATTTTAAGAGTCTAAAGCATCTTTGCTTTAGACTAATTAATGCAGTACATTGATAGTTTGCACTGGTGCTTACTTGGCAAAGTCGCCGCGATGAGATACTTCCACAGTCGGACTGTGCCCAGTCAAGAAATAATGTGCGACTCGCAGTTCGGTTGCAGAACAAATTCATCAAATGAGTCGGAACTTGTTAGCATGTTCCTCTCAGAGCTTCTCCCCTGTTAAGAAGCGGGCTACATGGAAGCTCTTTGGTGCGAGTGTGAGCTTAAGTTGGACGTTTGACCGTCTGGCCAGCGACACTGGTTGACGTTCTTGTGGAACAGTTTATCTGAAGCGTTTTGTCGGTGCAGATGTTTAAACGTGCGCGCTTTTTGTCTCAACGTGAGGCGCGCGGAGACAACAGACAGAGCGGAAACACCTTTTTTTTGTTTGTTTTATGACAAGATTTGACTCCCGCTATTCAGTCCCACATGGAGCAGACACGCAACACGTCAGCTCAGACACATACATACGCAGATGGACCGGGACCAACAGAGTGAAAAGGGGAGAACAACTTGCTGATCTACGCCCTGGGCTTTATTTATGATGCCCGTCCTGGCGGGCTAATTGTATAACAAACAGAACCATAACTCAAAGAGAACAGAGGAGACGCTTGGAGCGGGACGCAACTCTGTGCCAGTTGGCAATAAAAAGAGAGGCGGAAAAAAAGTTGACATTTCATTCTATGCAGTGAGAACAACGCCGCCAAACCTCTCTCTATGTGAGACAAACGCTCTCTGAAACCTCCATCCTGCCTGTCCCCCGTTTGGGGGAGGAGGAGGAGGAGGAGGTGCTGCGGGGTTGTCCTTGAGGTCTGAAATATGTTCCGAGATTTAGGAGATCCCCCTTGACTCCACTGAACGTCCAGCAGATGTGAAGTGCCATCTATCTATCTGCAGCTCTCTTCTGCGTCTCCCGCTCTCACCGCCTGTCAGGTTGTTGGCTTGGAGCAGCTGCGTCAGGGGAAATCCATCAAAGTCCGGATGAATTCGCAGCGCTGATCCGGAGAATCTCTTGTCTCAGCAGCCGGAGATAGAGACCTGAACGTTTCTAATTGTTTCCGTTAACAATCTGTGGGGAAAAAAAGGGGGTGGAAAGGGGAAGGCAGATTTGGATGGAGGAATAATTGATAGAAAACGGTTATAGTCTTTTCATGTCACCGAGGTTATAAAGTTCGAGAATATTCTTCCCATAGACATGTTAAGCCACTTAGCTCTACTTTATGAATCATTCAAGCATAAGGTAGCTCAAGAGTTGAACCAGGCTCTTACTCTGCATCGTTTGGCTCTTTTACTACTAGTGATGCTAGTATTTTACACCAATATTGTAAGTGGAAGCTATTAAAACTACCAAAGATCACAGAATTGAACAGACAGAAAATATTATTTTAGCACAACAAGGGAATTGCCAAAAACCTGTTCGCTGAAAACTTGGCACACAGTAGTTGATCAAATGATGATGATGATGCATCTCTCTGGTTTTCTGTCATGGTGTCTATTCTCGATTTCTTCTCTGTTTATCGAGGATTTCCCTTCTGCATTATGTTCATAACGTTCATTCACCTTGTTTTAGGTGTGGCACTTTCTCTTTTGTTATCCCCTTTCAATAAAACATTGCATCATAACAAGATATCCCAGTTTTGTTGTTGACAACTAAACGGTAATGTGTTTTTTTTTTGTTTTGTTTTTTTTTATTTCACCACAGCGTAGTAAAAAGAAAATAAAAGCTTTTATACCTTTCTATCTAATAAATAGGCTGGTATAAGTAAATAAAAGAAACAAAACTAAACTAAAACGTACTGACAGAGAAGGCAAAGTCCACATTCAAAAATAAAAAGACAGACCACTAGGAGAATTGGAAGATCTATTAAGACCTGTTGAATAGACAGTCAGAAGGTCTTATCTAATAGAGTTTGACGCAAGACCATTTCAAATCACTGTGTATTTAAAGGGGGTATTTATGTGAAATCAATATGTAATGTTATTCCCCTCATCCAAAACATACCTGGATGGTTATTGTCCTGTTGTGGATGAAGTTCTTGAATCTCTCATGGCAGTCATGTGGTGGATTCAGTTCTCTACCTCATTACCCAGCACTCCTCCTCCAGCTTCTTCCCTTTCCTGCCACTCTGCTCCTCCAGACTAGTGGCAGCAGCAATTGACAAACACCTGTTGGAACCACTATTGTCAGTGCATTCGTCCCCATCGCTCCCACTAGTTTATCATACAAACCACTTCTCAGTCCTACACTCTCAGTCCCACGGTTGTAAATGAGAAGATGATGTCGTGATGAAGAGCTGCTGGGGGTTGTGTCTGAAAGATTGCACATTAAGTTGCTTTCTTTCCAACCACAAACTTAAACCACATTATGAGTCATCGTCCTGCAGGGAGGTTCGCCCCGCTTCTTGCAGTCTTTTGCAACTAAACCTGGATTTCTTCAAGCATGTTTGGGTTAGGTTCATTTAGCTCCATTAGACTTCCAACTTACACAACTTAACACTTTGCTATCTCTGTTGAAGATAATCTTCCCTACAGCATGATGCTACCACCACCGTTCTTGGTGATTTTTTTTTGTTTTTTTAGATTAATGTGCAGTGTTAGTTTCTTAGCTAGATATTTTTTGTTAATTAAACAAAGCAGCTTTTTTTGTGGTTACTGTATCCAGTGAAAAGAGACTTCTTAAGGCTTCCTTTCGACAATAGCTTGATTCTTGTCACGCTTCCATAAGAGCCAGATTTTTGTAGTGCACAACTAATAGTTGTCCTTGACAGATTCTTCCAACTGGGCTGTAAATCTTAGCAGAATCTTGGCTGCTTCTTCTCTGGTTAATGCTCTCCTCTCCCGGCCAGTCCGCTTAGACGGTCGTGTCTTGCTCGGTTTGAAGTTCCACCGTATTCTCTCCACTTTCAATATTGAAGGGTTATGAAGACCTTTGGAAGGAACTGTTCATGGGAGTGATTTGGTTTTTATTAGCTTCACATTCTCCTTGTGTTGCAACCTCATCTTGTCCGTTCCACGTTCTAGGCTGAGCTGTGGGAAATGTTAGCCCATACGGTCTCTCTGTGTTGGTCAACCACATTTATCCACACCGGGAAAATCACTTTCTTAAAATAAAAAACTCCCAGGAATAGAGAACACAAAATTGCTTCGACTTAGATTTTGATAGTTCTGCTGCAGAGCCTCGTAGGATGATGCAGGTTTGACATTTAAACAGCTTCAATTGTATAAATATCCCCAAATTCAGTCAGCAGAAGCTCCACACATCTAAGACCAAACTAGAGACACATGTGCCAACTGGAGTGTGAGAGCCCCCCGTTCTTATTCCCAGGGTAAGATGTGAGAAACAGCTTCAGCTTCATCAAAACTGTAAATCAGAGTTAATAAAAGTCTTGTTCAGTAAGTAGACGACTGCCAGCGCTGATCATGTTCCAAAAATCTCTGCCGCAGGTCCGCAATATTTATTACCACAAGAATAAAAAAAAAGAAGGAAAATTACAATCACTGCATCCATTATGCTCATGGCAATAAGCAGCCACCTAAGTGGATGCACCACGTTTGTGTTTTTATAAGGAACACAGCCAGGCCGAGCACAAGGGCCTCCAGGGAGGAAGAGTTTCGCATGCTGGTAGGCAGATTCTGTTACCTTTGAATGGACACAGGGTGGGTCTTTCCTCCTGCTTTTATTCTTCCCATTAAGCTACAGTAATCTTTGTCTGGCTTCAGCTGGATTTGTAAGACGTGTATGAAAGCCATAACAGGATACCCACCTAGAAACGGAATATACATATTTACGAAATGTTGGGCTCTGCATTTAATTTAACTCCAGATGCTTTCAAATAAAACAAAACAAAACAAAAAAAACAGAACAGACTCTGCAGTAAAACTTTAAAGAAGATGTTAAATCAAAGGTGCTATCATGCAAGTAATGCTGATTTGTAAGTTTAGCACAAGGAAGTAAATAATTTGTAAGTGGTAAGAAATATTATGCATTTGTATTCGGCCTCCCTGAGTAAACACTTCGTAGAAGCAGTTTCCATTGCCAGCTTTGTGTACCTGGGTCCTGTTGAAGAAAAGTATCATCAATGCATGATACTTCCATTGCTATGTTTTATTGTTGGGATGGGGTGTGTAGGATGATGTGCAGTGTCGGTTTCTGGCAGATAGTTTTTGCATTCTAGCCAAAAGGGAAAAAAAATAAATAAATCAGCTCTGATCTAATCTGACCAGAGCTCCTTCTACTTTTGCCATCTACCTTAAACTGCTTCTGAAAAGCTTTAGGCATAACGTTTTATGACTTTTATGGTTTTCCTTTTCATAGTGTTGCATAAAGACCAGGTTATTGGAGTGCACGACCACTAGTCAACTGTGCACAGATTCCTAAACAGCAGCTGTGGATCTCGGCAGCTCCTTCATAGTTACCATGGGGCTAATGGCTGATTTACTAATTCATGCTCCCCTTAAGTCACAACTGCTCTCAATACAGTTTTAACAAACTTCTTCCATTTCAGATTATGGAGTGAACATTTCTTTCTGATTATTTTTTTTTTCTTACCAAACTCTACTCTAAGCTATCGTAACTTTGTCACTAGCGTTTCTGGTGTGCCTCTTCCTGCTTACGGATTTTCTACCAAACCTCTGATGCTTTCACACATGTGGACTTGTAAAGTCAGCTGTTGTTATTGGCATCTTTGTGAAGTGGTCTAAATACAAATAAATATTTGAAACCAGTGATCATATTTCTTGACAAAATACCTAAAGGTTCAAGGGGGAGTGAAAATTTAGCAAGTCACTATTTATATTGACAACGTGTAATCGCCAGTAACTCCTGCAAGGAATCTTGGCACATCCAAAAACTTGCTGCTATAAAATGAGCCGAAATCCGAGCAGATTCAGACAAAGCGGTGATGTGAAAAGTTCATCTGGAGTGTTGACGCAGGGTAATGAGGATGGAGAGGAGAAGCTCTGGAGAGGAAGAAGGGATTAGATGTTGAATGGGGCAAGAGGGGGTTGAAAGAAGGCCACTGACAGCAGAAGGCATCAATACATGGGCTGCTCCTCCCACAGTGGTGGAGGGGTCCATCACTGGGAGCAAAGGGGACGAACACAGAAAACACAAGCGAGAGGGACCTCCCTCATCTTTTCTATAGCCCTGGTTAAGATCGAGGTCATGACTGAGCCCGATGAAGACGTCAAAAACCCTGAGTGACAGCCGCTCGCACGCACACACACACACATACACACAGGCGGTTTAGCTGCGGAGTGCGGGGTCATGACCGAGGCAGATGAAGACGTCAAAAGTTTGACAGCTGTGATCCGTCTGGGATGATCGGAAACGAGGAAGGAGAGACCTCAGAAAGCATCTGAAAAGTGAACGATTGGGGAGGCGGAATGAAAGAGGAGCCTTCTGCTTTTTGTCTCTGCCGTCCTCCTCCCGTCTTTGTCGTCTGATTCTCCTCAACTTGCAGCCCGGGAAGACTGGAATGTTTCTGTGTGTCTGAGCGTTTTTTTTTGTTGTTTTTTTTGCCTCTGTGCTCACTTCCATCCAGAGAGATTTCATGCTTGTGCTTCCCTCCAACGCACCTGCAGTGTCTTGTAAACAGCAGAAAGCATTTGAGCAGAAAGGCAGCCGCAGTGAAAGAGAGATGATAGAAAGAAGAACCAAGCAGATGATGGAATGAGTGCGTAATCGCTGCATTCAGCCCCTCTAATTATTGCACGGCGCTTCTGGACTCAGGACATGTTGGATAGCTAACATACAGTGTGTGCGTGTGCGTATAATCGAGTGTGCGCCTGTGCATCGCATCTCTGATTTTCTGCCCAACAAAGCCTTCCCTCAAATGTACTTGCTGTTTGGAGGAATGCCCAGGAATGCCTGGAGAGCAGTGTTGAGGGGCAAACGGAGAAGGAAGTGTGTGTGTGTGTGCGTGTGTATGTGTGTGTGCAAGGGTGTGTTTGTGTACAGCAGGTGACAGTCTGAGGAAAGACGCTGGAGAGCCACGAGTAATTGTCTGAAATGAGCCAAACTCAGGTTGGGGGGGAGTGGTTTGCAATCCTCCAACCAGAATCAGACTGCATGCGTGTGTTTGTGCGCTATTGTCTCCATCTCCCAGGTTGGTCTTAATGTAGAGGAGCTTTGCCAGTTCCACCAAGCTGTCTATAGCTCTCTGGCATCGGCACCGGCTTTTTTTTTTTTCCAGTTTCTCTCTGTCTTGGTCTCATTATCCCTCCTTTCTCTTCCTGAACTCTTCTCTGAGATTTTCAGTCAGGAGTAAGGGGGTTTGCTTCCGCTGGTGGTGGGGTAGAGATGTGTGTCTGATAGGGAGGAGGGGATATTGTTGTAGACCGCTTTTCAAATGCTAATGTATTCACCCTTGGATTTGGGTAGGCATACACACACACTCACCAGTCTTTACACATTTCTCTTTAAACCTCAGAAATTTTAAGCCAGATTTTTGATTTTTCTTTTTGATTTCAATGAGATGGAAAGCAGCCACCCTCATGGCGGGAACTCGAAAGGTTTCAGACAGACGCTCTGAAATCACAGATGTACCGAGCAAAACGTTGAGGCTGATTTGAAATTTAGATGCTGGTTTTCCCTTAACTCTAATGCGTGAAGCTGTAAGATTAGCATCCAGAAAATATTTCTAGCTTTCTCTTCTGTTGATTTCCATTGAATATTTATACTGGAGTAGAGATGATGTCAAACCATATGTGTGAGGGAGAACTTCTTGCAAAACAGGGTCTTACAATTTTAGAACGAAGTTAAAGTGATTGAGGAGTTGACATTGTTCATGCATTGGTATATCCACTTGAAAACACAACCAATTAAAGCATCTCACAGTGATGGAAACTTGAGAAACTTGAAAAATATGTTTTCAAAACAGTTCTTTTTTTTTAAAGGGGCTCCCATAGCATTAGGGCCCTGGGCTACTGCCCTGGTAAGCCCTTTGTATAGTATGGTCATGCCTAGAACAGTTGTTCCCAAATATTTCAGCTTCTTAACCTACAAAAACATAGAGGTAAAAGAGACTTGTGATGTCAAATAAACACTGGAGCCTAAATTTTACTATATGTCTTTAGAACGATCCCTTCAGACACTTATAGCAAAGTGTGCACTCTCAATAATTTTTTTTGCTTTTTAGCTTGACTTGTGAAAAGGGGTCTCAGTTCCCCCATCCTTGTCCATTTAAGCCCTCAGCACAGTACTGATCCTGGCATATCCCAAAGACTGCTATTACATCCAAACCCAACACATTCTATGACAAAGAGAGGTTGATCCTGGTCAGCAGCTGAATTTGGCCACTTTTTGTTGCTAACTGCATAGGTCATGTGTTTATACTAATCTGAACTCCAGAGTTCCTTAAATCTGACCCCAACTTTTTGCTTTCACCAAGCAAAAAGTTGTCAGCTCCTCCGCTGTGTTTGTACACAAGGAAATGATCATCTGCATTTCTACAGGCTTTAATTAAAAGGGGCATGACCCCCGGCAGTCAAAGTGTTTTTCTTTCTTTCGTGGCAGTGTATCGGCCCTTTCATCCATCAATCCATCCCTGCCTCCATCCATCACACAGACAGGTGTCAGGCCAGAGCAGTAAGGGGTACTTCCTCCATCTCCACCCCTCTGCTACGAAGGAACAAGGGATGATGACAGATAACGGGTCAAGGAGAATCCCCGCACACACACACACACACCACCACACATGTGCCGTATACAGTGCGCCGACCAGGCTCTTGCTTGGATTCGCAATGAGCCGCATTTGCATTTTAGGTAGCAGAAGAATGCGTATGTAAATGCCGACAATGCTGATAGTAATCAAAGGGCACCTTCCCCTCCGAGTCCCTCCCTCCTCTTCCTCGTTTTGTCTTTCTCCTCTCACCTTTTTATCTCTGGCTCCACGTCCGTCTTTTTTTCTCTCCCTTGTGTTGTCTTTTCCACAGCCCTTTCTCCATCCCTTACAATTTCCTAACAGCTGATTTCAGTGTAATTATTGTCCTTTTCTAGCAGGCGGTATAATAACGTGTCCACAGTCGAGACAGTTCCACTCAAGTTTTCACCTTGTATTATCAGGACCTGTGCGTTTGTCCCCGTTGCTCCCACTTTATCGTCCGACTCAGGCACTTCCTCGGCCCTCGGTAGCGCAGGGTTAATGTCGGGTTAATGACACCCTCATGAGCTCTTATTCCAGGTCACCAGCACTCGCCCCCTCCTGTCAAAACCAGCGCTAAAGAAGACACAAAGAGCTACAGAAGACAGAAAGAATAGAGACATGAGAGGGTGCTGACAGAAGTTTATGGCTTCAAATACCTCCCTTTCTTTTCATCCAGGCGGTAAGGACTGGAGAGGACAGAGACAAAAGCAGAGTGTTCCCCTCCTGGCATTCCCGTTGAGTCCTGTAATCAACCTCGAGGTCCTCAACAGTTTAAATGCTTCCCCAAGTCTTTTTTTTCCCCATTTGATTCACCTTTCGTTCCCAACAATGGACTTTTACATACATTGACGGCTGCAAACAAAGGAATGTGTGCAACAGGAGAATTATGACTACACTGCATTTTATCTCTCAGTTGTTTGTATCACCTGATGCGACAGGATGAATCATTCACAAGATGAAAACCTCCCATTATCAGCCGTAAACCTGCTTATGAAGTTACAGGTTTGTGTGTTTTACGTGCGGTCTTGTTTCAACTGGTATCGCTGCGGAGCACGTGAGTGATGCCTCAAACGGAGCTTGATGGCTGTACGGAGATGCCTCAAGCAAGTGAGAGTTATCAGAGAGCGGAGCGCCAATGAGTTGGAGGTCGAAAAGGAAGTGAAGAGGGAGAAAATGGGGGAGAATGTGAAATGTGAAAAGGATGGGCAGAAGACTGTGTGAAAGAGCAAATCTGTGGAGCCGAGCGCAGATGGGGCAGGATAGTTGGTCAGAGTAGATTACAGGGAAGACTTCCTCCCTCTCATTTAGCGATGCGAGCGTCATAAAGCACACTGACACATCTGAGCACACACATCATTCCCGCATTCCTATCCACTCCCACTGGGATGTCTTCGAGCGCCTTGGAAATGTGAAAGGGCTGTAAAACAAAGGATGGAACTGGGGAAGCCGGTGAGACCCAGAAAGAAGGATGAATAGGAACTGATGATGAAAAAGGAGGCTCTGAAAGGAATTTCAGCAGCAACAAGCAAAGGTTTTCCTTGTGAAATCAAACATGCAAATAAAAAAAATCGCTCAAACCCACCACGCTTTGCAATGTCTTCTGCTTCAGCAGTGGATGTCAAGCGGTATAATTATGCACTCATTTATTGCATTGTGGCTCTGTCAATGCATGAACTCCTCGGTATACGGAGAGAAGATTCCCCTCCCTCCGCCACCCCTCCTCGTCTCTCTGTCACCCTCTCTCTTTCTCTGTTTCTCCTCTTTCATGTATTTAAATGTCAGTTGTGTTTGTGTGGGCCGACGGGACTGTGCAGTTTTGATGTATTCACTTCCACTGTTTCTGTTCTCCACGTGTGAGTGGGAGCCGATCAGTTAATGTTCTTTTAGGTGCTTCTTTCTTCGCTCATCAAAAGTCAAGATAATGGAAGTCAAAGTGCCCCTCCCCCTCGCACTGTATCCTTTTCTTTCCTAAGATCTTCCTCTACAGTTGTTTGTCCTTGAGCCCTAAAACTGCAACGGCTGATTAACGTATTGACCAGGATGTCAAAAATAAGGATCGAGGATTAACATGCATTTGAACCCAGGTCAGAAAAGGCTATCTGCATCAGAGTGGATAACAAAAACACCCCCCAACCTCCCACCGAAAAAAAAAAAAAAAAAATTATATTTTTAAAAGTTTTCTTTTCTGTGCTACATTTTGCTTTTTTTTGTGAGGCTTATTGTAACTTTACCGTCCCATATTTGATTTACACTCTTTGAGTAAGAACGTTCAGTAGCTACCACTGGCATCTGAAAGCCTCTTTCATCCCAAGAAAAAAATAAAATAAAAAAAATTTGGGAAATGTTCTCAAAATTTTCTCTGAATTTGCTAAACACCTGGTTGGAAATTTATTCTGTGGGTAAACCTTTTTGTGAGGTGGTGTACACCAACAGACTCAAGAAACTGATGTAAAAAAAAAAAAAAAAGAAAGACCCCGGTGACAATGTGAGTGTGGATCAAGGATGTCCGTGTCAGATGCTCTAAAGATTAAGGACAGGATTGAAGAATCTACACCAGAGAACCTCCGCATGGCATATTGGAGTCCAGATCTAAACCTAAACGAGATCTTATCTAGAATGTGTAGAAAAGAATCAGTCGGCACTGGATATGTTTAAACCCCACCCTTCATACTTCACATACTGTAGTAGTTGTTTGGAAGTAGTACAGCAGCAGTATGAGATTTTTGAGATTTATGTCATGTTATAATGTTACTCCCTCTTCAAACACACATCTGGAGTGCTCCTTTGAATCATTCACACATTTTTTTGTGTGAAAATTCCTTAAATCTCCCGCGGCAGCCTGCTCATACAACGCACTGCCCATTTACCCACAGATCCACCTTGGAGTGTTAGTCCCCAGCTGAGCTCCCTGCAACACAGAACGGCCCTCCCTCCCTCACACCTCCATCTGGCTTGGTGGTAGCAGAAATCAGCAAACATCTTGTGAAACTGCGTGTCTGCTGAGCTAACGACACAAATGGTCCTAAGAATGGTTGTAAACAGGATCGATGAATGGCACGGAGAAGCAATGTTCTCCTTGCCACACGTGGAGACGTGTTGGAAGTGTCAGGAAGGATAGGGCTATGAGGTGAAGTCAAATTTCTTGTTTTTGGTATATAGACGATTTTCATAACAACTGAAGTTAACATAGTTACTTGATTGTGGTATAAAACGATACTATATGGCTGGAAAGTACATAATGCTTCCTCTTTAAGGAAGAAACCACAGACTCTCTTTATGTTGGTTCCTACAAACATTCCTTCAGATAGAACCAGTTGTAAAAGCTCATTTACAAGCAACATTGTAAATTCAAATCTGAGCTATTGTGGAGGTAAATTGTTACCACTGCAGCTTATGGATCTCTTTGGTGCTCTTTATCGACATCATTTTAAAGAAGTAATTCAGTGTCTTCTGTCATCTCTCTGCAGCATGTTCTGCTGGTTTCTACAAGTCCAAGTCTTCGGATCCTGGCTGCTCCAAGTGCCCTCCTCACAGCCGCTCGCTTCGGGACGGCGCTAACGTTTGCGATTGCCACACAGGATTCTTCCGTGCAGATTCTGACCCACCCTCCATGGCCTGCACCCGTAAGAGCACAGACACACAAACAGTTAAAATGGAAGCGAAAACACTAATGATGGGTGCGTGCAATTCTCCCAAATAAAAAGGGAAGAACATGCATTGTTTCCCAAACTCTCTATCTCCTCCCAACAGAAGGCTAAACAAACGTATGTGAATGCCACCCCTGTTTTATAATCCCATTGCTTATGACTAAGGCACCATCTACATCCTGTCTGGTGGTGATAACTACCAGACATTGAGGACTGAATAAATGCACCTACTCTTTCTCTGAGTCTGTGCGAGAGATTTGAAGACGCTGCTCTGTGTGTCTTAAACCTAATTATGCCTATATACAGCACATGGTTTCCTTCGCCTGGGAAAAATGAGCGCACACTTGTACGCGAGTCTCTCATACATACACACGCACACACATAACATTAGATTCCAAAAAAGAAAACAACCAAACCATCAAAAGCATCCCAGAGCCATATGGTTTTCAGCGTAATACCAGATGTCTTCATGTTAAGCCAAGGACTGCCCCCTGAAATACCCCTCTGCTTTCTTATTGTTCCTCCTTCCTTATGTGATGTAGATATAAATACAGTCGGTTTTGGTTTTATGTTTATCTCCAGAGCCTCCCTCAGCACCACAGCAGCTCATCTCTGTAGTGAACGAAACATCGGTGGTCTTGGAGTGGGCACCCCCTCGGCGGCTGGGAGGCAGAAGCGACATCAGTTACAGTCTGGAGTGTCTCATATGTCAAACCGGAAGCCACGGTCAGCCTCCACGAAATCACACGGTCTCCCAGCCTGAGGTCCAGCGCAGCAGCCTGGGAATGCAGTCGGACCAAGGGATTGTAGGATCGGAGGTTCAGCTCGGCAGAGGGGTTTTCCAGAGCGGGCCCGGTGAATACCCGTGGCCCGGATCGGAGTCTGCCTCCGGCACCCAGCTTTGTCTCCCCTGCGGCTCAGACGTGCTCTTCTCTCCGGACCAGACCGGCCTTCAGACCACCAGGATGGTAGTGAGCAGGCTCCGGGCCCACACACGCTACACCTTCGTCGTCTACGCCCGCAACGGGGTCTCCCTGGTGAGCGGCGCAGGGGCATCACAGAGCGCATCAGTCAGCCTCACCACCAACCAAGCAGGTGAGGGGAAGAAGTGCTGCGTGTGATAAACGTGTCAGATTGTTGACTCCAGTAATAACGAGAAATCTGCTTATAAAGAAGTGCTCCGTAAGAGGGTCAGCTGAGCACAAACTGCTGTTTGCTGCGCGCCCAGAGGGAGGCAAGATCCCATGAGTAATGGTCAAAATTGTGGAAGCATGAAACGAGCAAGATTTGTATACCTTTCAAAAAATAGCGTCTCGGTGGTTTTTTTAATCTTGCTGTGGTAAATATGTTTGAGAAACATAAAAAAAACTGCTATAATTATATTTTAAGGCTTAGGTTTATTGTTGATTATGTCTTCTTGAAAAGACTTTGAAAAGACTTTGCTGACTCTAGGCCTACTCCAGGATTTCAACCGATTTTAAAAGTAGTTGCCTCTGTGATTGTTTGGAGCCAAAATTAAAATAGTTAGGGTTAGGGTTAGGGTTGCTGTTGATTAACTCCACTGACACTGGCATAGATGCGCTTCTTTACTTTTCCGATTCATGAGCTGAGTTTAACATAGCATTTGAGTGCTTTATCTTACTGATGCTGGAGTCGTCTTTTTTTTAATCTAAGATAGGTGGGTGTCCAACATTTGTAACCGGGCGAGAAAATCGGAGCGCCGGTGTAGGCGTAAGGTTGCTCACTGTTTTAATGGAGCATCTGCAGGTGCATGCCCTGTTTAGTTCCACCAAGAAGAGCTTCAACCGTGTGACTGAAATAAACATAAATGCATTACTGGTGTGCCGGCAACATTAAGCATTTAGGCCTTCATTTCCATTAGCAGATGAACGCTTGTGGTTTATAGCTGTCACACATTTGCATTGAAAAGGGTAAACGGCATAATAAACGCAGACGGCTTTGAAAGGTCCTCTTACACCTCATCTTGTTTTAAAAGTGTTAATTGTATGGAAATTGAAATCAAATTGTGTACTTCTCCCTAAAATAGAACATTACATTAATAAAAAAAAAGAAACATAAATGTGAACACATCTTTATTTTTCATAAGTTGGTCAAACTTACCTTACAGCTAAGCTAAAACAGAGGTAGATTATGAAACCCCTCCACAACAGACAAACTTTACAAAGATCTAACAATTTGCAGCATTTGCAGTAATAGTAAAAATAATATATATATAAAAAAAACATTTCAATAAGGTTTTTTTTAAAGAAGTAACAAGTTGTTTCAAGGTTTTCCCCAGAAAACTTGCTAAGCCTGGTGATTGAACACCAGGGCAGTCATTCGCGGCCCGTCGTGTTTTTGAGTTAAAAAATGTTTAAAGCTGACAGGAAATTTGAAAATATCACTTGATAATATTATGTAACTAGATTGGAAGCTTAATACCTGAACACCAACTATAAAGTCTTAAAAAATGCAAACATTTTTTTTTTTTTTTTTAAATAGGCTACTTAGCTTGTTTTTCTACCTTCTCTGGAGCTGCTCATGTGTGGAAAAAATTAAGCACATCCCAAAAACATTGATGACACTAAACTGTAAAATTTCTATGGGATGTGCTTTATTTTTCATCGCACCTGTATAAAAGTCAAGCTAGCGCATAGTTAGCTCGCTAAACGAGCATGCATGGCGTTGCAGCTGACAGCGGAACGCCTTTAGCATTCATATCAACCGCACACTGGATTTGGATTTGGATTTTCACTTTTTGCCTCCTCTGCCTCCACTGGAAACTGTTGTTCCTAGTATCACCATTATATCGTTCATAGTTATTACTTTGTCCTCCCACACCAAACAACTGAATTAATTACAGGGGGCTGCGGGGGGGCTCTTGAGATGGTGTCAAAAGTATTCAGGAAATCACTGACTTCAATGACAAATGAAAAAAAAAAAAAAGTTGACGAGGGGGAGAAAAACACAAATCATGACGGTCAGGAAGTAACTGAACAACAGCGCTGGTACAAGCAGAGCTGGAGCTTTTCTTACCCTCAGCACGGATCCAAAGAAGCGTTAGAAAAATCACCCGCATTTTATGAAGTGTTTCATTTTCCTTGTGAAGGAGTCAGCTTATGTGTGGCGTCTCCCTCGCACGTGCTCTTTATTAGTTTTTAGTGGAACCCTTGCCCCCCCTCGCCCCCCCCCCCCTTTTTTTTTATTCGCTTTGTTTTTGCCTGCTGCTACATCTGAAGCGTCGTTGCTGCAAGTCTTTATGGTGGCATTTAGATACCAGCACACCTGCTTAGTTCCAGGTGCCTTGGGGAAATAAGTTGCTGTGTCTGCACAGCACGAGAGTGTGCCTGGGATGTGTCAAGTCCAACCTGCTCTGCCATATGGTCCGATATGATGCGAACAGGCACAAAATAAAAAAAAGGACGAATGCGGATAAAAATGATGGAGAAACGGAGAGTCGTGAGAGTAAAACGAGGCAGGTGTCGAGGGAATAGAAAGTAATGAGGTGCACTGGCTCCAAGAGACTTTGATTAAAAAAGCTCAGTGAATGCGCTATTAGCCGCATCCAGTACAGTGAAAGTGTCATTTTACAATTTCAGGAAAAAAAAAAGCTGTGCCACTGTTTAATCTCTACTCATCTTTCGCTTCCTCTCAGCTCCCTCTCCGGTTTCATCCATCCAACTCACCGACGTAACAAGGCACAGCTTGTCGTTGGCATGGCAACAGCCCGACCGACCAAATGGGGTCATCCTGGAGTACGAGGTCAAGTTCTACGAAAAGGTGAGCGGGCCCCATAGGTTAACGCGGCCCAGACGGCTGCGTGAATGTCAACACGTTGGGACGCGGTTTCTCTTTCACTCCTGGTGTGGATGGTCTTTGCTGTCAGACATTTGAAAGAGACAGTGTTTTTTTTTTTTTTTTTTTGTCTCGTCTAATCAGGATCAGAGGGAGAGGTCGTACCGCATAATGAGGACCTTCCTCCGGAGTGTGGACGTGGCGGGCCTCAACCCGCTCACTGTGTACGTGTTTCATGTTCGCGCTCGCACCGCCGCGGGATACGGCGAGTACAGCGCTCCGTTTGAATTCTCCACCAATTCAGGTGCTAACCCAGGCATAGCTTTAGCACAACGTGTTTAATCGGTAGTATTAATTTAAAAAACAAATAAATAAATAAATGCTCATCTCTTTCTGTTAGATCCCTTTCCATTGATCGGAGAAGGCGTGAACTCTGCCTTCCTGCTGCTGTCTGTCAGTGGGGTGGGAGTCTTACTGTTCATATCGGCGGCTGTCGTCATCATAAGTCGCAGGTATAGAAACACACAAGGTCACACTTCAGTCAAAACAGTCGTCTTTGTCCTTTTCATGTTACTTCGAGTGGTTACGATTAGTGTCTTAGTATTTTATGTTAGTCTAAGTGTTATTCAGGGGGACATTATAGAAGAGTAACAGAGGAGTCCTAATTACGAAGCGACTTTCCATTATCTAAAAGCACTTTACTTTTGCAAGAGATCATTGTTAGCAGGGTTTAATGCACCATCTGGAAAGGTCTGGGAAAAACATGGATTTGATTGATATATTGCTAAACTACAACTCTTTCCTTTCCTTTCCTTTCCTCCTTTCTTCCTTCCTTCTTCGCTTTCTAAATCTGCCCGTTGTTGTTCCAACTGTTGTTTCTGTTTGTGTTCTGGCTCATAAAGCTCCCCTCCTCCTATTCCCCCGGAACAACAACAACAAAAAAATGTTTCTACTCTTCAACAATCAATAAATGTAACCTTCTTTTAGGATTAGACTGTTGGAACAGCTAATCACTGCAGATTACCAAGAGAATACACCCAACAGGATCAATGCACGCAATTACATGCTGAAACACAGACAATATTCCACTGAGAAAGCAAACAAGGGTACGACACAAAGGCAACGAGGTGCAGCAGCAGAAACTGTTCGCGCTGGTCGGAAATGTTTTAATTTTAAGTTGGGAAAGATAAAGGAAGTTTAAATTCACCTAGAACGCCCTGCTTTAAGCAGGACTACCACATAAAAATTTAATTAGCATTGTTTTTTTTGTTTTTTGGGGGGGGGTTTTATATCCAGTACGCAGCAACGCACACACAAGTCTCCGGATTCTCCTTCAACAGTGAGATTAAATAACTTGTGTTACCTGCAGCTTTTTTTTTAAAAGGGGGATTAGAGTGGAGACAGTGATTATCCCTTTGTCCCAGACTTGCTGTTAATGTGTTCAGCTGCGCGGTTTACGTGTTAGCCGGCGTGCACGCGCGCGCGCACAAACACGCTCCGGTGTCCACAACCAAACTCACTGACACACACACACACACACACACACACACTCACTCACTCACACCTGTTCAGAAAGAAAAGGAGGTTTTGACAGTTTCTTTGTTTAATAGAAAACACCTTTTTATCTGCCGCTACCTGAGGCGTCGCCCCTCCTCCCTCTGTGCCTGAAAATGCTTTCATCTGGTGCTTCCCTGCAGGCCGTCGCTCTCTCCTTCTCATTGTTGTCGCCTTCTGTTTGCCGCAAATCCTTAGAAGGAAAACTCAACTTAAGAGCAGCTCTGAGAAATGACAAAAAAAATATTAAAAACAAATGTAGGACATGTACGCTTTTTGTCAAGTGACGTCGCTGCAAAACTCCTACGAGACTCTCGGGAAGTAACCAAACTTTTAGCGTTTGTTGCTGGTCTTTGTGTGAAGAATGCGTTGTGTTTGACTCTTCAGGAGGAGCAAGTACAGCAAAACCAAGCAGGATGCGGAAGAGGAGAAACATCTGAACCCAGGTACTGAACACACACAAGAAGCCAATACAGTGCTTTGCAAAAATATTCATGCTTCTTTAATGTTTTCTGGATGGGTCCCTTTACAACCACATACCTTTTCCTCAGGGGAATGTCTCCTCCAGCTTTGCATTTCTGTAGAGTGAATGTTTCCTCCGTTGTTTCTTTTAAACCGGCTCACATTGAACGGAGAGTATCTGGGAACATCAATTTTCAAGTCTTGACACCAATTCCAAATTGGATTTAGGTCAGGGCTTTGACTAGATTATTTCCTTTAACCTGAGCATGTCTATTGTAGCTCAGACTGTAATCTATAATTGCTTTGTTGTCCTGATGGATTGTAAAACTCATTAAAATCATTTGGAGCCTCAAACAGTTCCTACAATCTCCCTATATCTATCTCCATATGTTTTCAGCTCTGACCTAGAGGCTGATTCTGCCACCACCAGATTTCATGATGCTGATAGTGTGTTTTCCCCTCATGTAGCAATTTTTGACCACATTGTTCAATTTAAAAAAAATTTTTTTAGGAGTTTCACAGCTTTTATCAAGTGTTTAACTTTGTTTTAAAACATTCGAAACCGTTGTATCCATTTACCTGAGCTCCATATTTATGGAGCACTTTCTTTTTATCTACCACATCAAATCAGAATGAAATGCACTAAAGCGTGCGATTGTAGCAGGAGAGAATTTTACAAAGTTTTAGAGATAATCCTTCTCTTTATTATCGCTCAGTTTCTGTTTGTTGTGCACACTTTCCTAAGCACTCTTACATAACATGCAGTTACACAACTCGTTTTTCTCGCCCTCCTTTTCGTTCATCCATCTCCTCCCTCGTTTCCTCGTCCGCTCCCGCCTCCCTTCCATGGTAGGAGTCAAAATCTATGTGGACCCGTTTATGTATGAGGACCCGGATCAGGCCATCCACGAGTTTGCCAAGGAAATAGATGTTAGCAATATTCACATCGAGAGGGTTATTGGCATAGGTAAGTCTCGCTTTGGCGCGCAAGCACACACACAAACCCACACACACATGCTGGCTTGGCACCGACATTGTTGTTTTGCTGCGCACGTGTAGGAGAGTTTGGGGAGGTGTGCAGCGGTCGGCTGCGTTCGCAGGGGAAGAGGGAGATCTACGTGGCCATCAAGAGCCTGAAGGCAGGATACTCGGACAAACAGAGGAGGGACTTCCTGTCCGAGGCGTCCATCATGGGACAGTTTGACCACCCGAACATCATCAGGCTGGAGGGTGTCGTCACCAGGTGTAAGTGGTGCTGTTGTTCTGGTTTTGTATGAAAGTTGTGGAGCACGGTTTAACTGGAATATCTCAAACTTTTTTCCCCTCACTAGGCAAGCCTCTGATGATAATCACGGAATATATGGAAAATGGATCTCTGGATGCCTTTTTACGTGTACGTTGATCTGTGTTCTTCTACAAAACGAACATAAACGTAGTTTTAATTGGTTGATGAAATGTCTTCATCCGCTGTGAGTTAATCAGACCCCCTTTTTTTTCTCTGTGATATTAATGGTTCAGAAACACGACGGCCAGTTCACGGTGATCCAGCTGGTTGGTATGCTGCGCGGCATCGCCTCGGGTATGAAGTACCTGTCAGACATGAGCTACGTTCACAGAGACCTGGCGGCTCGAAACATCCTGGTCAACAGCAACCTGGTGTGCAAGGTGTCCGACTTCGGCCTGAGCCGAGTTCTGGAGGACGACCCCGAGGCCGCCTACACTACGAGGGTAAGAGCTGCGAAGGCAAAACTGGATGGAGCATGAAGAAAGCATACGGTGCCTTGCTAAAATATTCACAGCCCCTGAAGTTTTCCATTTTTCCACGTTGCAATCACAAACAGCAGATATCCTGCTTTTGTGATTTCAATGAGATAAACCAACCCAAAGTGGTGCAGATAGAAATTATTGCATGGTTTTTCAAACATTTTCACCTCTGAAACTGTGTCATCTGTATTGACTAAGGAGGTTTACGTATTATTCACCATTTTTCACCATAGGATTGCTCTATTGTGATGTGAAAGTGAAATAAAGCAAATTTCTGCACTGGATTTTTTTTTCATTGCTTTCAGACTATTTTTGATTTAAAAATTATGGAAGCAGCGTATTATTTTCCCTCATCTTTGCAATTATGCACAATTCCTTGGTCTATTACTTAGGTCTGCAACCTTTACAGTTTTTATCCTTTGTAGAGATAAAGAAAAAATTAGTCACAGAAGTTACATCACCTTTTTAAAGAAAGACACCCTCTCATTTATTGTGTATATCTACTGTATTTTCTACAGTAATTTTGAAAGAATCAACATTTAAGTTTTATTATTAGGTTTTAAGACATGCCATATTTCATATCATTGTATGCAGCTGCTTTTTTGCAAATGTGAAATTCTTTTGCAAAACTTTTTTTTTTTCATTTTAACAAATGCAAAATGTGCATGTTATTGTTACATCTACTTTTAAATATTAGTTTTTTTTTTTTTTTTAATCATTTCAACAATAGTTCTGAAGAGTCATTGTGAAAGGTCCAAAGGTCCACTTAGGTTGCAGACCCCTGGTCTATTATATAAAATCACAAAAAAAAAAAAAATACAATCAAGTTTTTGGTTTAAATGATAAAATCTAAAAAAGGGTTTTAGAGGGAAGGAGTACTTTTGAAGGGCTCTTTCAGAATTGATAATAAACCAGTTTTATATCCTCCATTGTTTATTGAGTAAATATTTACTGGCTGTTTTTATCACATTTTCACTCACAAACTCGCACGTACTTGAACGCTGCCAAAGCTGTCTGACTAACTGAAACACCTACTTTGGCAAAAAGTTTGCCAAATGCATGGACATCTGTGCAAGAGCAAAAAAATGATTTCGTTTGAAAAGCCCTTCTTCTCCTCTAGTGAGATGAAATGAACAAGTGAGTCATACCGAATAAATTAGACAACAAAAGGTATTCCATCATCCAGTGAATCAATTATGCTGCTATTTTAGGAGGCAACTGGGTCCTACCTGTCCCCTGGAGGGAAGATCCCCATCAGATGGACGGCTCCAGAGGCGATCAGCTACAGGAAGTTCACCACGGCCAGCGACGTGTGGAGTTATGGGATAGTCATGTGGGAGGTGGTTTCATATGGAGAGAGGCCGTACTGGGACATGAACAACCAGGATGTGAGTAAATGAAGTGGCTTCCCTTGAATCACTGACTTACGTTTGCCATGTCTCAACTTCACTTTTATCGTCACATAAAGGTTTATATGACGTGTTTTGATAGCACACGGGGACACGACCTCGTGCAAAAGGAACAATGAACCCATATTTGAGGTTAGAGGAATGTACAAATATAGTGCTGGTTTAGGAAAACAGCCCATCGGTTCCCGCTTTTCAGCAACTGTTAATTGCCCCTTCGTTGGGCACTTGAGGATTAATGTTGAAATGAACAATTTTCTAAACATGATTTAAGTCCTGTGACTTTGTGTGGCAGTCCAATTAAACTTTTACCTCTCCTCGCTCACCAAAAGGGATTTAGCCCGAGCCAATTTAAATAGCAAAATAAATTAAACAGATGCAGCTTTTTTAGCGTATTGGAGGGCCAAATGACTTGCACCCTATCCACTGCATTCCAGCCGCCGTCTTTGAACGCAGCACTTACTTAGAAATTACTTTCAAATTGTCTCCAAACACTGCTGAGGCCAAGTTTGGATTGCTTCCGTGCACCAATCTAATTATTCTTAGGATATTTTGTTACAGCTGTAAAGTGTTTTTTTTATATTGTTTATTTTCATCCTGCAGCCAACAAGCTGCAACTAAATTTAAATTTAGATGTGATATGGTCCAGTATGTGTGTGTGTGTGTGTGTGTGTGTGTGTATATATATATATATATATATATATATATATATATATATATATATATATATATATATATATTTTTTATTTTTTTTTTTTTATTATTTTTTTTTTTTCTTAGTGTCACGATTTCAGCTTAGAAAAGAGAAAGTCAATCTGGTTGGTGAAGAAAAATCTTAAGTGGTTTTATATAAATCATATTCACACCTTTTAGTCCGCTCTTGTCTTTTGGGATTATTTTTTATTCCCTTCACACTTGTCTTAAGTGAGTCTGCGGCAGAGGTACTCATTATATCGACTTGTCATGCCTCATCAGTCTCCGATCTGAGAACTTGAGCACACTGTCTGAAATCACACCCTGGGAAGCCACAGAGGAGTTTGTTTGGCTCATTGTTCACCACTAAAGCAGATATAATGATGAGTGCCTTTATGGGGAAAAGCCCTGAGGCTTGCTACAGAGTATACGTTTTGTTTTTTTTTACTAGTAGATGGAACTAGATCCCCTTTTTTTAAATAAAAAAACTTTTAAAAAAGCAATTTATTTAGCTTTTGTCTTAATAGTTTTGCGTTTTGTTTTATTTTGGATTCTCATTGGATTTACTTGTATTACTTTTTTTTATTTTATCTTCGCATTTTATTTGATTGTTTTTTTATTTTCAATATTTAAGTTATGTATTTTATTTCATTTTTTTTTGTTATTTCATTACTTGGTATCATAACAAACATTAATAAAATATTTTCTGGGTGTGGTATCGTCACGACTGTGTGTGCTGCAGGATTATGACCTGGTAGGTCAACAATAGTTACAAGACACATAAATATCACTAAATTTGAAATGTACTGCAATTCATGGGAATCTTAAATTATGTGTATGTGCTTTAATAATAATGCTTTTTATCCCAGAATGTGTAGCCTGTGCTACTCACTTTAATCTGCAGTATTTTGTGACATTTCTGTCAAGTATTCAGGTGGCAGTTAAAGGTCAAAGCAACTGGTAATTTGCTCAATTAGTTTATCATTCAAAGCAAAGACGAACATATTGAACATGCTGATCGTCGGCATGTTTTGATTGCCATTTGGCAGGTCTCTGCATAACATTTAGCCCGAAGCGCAGCTGCGTCAAACTGCTGCTGGCACCTCTTCCGAAAGCACTCGCGTTTGGTTCAGTCATTTTACAGATGGCTCAAGTTTTGAAAATTATCGGACAGACGCAACAGTTCAAAGGTCATCCTTGATCCCTGCTCTTTTATTGAAGGTGATTAAAGCGATAGAAGAAGGATACAGGCTGCCTGCTCCCATGGACTGCCCTGTGGTTCTCCACCAACTCATGCTGGACTGTTGGGAGAGAGAGCGAGGAGACAGGCCCTCCTTCAGCCAGATCCTTAACATGTTGGATAAACTTATACGCAACCCTGGCACCCTGCGGCGCACAGGAGGGGACAGGTACATAGCGCATGTCAACGCACACAGATAAAAATAAGCACATGCACCAAGGCAAATACTTGCATAGCTACGCATGAACTCCCATATCCAATTTATCACTATTGCAAGTAACGGTCTCCCGCAAAATGAGAATGACTCTATTTTCCTGCAGACCTCCGGGGACCATGCTGGAGTCCAGAGTGGGATCAGAGGTGTGTGTGTCTGTCGTACCAGAGGTGTGTGTGCCACAGTGGTCGATGTACGATTGGCTGCAGTCCATTGGATTGGAGAGATACAGAGACGTCCTGGCAGCTGCAGGATACTCCAGCCTTGAAAGCCTCCTGGCTCTCACACACCAGTGAGTGCAGCTTATTTTAAATGTGCTTTTTCTGCATTACACAGCGACATGGTGCTGATGCTGATTCTGCTACATAACCACCAAACGACCTGGTGCAGCTTATAGGAAGCAGGCTCCTGCAAAAGCATTTCTACGACTTGAACCACGAGCACATTGTGCCATGTTACAAGCATAACTTTGATGTGCTGCGTTGGGCTTAATGTGGCAGATCAACAAAAAGTGTTGTTAATTTGCAAAGTGGAAGCAAAATATGCATTTTTAGTTATTGCAAGTGTGTATATTTAGCATCATTGTACTTCTGAAAGCTTTGCCTTTCAGAAATTTGATCAGATTTCCTGATTCCGCTGAAGAAAAGCATCACCGCAGCATGATGCTGTCACCACCGTGTGTCATGCTGGTGGCAGCGTCACGCTACATCACACGGTGTTTTGCGTTTTGGAAAAAATCTGGAGCATCTTTTTCCTACAGGCTTCTGAGTGCTTTGAGGCAAAATACACACCAGACATCTGAACCAGATTTGTGTGTTTGTTTCCCCGCAGGGAGATGGACAGACTCGGAATAATCACGCCGTCGCATCAGGACATACTAATTGCGAGTGTGCAGCAGGAAATGTTGTCCCAAATGCAACACATGCAACACTCTATGGTCCCGGTCTGAACTGGTGAGCAGTTACAGACCTGTTTTTTTTTTTTTTTTTTTTTTTTTTGAGAAGAATTTGATTTACCTCATCTGTGCACTTTAGAGGAACTGTTCACCAGTGGAAGTACAAGAAGTGAAGGCAAATAAGAGGAAAACTATAATGAGGAGCACTTTTGTGAACTTCCATCCTGTGGAGCTTTCTACAAAACCCCGTTCTGGACGTGGGCACAGACAGCACTGAGCTCCTGAGAGCTTTGACTGATGCCTCATCCTGTTTTTCTAGCTCTGATTTCGCCTCTTTTCTTTTCTTTCTTTCTTTTTTTTTCTTATCTGTTTGGTGAAGGCTGACATGTGCATAAGCAGAATGGCTTCCAGGTTGTTGTTGTTTTTTTTTTTGGGGGGGGGGGGGTTTGCGCTTCACTTGAATTAAATGTATTTCTTTTTGTTTGTTTTATCTGATGAATGTGTGCGTGCGTGTGTGCGTGTGTGTGTGTGTGTGTACACTGTGTAGCATGAAACCATTCAACATGAACTCTCCTTGTTAAGATGTGTCAGCTGTCTTCATGTAATCTTAATATGCAAAGTTTAAGAGATAGCGGGAGGACTCAGACAGAATGTATCACTTTGAGCTCTTACTGATTTCACACCAGTGGATTGTTCTAATCAAAGCCTGATTTGATTGTTTTTCTTAATCTTTTTTTTTTTTTTTCCAGATTGAACAAACTATTGCTTTTGTCGACTTAGACAGTTAGATTAGAATGTCATTCATCTGTGTCTATATATACATACACACACTCTTTGATGCTGAGGATTAGCTACTTGAAGCATTTTGTTTATTTATGGTCCTTTTTTTATCAAGTTTGTACATTGTAAAATAGAAACGCTGAGGAGATGTAATGAGTGCCATATTGCGTTGCAATAAATGCCAAACTCATTGGTGTACTTCATGCTTGATTGTCTTTGAACAGCAGTGCAGAACAAAAAAAAAAAAAAAAAAAAAAAGCCTTTACATAAATTAATCTTTTATCACAAAAGCCAACCCTCAACCTGAAAAGTTTTAGGATGATTCACGTTATTGGTTCAAATACGTTTAATTTGTGGAGGAAAAAAAAAAAAAACACGTAGAGAAATGAGTGTTTACCAAAAATCCTGGTGGAACGATCGGTGGCACTCCAGGGTTGATGCTTTTAATGACTTTAATCATTTTTGGCGATTGGACGGCACTTTGATCTTTTCCTCTGGCAATCAGCATGAGGGATCTTTAACCATTCCTCTTTGCAAATTCTCTCAAGATCATCCAGAATCGTGGATCTTTTCTCATTCTGTCTTTTCTTTAGATCACTTGCATATTTTCGGTATGCAAGTGATCTTGCATACCGAAGATGGCAAGTGATCTTGCATACCGAAAGATCACTTGGTATGAACTAGCTCAGTTCAGGCTAGTTCGGGCGTTAAGTGTGTATTTAATACATTTTAAAAAGCGTTGACCCTTTTTCACAATTTTCAATCTGAACTGTTTATCTTTGTTAGGAGTATCAGTGATTGTGCCACCAGTGATTTTGCAGAGTAAAAAGCGGGATTTTTTTCCCCCACTCCATAAATAAACTCAAAATAAAAGATTATATATATATATATATATATATATATATATATATATATATATATATATATATATATGTGTGTGTGTGTGTGTGAGAGAGAGTGCGCTACAGCCATAAAAGATCCATTTATTTTTATTTTAAGGCTTTTTACACATTGTCACCTGGTGCCAACAAATGTGGCAGGCGCTATGCATTGTTTGTGTAGTAACTTGAGGTGCTTTCCGTTTTTAATCTTGGCAATATAAGTGTCCTCTGTGAAAGCCGAGACTGAGTAAGAGGTTCCTGCAACGAGGAAAACAACCCTGGAAGGACACCCTGCTGAAGTGCCGCTGGTGTAATGACACACGGAGTTGGGTTGGTGTTTTGAGGAGGAGAGAACAAACACAAAGAGAAAAGAGACAAAAAGAAAAAAAAAAGAGGAGGCTAAAAAAAAAGCGAGAAAAAAGACTGGCTTGAATGGAAAGGGGGTAAAAAACAAAAACGAGAGTGAGATGTCATCTGCGTGGCATCACATTTTTTGTCAGCTAAATCGGGCTGAGTCTGCAAGTGCAAACCTGTCGAATCAGCAAACATCTGTCTCCCACCGCCAACCACACACAGATATATTCACAGCATACATATAAATGTATACACACACACAGAGAGAGACTCCAGGGAGTTGATTGGAGGAAGCCTTTGATATTTAAAGAGCGAGAGGATATGATCTGGTTTCTGGCAACATTGTCAATGTTTTTTCAGCCTAATGAGAGTTGCTAGCTTCCACACACAAGCGAATGCACACGCATACCCTCACACACTCTCAGACCCCTGCCTCCCTCTTACATCCAAATAACACCGCTGCAAACGAAATGCTGATGGTGGTTAATGAGGCAGAAGCCTCTGAGTAAGAGACACAGGAAGAGAGATGGAAGGATGGAGCCTCGCCTCAAGGCAATGAAACAGAAAGCTTCTGTCACTTAATGAGATACTGACACCACATTATGCAGGTAGCTGAAAGTGGCGATACGACACACTGAACCCTGGTTGAAAATATGCACACTGGCACCTTTCCAGACAGGAAGTAGCTGTAAGTGTAGAGCAAGTTATCCCCGTCGGCTGCTTCTAACTTCTCAAGTTTTGTCCAAGCTAGCAT
Organism: Poecilia mexicana; assembly: GCF_051168715.1. NCBI lineage: Eukaryota > Metazoa > Chordata > Actinopteri > Cyprinodontiformes > Poeciliidae > Poecilia > Poecilia mexicana. The sequence goes on along the minus strand of NW_028263386.1, from coordinate 18,901,271 downwards.
CACAAGGACATGGATGCTAGCTTGGACAAAACTAGCATCCATGCTACTTAGGTCGTTGGCATTAGCCCCTTTAAATCTAGCATTTTAAAAAGAGGAAGATGCAAAGAAGATGGACAAAAGTCGACCTACACAAATGCATCGAGTGGAGGCTGAAGCCATTTTCACTCATGAGAGCAGTTGAGTCAGATTTTAGCTACTTTAAGTTTTCATACTCGCTTGGTTAATACTAATAGGAACAAACTGACTGTGACGTAGTGGATGAGAGTGGATGGAGGAAGAAATGCTGGTAGCTACTCCTGGGGTTCCATTAATGGCTGAAGTTGGAAGTTAAGTTGACATAAACCCAACCTATTATTTTCCAGGTTCCAAGTTTGAAAAATAATTAGAACTTCTAATTGAGCCGTTCGGTGATCAGGCTAATGACTGGTACTCTTTTTACAAGCTAATGTCCTTTCTGCAGCAGGTTAGGGTTGCAATTCAGCTCTGAGAGAAGAGCCCCCCCATGATAAGACACAAAAAGGATGTTGAAAACAAACAGCAAAAGTTAACTAGAAATGGAAAGCTACCACGATACTGCTTAGATTTTAATGCAGAAATGAAGGCCCAATCAAATGTCCTTACAGTATTGATGTATATACTTTATTAATCCCAGGGGGAAATTCACATTTCAGTAAAACCTGTCCACTAAACAATTAGCTGTGACTGATTTTGTATGAATTACAGAATCCGTGAAAAGTGGCACAGACAGTGTGATCTTAGGCTGCTGAGGTGTTAAGTGTAATGGAAGGGGTGCAAAAGTTGTCTTTGGTCTGTTTGTGTGTGAACTGCTTAACAACTCCCAAGCCAGCAGTCTACATCACAAATTGTGAAAGCCACAATGTAACAATTCTGTGTTAAAACTTATTTTTTTTATTGTCCGCAGGCCACCCTCAAATTTTAGAAAATAGAATATTTGGGTTTTCATTAGCTTTAAGTCACAGTCCTTAGAATACTATGTGGCAAATCTGTAAACAAGAACAATTTCTACTAAAGTAATTTGCTTTAGAGACCAAATGATATAGCTGCCAATTTAGTGTAACCAAATACAGTTATTTTTTTGCCAAAAGCTTGTCTGAAGGAGTTCCACATTGTCATAAAAAGTATTAATTGTTGAGATGAAAGGACAGACAAGCCACACTGACTGATGGTAGAGGGAGCAGTAGTCTATTTAACCCTAAAAGCCACTCTCATCATATTGAGAGAGGCCAGATCAAATTGAACCTTTCTGTCTTCGTCTCTCAGTGGGAGGCGATTGTGGGGGTTTTGTTCCCAGATTAGGGCGGGTATGGAACCGGTTAATCCTGCCAGGGTTTCCATGTGGGAGTGGCAGCAGGGTGTCTTTACTGTGCGGCCAGCCGTAATCTAAAGGCTGCGAGATTAGGCTTTATACCGGAGCACGTTCACTCGCGCACAGACAGAGGCGCGCTGCACAAAGTCGAGGTTTGTTTCAGGATTAAAAGCATCACCTCAATGACTGATATAGTGCCACAGGCATTCCCACGGTAAGCGTGATGAGGATGTCTGTTTGATAGCTGTAAGTGCTGAGTTTGTGTGTTTATTATAATAATAAGTAAAAAATCAGGGAGAAAGCCAATGCTGTGTCAAACAGAAGGTCAACATTTCGCATGCATTATTTTATAAGTTGTAAAAATATAAAATTAGCAATTAAGAAGGAAAAAACTCAAACAACAACTGCTGCTGAGCAGCAGGTATTTTCAGCTGCTCCTGATGAGACACGGAGGTGGAAAAGAAGCTCAGGCCAATGACAAGAGAGACAAATCTGTTCACATTTTTTGAAACAGATGTGCCCACAGTTATGTATGCATTAAGTTACATTTAATCGGTCATAGCTATTTCCCTTCATTTTTTTATTTTATTTTATTTGAAATTTCAGTGTTTGCTTTTGTCTTTGCACACAACCCTCCCCCCAGCCCCCCCCCCCCCCCAAAAAAAAAAACATGCAAATAATGTGGCTGCTTAAACAGATTTGGGTTCCTGCAACCAGATAATATTTGGACCTCAAACACACTCGGATTCACACACACGCACACACACACACACACACCACTTCAGTGCCACTAGAGAAGCAGCTGCCCAAGCTGGCAGGCCATGCTCCCCTCATTATGCTGGCCACTCACTCGTGTCCTGGCTCTGTTTCCTCTCCTGCTGCCTCTGCTGCGTCTGCTGGACAGGTAGCATCTGACTCACATTAGGCTGCTATTCATGGCTTTTATGGAGGCCATTATCAAATACTTACACAGAAAACATCCAATGAGGGACTCTTTTAGCTATGGAACATGTCATATTGTACATTAAAAGTATGACATTATTGTAATTGTCCTTTGTGGACGAGACTTTCTTTTTTGCAAAGGCTCCAGATTGTATAAAGGCGTTTACTGGCATTTGACCCGAGGTGTCTTTGACTTGCTGCATACAAACAGTTTTCAAACGTCACCAACAGTGTCTTCAGAGTCACTGGGTTCCAGTTCTTTCACTCTGTTTCTTCCAGTAGTTTTGCGTTTCATCTCCAGCACCGCCCATCTCACTTATAATGGTTTAAAAGCTGAATGCTTTACAATTATGCTACATGTTTTTGTTTAAACAGTGACTCAATTTTGTTTTGTTTTTTTATTCGAGCTTTACTTAACCAGGAAGGTCCCGTTGAGATTAAAAACCTCTTTTTCACAAGCGTAATCCCGGGCCAAGATGCAGAAAAAGTGAAAAGTCAAAGTGTTTACAAATGATGGCTGAGGGTCAACAAGGCTGTTTTTTTATCCTTCAGCACAATATTCACAAACACTTTACATCTCACAACTTGCAACAAAATTTCAACGATTTAAGTGAAAATCTTATAGATATGGAGCAGACGTATCTGAAACACAAAGGCCTTATAAATTTTGCATTGAAGCATGTCTTTTGTAGTTGTACATTGATATTGTATTTCAATGTACTATACACTTCTGCTTTGAGCCAATCCATAATTATTCCATGTGTTGTTAAAAGTACAGTAATGATTCACAATCTTCCATGAGGAGACAAAAGCCCATGTAGGATATCCAGGCACTGCCTTCCTGATCCTTCTATGTTTTGCTCTAAAATCAAATCAGCCTCTAAAGACTTCAGCGGTAAAGAAGCAGCCGTCAAACAGGCTGATAAAACACCTCTGGGTAGAATACAGCTCTGGGTTTAGACAAGTTACTGCCCTATAGACGTCTGATTAGAGTGACATTTAAAGTTACGTTTGAATGTGCAAATAATTTTTTTTAAAATGTCATGCTAATTTTGGGCTTTTAATGATCCATTTGAACAATTATTTTTCAAGGTAGAGAGACAATATATATATATATATATTTATATTTCTCAACAAGAATTGGGTGCAGAAAGCGTTTTATAGTTGTTTGGTTTTTTTTCTGATCCAGACAAAAAATGTCTTTACTCATTTGTATCCAAGTTCAGCTGTTGATCTACAATTGAGAGAATTGATCGTTCTTAGGTTTGAAAACCTTTCCTTGACTCCAAAAAACACAATTCTTTTAATTACCAAGGACGTTACCTCAACTGGTCTCCACTGGGTTTCCTGTCAGCTCCCTCAGATTTGACTTCAGAGGACGAGTTTCAACTTTATCGAACAGCGGCGTTGACCTTTTAGAGGAGTCGTTCATTAACTAAAAGGCAGCGTTACACCCACTGTCTACATTTTTAAGATAGTCTATGGATGGCACAAAAGGACGCAGAAATGCACTTAGTGGTGTTTAGCCTGAAATTCAACCCTCAATCTGCTTAAGTACGCACTTCAGAGTGCGTTTGTCAATGCGGTTGCATTTCAGGGTCTGTGTAATTCCTATCTTCAGCGCATCTCTGCAGACCTTTGATTTGAAAAGCACCCAAGTGGCTGCATTTGTCTTCCAGTCCACCGTCAACTCAGTGATAGCTTCCTGATTGAGAGAGACAGAGCAAAAACGATGGAGGAAGGCAAAGAGGCAGCACCACTCTGTCAAGGAAAGTTTCGTCCTTCATCAGCCCTACATCTCAGTTTCCTTCTATCCTCCATCTAATTAAAGAAGGATGGATGATCAATAGGGGAGAAGCAGTGGAAGGGGATTAGGATTAGAAATCGATGACTTTGTTTTCTTCGCTCGGCCAAAGATAAACACTGCCTTAAGACACTGACAACGCAACGGAGAGTCTTTTACAGCTTTTCATGCCTCAGAGAGGGCATGACATCCCCTCTGTGTGGACAAGATACACATCTGGTTGCTGCTTCTCACGCTGAGTTAAAAAGAGACGTTTCGATCCCTCCATGATACTGGGAAAAAAATAAATAAAAAATGGGGGATGGGCTCTGATCAAGTTTAGAAGGCGTTTACGCTGAGATCTTTCACCAAGACATCAAGTATTGATGTTCCGTGGGCTTTATTTTCTGCATCACGGATAGGATGCATTTAAAGCAAGCGAAAGTGCGTCGCAAAAGCGTTTGTGTGCGATCCAGGTTGTGCAGCTCAGATCAGAGATTGACTGCCGGTTCGTATCAAATCGCCTGTTCAAGACTCCCTGAGAATAGCTTGAGATGACTGAGATGAAGAGGTGGCGCAACGCGCTGCAAAGGCTGAAAAGGAAAAAGTGATGCTCCTAAAAACCTGAGTGGGCTGGAAGGAGTGAGGCAAGGCATTCTGGGTAGGTGAGGCTTCACCTCCCACACAGGGTTTCAAAAACATACCCCCTGCTTTGATCTGTCTCTGCATTTTCTCTCTCTCTCTCCCTCTCTCTCCATCAACTTCACTTTCCTTCCTTTTCACATGCAGAAACACACACGGTGCACACACACACACACACACACACACACCCTGTTTGTTGTGGCTTTCGCCCCTCTCCTCTTTGAAGGAACAAAGGCATTTGTCTATGCTCCCTAGAGATGAAAGCCCAGCTTTCAGATGACCCATTCACCTTTGGTACAGGTGCTGCCACTCCAATTTATTTATTTCTTTGTAAAATTAGAAGGTTTGTTATTAGATTTATTTGCCACTAAGGTTTCGGTGAAGACGTCACGACAATCAGAAACCTATTCTTCCCATTCAGAGTCACAGGTGTCTGATGTGTGGATGGGAGCACGCAGCAGAGCGGAGGAGCAAACGGACAGCTGACAAAGAAAGGCGTTTATCCTGTCTTCAGTTCAACTGACATGCATGAAATTGGGTTGTGGAGATAAACAGAGTATCCTCAAGTGAAGGCAACATAAAGGTCCGATACCGCTGCTGCTGCTGCGCCCGTTTTTCACAACCCTGTTTTTTTTTTTTTCTCTCTTTCTCTCTCTCTGTGGGTTTGATCTCTTTGTACTGAATGAACGGTAAACAGCTGCTTCTGTTTTTTCTTTTATGTGAAGAAGATACAAGTTTCACGTAATAAAACATTTCCACAAACATCAACAAAAAGTGAAAATTGCATTTGTTCAAGGGACGGTAACAGGAGTTAACGTGTTAAGAGCTCACTGCCGTTTCTAAGATTGGTGCAGCTTAAAAGTGGCAGAATTGTACTTTTACATCTATCTCTAATTTATACTAAACGAAGACACCAAGAAAACCTGAAGTGTCCTTCTACAGAATATATTCATCTTCCACTTCCTGTGATCTAGCGAGAATGTGGCTTTTCCGCAATGAATTTGTGTCGCTATGGCATCTTGAAAACAGTCTATCATCGGGAAGCAGCATTTTGGATTCTCCAAACGCATTACTTTTGAAAAATTGAGAATAACACTTTTTTTTTTATTTTTATAAAATTGTAGATAACCAGGGTTATTTGTAGCGTCATCTGACTGAACAGTTTTGCAACATAACCTGTGCTCAGGATCCACTTGTACTTGGGGAACAGGAAGCCCTACAGATACCCGAGAAAGCTGATTGAACAGACATAGGAAGGAGAAAAAGGATTATGTGTTTGTAAGGATATGTGTGCGGATGCGAGTGTGTGTGTGTGTATACAAGAAAAATTTCATTCCAGGCCAGTTGGTCAGGTGGCTGCTGATCCTTGTCCATCACACATTCCATCATGGCCAGACATGGCTGACTTGTCACCATGAGTGACACTCACAACTCCAGCTTCTACATAAAGCATCCTCAGCGTAACAGATGTGCACCTGGAAACATCTGGCATTCTAAAAGTGCCTTGTGCTCATTCAGATGTACTTTGTAAAAGTCATTTTTAAAGGTAACTTAATATGAATTTAATATGCAGAAACTTTAAAATGATGTATACACCTTGGACTACTTTTGGCATTACAACCACAGACCTCAATGTAATTTGGCAGGACGTTATGTCGGAAAACAGGAAAAAAAAAAATAGTTTTCTAAATTCTTTACAACATCCTTCTCATGCTAAAACTAACAGTATTTGTTGTCCATTTGTAATCATCCCCCAGTTATTTTTTTCTCTAACTATAAAAGAAGTAGTTCAAAGACTGTCTATAAAATTTGATTAATTAGCAAATGGAGTCCATCTGTGAAACATTCAATCTGAGTCCAGTTGTTGTGTGAAGGCTTCTGAGGTTTGTTAGAAAACATTAGTGAAGAAACAGCATCATGAAGATCACAGAGAAGAGCAGACAGCTCAAGAAAAAAGCCGTGAAGAGATCTACTGATGAGATTACAAAGTAATACTTTGAAGAGTCTTATTCAGTCCAGCAGCCAAAGAGGAACAACTCCAGTCCTGTAAAGAGACCAACCATTCACCCAAACAAGTTAGGTAAAGACATTCAAATCTGGAGCAGTAGCCAAGCGATCCACGGTTATTCTGGGGGAGCTGCAGCGACCAAAAGCTCAGGTGAAGGAATCTGTTGACAACAATTAATATTCATGCCTCTGTTCATTAACAGAGGCTAGATTGTTAAACTGCTGAAAGAGAGCAACAATAACAACTCCATGCAGTTTGCTGTAAGCCACACAGGAGTACACAGAAAACATGTCAAAGAAGTCGCTCAGATGGCACTTTGTCCTAAATGCAAAATGCAAAAATGCATCTTATTTTTAGAATAATTTGAAATTGTGTCATTTTTTTTCCTTCCATGTCACAGTTGTACACTACTTTGCATTAATATATCACAACAAATGTGAAAAAGTGTAACTGGTACAAACTCTATGACAAGACTCAAAGAGTCCGCTTATGAGAAAGCATTATTGAATCTTTTTTCTATCCATCTTCTGCAGGCGCTACAGCCTGCAGCTATAAAATATGAAAGCCATACCCACTGAAGCAATAAAGATTTCATACAATTCTTTTTTGTGCATTAACATGTCAGTGTTATAAGGAGGGCTAATGAATGTGGCTTTAAATATGAGCCTCGCTTTTATGGTCCATCAAGACCACAATAAAGAGAAACGTGGCCTACAGGTGGCTTGTAATTCACCGTACGAGATTGAGAAATTCAATTTTAAAATGTAACAAAGAGAGGTCAATTTTAGATAACACGAAGCAGTGTGCTGATGTATAATAATCAAGATACAACAGCGCAGAGTCCTTTTCAGGCGCTGTAGTGCCATCTGGTGGACTGATCTCTCTAAACTCAAATGGGGGGGGAAGTGAACGGATTAGAAATAACCAACAATATTTAGACAACATAATTTTATTTTATTTTTTTCACAGTGATAATCTACAAATACTGTTGCCCACAAACAGGCAAGTCAACATCAGCAGTCTCAAATGACACAGTACAAAAAGAAACTCAAGACAGGGATTCGGTTCCCTGTTGTTCCAGCAGGTCACACAGTTCAAGGAAGATGTATTGCCAAACAAACTGCCGGGAAAACTGAAGAGTTTTCATTTCTGCATATGTTATGAAGTATCATGCTCCATTAAACAATTGGTCAACAGCGTTTTATTTTTCTCAGACAGCGAAAGCATGAAAAACAGGTGATTAAAATAAAGGTAAAACTCAGTAAATTCGAATGCATAAGATACTTTTTGTCAGTAACTCCATTCAAAAAGGGAAACTCATATTTCTGCATAAACGCACAGACTAATATGGGCTAGTTCTACTTTGAATTTGATGATTATGAAAGCTAGCTTTTGCTAATCCTGTGGTCTGAAAAAAATGCCTCTGCTAAAATCCTGACTGGGACCAGTCAGGACCAGTCTCCCTCTTACAGACCAGATTCATCGATCTTTGGCTGAATGCTCTCTCTAAATTACAATTTAGCATGTGCATGCAAATGCCAGGTTATTTGTCTGTTGTGTTTTTTTTGTGTTGCTCTGTCATGGAGAGGTGACCTATCAATATGACAGATAACCAGGCCATCAGGGCTGCAGGAAGCACCCCACCTCTCATCTAATGAGCAGCTGAGGTAGCGACTAGCACCCCCGCAGCCTTGTGTGGACAAGTGGGTATGACTATGAAAATCTAAAATTGTGTTTCTCCACACCTTTTCCTTCCACTCAACTTTCCGTACTTAACATACTTGAATGCAGGCTTTTTATTAAACAATGACACGTCGTGGTGTATCCCGCTTGTAGGTGTCAATAATGGACAACTGTGTGAGCCGTCTTCTCCATGACTGTGTAGGCCATTGCATGAATTATTTCTACTATGAAGTATCATTGTTGGTTTTAAGTAGAATTCAGCTTTTCTAAAAAAAAAAAAAAAACATTTTGGTTTTCATTAGCTTTCATAAAATTAATAAGAATAAGCATTTAAAATAAATTATTCTGAGTGTACTAAATCTATTTATGATTTTCACTTTTCAAGCCGAGTTACTGAAATAAGTTGTCTTTACACTTTTTTTTTATTTATTGAGATGCTGCTGTATTCCATGACTTGTCACAACACCTTTTGACAATTTGACAAAAAAGAGAACACAGGAAAAAAAATAAAAAAATCAACATGTGCATCTCTCAATCAAACACTGTAGACATGCAAACACATGCACACACAACATGTACACACTTACATGCATGTGCTCAAGCACGTGAAAACTAATGATTTACAAAAGATATTTTATTATCTCACCGTTTTATCTCTTTTACCCTGCTACTAATATTTGGTATTTACTTACCAATATATATTTTGTCCATATTTGAATTATTAAGTCATATTCTCTTTTTTATGATTTTATCAGAAAAAATAAGCTTATGAGTTAGTTGATAAGGCATTTTGAACAAAACCACTTGCCTCCAGATCTGTTTGTCTGTTTTTTTTTAACTGAACCACTACACACACCACTGGAGGACCACTGTATGCAAAGGGTTTACACTGTGTCTGAGTGTGTGTGTGTGCTAAGATCAATCAAAGACATAGTTAAAGTGCTAAAATCAAATTATACAGGGCTGACTCCCCTCTAGTTAAAACAAATGCACAACGAAGTCCAGGCTAATTACAAGTGAGTCAATAGGAGGAATCGATAACACATATTGCATAGGCAGAGCTGAGGAAAGGAATGTTTGATTCACCTTGCTTCGGCTGCTCCCTCTGCAGCCAAGCCGTTACTTATACACAGACCTTTGGCTTTTAAAAGAATAATAATAATAATAATAATAATAATAATAACAACAACAACAACAACAATGGTGGGGTTTGCACTGAAATTAAATTGTAATTAATTGACACAATATTTATGTCGTGGGAGTTACATCGACGTTTGAATCTTGACAGTGATTATCCTGTTATAAGCATGAGCTTTATCACAATTACCAAAAATTGCTCACAGTGCTACTGAGCCGATTGTACCGTAAGATTTATACGTTTCTCCACATCTGTATGAGCAAATTGTCCTGATTGCGGCTACGTTGTAGTCTTCCACTATATTAGCAGTAAATCTCTCCGTACATTTGTTCGAGTGCATAATGCAAAGCTGCATTCCTTCAGCTGAATGCCAGGTAATAAGATTTACTCATAAGCAAAGCAGACTCTTACATGCAGCTTCAGCAGCCAGTAGTAAATCATCAGCGTCCTGCTGCCTGTACCATTAAACTCTCCCAGCTTTTGTGTGAGGAGAAAGCCTCTGGCTCCACCCACTGCCGCTGCCTCCGACTGAAATTACTGGAGGAGAAATAGAGATGATTAATATCAGATACGGGAGTGAGAAAGTCAATGCATAAATCAATTCATTCGGTATTTTTAGAGTTGACCATAAATCATGGCCGGGGTGTTGACTTACTGTTTCACTGTCCACATCTGAGTCTCTTCTGGACTCAGAGCTGCAGTGGAAAGGAGAGAAAACACAGCTCTGGTCCTCCTGAGTCTGTGGTTATACAAAGTAACCAGCAGGGGGCAGCAGAAAAAGAAAAACAAATAGGTGGGTTATTGGCGGGGAAGAACGAATTTGAAGACACATTCCAACTTTATGTAATGGAATAAAGTTGCATCGTGCATGTTGGTAAGGTAGAGTCAAACTGGTGATTTTTCTTGCTTTAGTTCGTTCATAAGACAACTCAAATTAGTTTCAGTTACTTTACGAATAAATAGTAAGTTGTACTAAAGGATCAGTTCAGGATTTTTGAAGTCAGGTTCTGATAAAACGGCCTGTATCTGTCTCCTGCTCTACCAAGCTCAGAGGACCCCCAGAGCGCTTCGCACTACATTCAATCATTGACACATATCTTCATTTAGAATAACCCAGAGGCTGAAACTGGAGGCCAGTTTGACAGGGGCAACACTCAAAGTGACCTTTTGTTGTCCTAAAATAACTCCAATGTCAAAAATGTAAAAAATGAAGAGCATTTTTTTTTTGTTTTTAAACTGGTTTGCTTTACTGTTCATCGGAATTGCTTCTCCGTTCAAAGTACATTCATTTTCTATCTGAATAATGATCAAGTTATGTGTGGGACAGCGAACACAAAGATAGTTTAAAGATTCATACGGTAACAAACATTAACGTCTTGAGACTGGACTTGTTTTAAGAAGGTAAAGATCCGATTTGGTCTTGAACCGGCTAATCCAAATGAGCACAAAATGAAAACAGTAAATGCATTATTTACTGGAAATAACTCACTTTCAACAGAATCTGACTCAAAAGTTCCTGAACTAACTTCTTAAACGTAACATAATTTTTTCTAAATATTTTATATCACTAATTCCATGGACTATGAAGAAATACAAAGTACAACTTTATCAATCAGATAATTCACAGAAGCAAAAGAAAGGGAATCATTCCGGCTTCAGGGCTACAAAACAAAAAGATCAAGGGGTCACTAAGAGCTGAGTCTAACTACAATGTACCAACTACACATTCACTGGGTATTTATTACATGAATATACATGGACCACTTTTTACTGCTGATGTAGGAAACGAAGAGGCAGCCGTTTTCACATGCATTTCATTTCTCTTCAGCCGTCAGCAAACAAACAATCCATCAAAATTGGTTTTTGTTTTGCATTAAATAATCCCACTGACAAATCTAGCAGCAATCCCTCGTCTCCCAGGCTACTATAGCTACCTAGCTAGCGACTTACGTTGTAACTCGAACTAGAGTTAAGTTTACGACGGCCAAGAACTGGAGAATACACCCAGTATCTTCCATCCGCATACTGATGATTGGACACACAGATGAGCACACGAGGGATGTGAAATGGGTTACACAAGATTACACAGGAAAAAAAAAAAAGAAGAAGAACATGCAGAATGAATGTGGCAAACAATCAAATCAAAACCAGATGTAGTGAAAAGAACTGAACGAAAAAAAGGAGAACGATGGATGGACTTCATGCTGTGCAGGTTGTTGTTGTTTTTTTGGTTTTTTTTTTGGTGATATCAGTTAAAAGCAGGTCCTTTTTCAGGCATCAGGCTTTAGAAATAAAGCAGGAAGAGCAGCTCCCATAGCGTGCACACAGAGACCTTCTCACCATCACAACTCTACCACGCTATCCTGACTGGACCACTGCAGAGGATCCAGTAGATCATACAGAAACAGAAAGCAAGTTATCCTCACTGCCTGGTCTCAACTCACTCTTATGTGATTGTGACCTTTCAGCTAATTTCGGTTAGCTTTACTTCCCGATCCATTCTCTGTCTATATGTGACATGAACACAGAAACATTTGGGGTAGGAACTTACAAAGTAAATGTCAGAGACCTGCACCTCCGCTTCCAAGGAGCTGTGGCTGCTGGACACCGAAAGCTGCTTTTGCGAAGTTCGCGGTTCTTCCTGAGGCAACTGGGGGCTCGAAGGGGCTGACGAGGGAGGCGTGGAGGGGAAATGCTGGGAGGAGCTGGCGGACGCCGGGTGGATGGGGGTGAACGCTGAGGCAGGAGCGAGGGTGGAGGCGTTTGGAGACAAACCGGTGAGCTGAACAGATTTTGCTTTAGAGCCAGAGACCGGAGAGCAGAGAGTCAGAGACAGAGCGGCTCCTGGAGAGGTGAGCGGCTCGGTGGACGGACGGATGGACGAAGAAAGCGTAGGGGATGACTGGGCAGCACATTGAGCAGAGGAGGATGACGCAAAGGAAGGAGGAAGAGTGGCGGAGGAATATGCAGAGGACGGACACGCAGAGCTGGGGGCGGACGGAGCTGCTGTGCAAGTTTGATGACTGAGCGATTGTTGGCTGGAAGACGGGGTCTCTGCCCTCTGCGTCAGCTCCGTACTCTGCGGGATCTTGCTGTTTGAGAAAACACAAACGAAACAGATGAAGCACAACAAACATAACTGAGTGAGTGATAGCACTTTTGCTGAGGTTCGTACCTCAGCTCCACTTCCACGGTTATAGTGTCCTGACGTTCGCCGTGAACCTCAACCAGCTCTTTTTGTGATCTTTTTTTTTTTTTGACACAAGAAAACACAAAGTACGATTGAACATTTACAGTTGAGTGGGTCTCGTATAATAACACAACTGCTGACATGCACGGACAATATCTCTGACCTGACAATGTTTGGTGAATGCATTTGTCTTCTGGGGCGCATGTGTTCTGGAGTATCAAACGGGGTGGTCGGTAAAGAGTTGTTAGATGACAGCGTGGTTGCAATAGATGCTGTCGTTGCGTCTTCAAATGACGGAGGGGTGCAGGGTGGCTCTTTACCTGAATGAAGCAAAAGCACAATATTAATAGCATATGAGCGAGACAAAAGAAGTTATTTATTCACATTTCTGTTTGTTTTTTATTCCGACCATTAAAGTTACACACGCAGCTGCACGCTTCTGATTGGAAGCGAAATGTCAGTCTGCTTAATTCAATCAAAATCTTGTTTTAAGAGGGCCAACTGTGTTCTAACAGAACATTTAGGGCAGTGGTTTCTAGTTTGACAGCCTCGCCTACTTTTAGTGACTATGACCAAAAAGCTCAATCTTTGCCTCGTCTGACCATAAAAGTTTTCTGCAGAAGCCATCTGGCTTAAATCGAGCTTCAGGGTGTCGATTCACGATCAAAGCCTTTATGATTGACCAGCACCTTCTTATTTCAGGCTGATGTTAAAATGGGTTCACAGTGGACAATGACATCCAAACATCCAATTTCCTTTCATCTGGATATATCAACTTTGGGATTCAAATGGGTAAAACTTGTATGCAACCGGGTGTTCCGACAGGACAATGATCCCAACATAAATTGCAGAGAAACGTCTGAGTGGAGCTTCATTTTCTGTTTCCCTGGTTTCTACAGCTTCTTGCTTCCTCTCTAATTATATCTTTAGAGACTCCCTTTATATCAGCTAAGCAAAAAAAAAGGAGTAAGCCATTGAGGATGAAAGTAAGAGACATAATGTATTGAGGCAGTTAAAACGCAGTAAAAGAAAAAGGCATTTTAGTGTCATTACTATTACTGCTTCCAGCATAGCGCACCATTCTCTTCCAGTATAGAGAAGCTACGGGCTCCTCTGAGGTTCTCCAAGTTCTCCAGGTTTTCCTGCCTTTCGTCAGTCAGGGAGGGACGGTGTCCGGCCGATCCGCCTCCGGCACTGTACTTGGACCCCGAGAGGGCCCCTCGACCTTTCTTAGACGGAGATGGCCGTAATGCTGGAAGGAAAAATGTGATTTACCTTGAAACCTCCGCTAGATGTTCATACCAGTAATCAGAATGAAAAATACATGCTGTGAAATGTTCAACTCACAGCAGCTTTTCCTGAAGACAACTGTGCTGCAGAACTTGAAGAACCTCTCCGCATAGAAGCTGGGTCTGTGGACCGACACCGTGTCCTGCGATTCAACGGAAGACAGCAGTGTTCATAATTAAGTCTTGCCCTCCAACAACAATGACAATGGAAAGACTTAGCATAGTTAATTAGCTTGCATAAATAGACAGCTTAATGTGGATTGGTGTACTTAAATAACGAAAATTAAAAGCAGCCACATGAATGCAACTTACTCCATCGTGGATGAGAGACTTCCAGGAGTGTTCCAGTTTTTTAATCAGCCTGTCAGACAAAACAATTAAATTTAATTACAGACTTCATTGACGTGTATTTTAAAGTGTATTTAAAAGAATGGCTCATCATTTGTTCCCTGGCATCTTCTTGCAACATCGCATTGCTATTTAAAGTGAATCGCAAACCTATACCAGTCATATCATTTTGTCATATATCAACCGGAATGATACACAGCTGCGAGTTGGGATTTTTTTTTTTTTTTTTAACAAATAAAATCCTAGAAATGTGCCATGCGTTTGGATGTTACAGAACCTCCTGTTGCTGCAGTTACAGCTGCAAAGTCTTTGGGGTTTGTCTCTACTAGCTTTGCACATCTAGAGCCTCAATTATTTTTGCTAATTCTTCTTTGCAAAATAACTCAGTCAGATTGGATAAAGAGAATCTATGAATATCAAACTTCTGGTCTTTCATCAGTTTCTCAACATGATGAAAATCTGGACTTTGACTACACTTGTCCTGCCACACATAAAGACCTACTAGGTGTCCAGTCAACAGGTTCTTTCAACCTCTTGCAGCTTTATTTCTGACCTGTCTGCTGTGTTCCTAGCTCTTAATAATGCTCTCTTTTCATACATTTTCTCTAAAAGCACCCAAAGTTACACTGAATTTTATTTAGGCTATCAGAGTTATTCATAAGTTTTTTTATTTTTTTTATTTTTTTACTTTCTTCCATTTTTTGAATATGTCATGCCTCAGTTACTGCCCCTGTTAGTCTCCTTTCTTGAGCATAGTGGTAATTAAAATGCAACAAATAAGCTCACTTTTTACCTGTAGGACTGCAGAATGTCAATAATCCCAATGAACAGCAGGAGGCGCTCTCCTTTACTTCCCATTGCTGGGATTCCTCCCATACTAGATAAGAAAAATAATTTGCCATTAGGTTTAAATGTGTAGGACGACGACGGTCAATATTATGAAATAGGGACATACGTGTCATCATGTGCCAGTGCGTCCCTGCATGTGGACCCGCCCTGTATGGACTCCATAGCGGTGGAATAGAGAGCCCTCTGTCCTGCAGGCTTCTTCTCATCGCCGCCTCCTGCTGGTGAGCCCTGGGACTGGTTTTCTTTCTCTGCTAGGGTTTGGTTGTGAACGCCAAGCAGCAAACTGTAATCCATGATCTTAAAACTTTCCAGAACCTACAAAGAAACGAAGTGTGTTTTGAGATGTTCTCTGACAACATAATGAAAATGTTTCAAGGGGATTTAAACAAAATGTTCTTTGTTGCAACACCTGCTTTTATTTGGATTTTTTTACTTTATCTATTAACCCATAATGCGTTCCCCCTCTTTGCTATCTTTCTCACCAGGCAGTCCCGTTGCAGTGTTTTGACCAAAGCGCTGTACATTTCCTGATCCAAAGTGAGGCCCTCGGGAACGTCACTCAGAAAATCCAGGTCTTTAAACGTGGGCTTGGACTTCTCCCTTTCCTTCTTGGACGCTTGCCTCTTGTACGTTGAGCCCTTGAGGTCGAACTTGAGGTGCATGCGAACCGAGCGTGGCAATATATTGTTCATCACAATTATTCGAATGTTCTTGCCGCCACACTGGACACAGTAAAGGCCAAAAAACTTGGGCAGCAAAGTGCGGGGATTCTGGTTCAAGTTCTGGTCGACGGGTTGAAAGACAAAGGCAGAGGAAAAGGAAAAAGGAAACAAAGCATATTAGTGGTAAATGGGCTTATGCTCCATTGGGGCTCGCACCTGCCAGACAGCGTGACCTCATCGGGCCACGCCACAAGCCTGCGCGCGCACTTAACTCCTCGCCGAGAACTGAGCATGCCTGTGAGCTTTGACCCATCCCAAAGTCACCTGCTGATGTCACAGCTGACAGAGAGCCAGCATCAGCGGTGGATAAAGAGGATAAACATGACTGGAAGATTCTGTTGCACCGCTCCTCTTGAGTAAGAGGCCATGCACACAAACAGCTCACTATCCCTACTGCTCTCAGAGATTTAGTAGATTTAATTATGTGCTTTGCAAAACTATTTCCCTTGTTAAGATGTCTTCTGTTTTTGCTTGCTTGTTGCACTTGGATGACGAATATCAATGTCAGAGAAAGATAACCAGAGTGAAAGCAAAATGCAGTTGGTGAATTCATGTATTAAGAGGACAAAGTGTGCAAACCAGTCTGGTTCTTTATGAAGGGGTAGATGCCCACCAAATCTACCATTTTCATGGTAAGTTTTCCAGGTACTGCGGCCGTAACGCAGCCCCTGACTATCACTCTACCATGCTCAACTGGAGCCGTCATGTTTTTTATTTTTTCTGAAATGCTGCATTAGTTTTACTGCGGATGTAATAGGACGCACACCTCCCGAAAAATTCACCTTTTGTCTCTCAATGAATTTTTTTTTTCCTAGAAGTCTTGGAGATCATCAAAATATGTTTTGCCAAACGATTAGCCATCAAAAAATGTGGCTAATCAGTTAATTTATAAATAAACTGGGTAGGGGAGGTTATATAGTTATTTTCCCCCTTAATAAACTAATTAATAGTGTTAAAACCCATTTTTGCATTTACTCAGATATATTCTTTCTCACGTTAAAAAAAAAAATGTTCCTAATGTGAATCATACAAATTAAATATTGGAAGGCCTACTAAGAATACATTTTTTCAAAAATCCTATCTTCTTACCATGTAATATCCAGGGAGTAATTTCTGCAGAAACTCTGCCTCCTTGTGCAGGACGGTTTTGATGATAAACTCGTCATCACTGGTCACATAGAAAATGGAGCCGCTCGCTCCCGGATTGCTCAACTCAATCAGCGGCTCGTTACACAGCGAGTACTAGATGGAGAGACGGAGGACAAACGGATTAAAATTGGGCCTGCCAAGTCTGCTGCTCAGACTCATCGTCTGAAAGTAATAATACAGACACAGACTAATATTTGTTTTTTTTTGTCTTTTGTTTTTATACATATTGAATTTTATGACAAGCCTGGCAATTCATTTGTTGGAGGTGATGATAAGTGTACTTCAATAAAACTTAGTAAATAAATAAAACACTACTAATCATTTATGTAACATAATCAGGGCTTGCGGGAAGTTTTGTGTTTGGAATGGTCAAACCACATTAGCAAACATATATATATGATGAAAAACAACCTGCATTTACTCTGAATTTCTTACTATACACGGACTGTTTGGTAACGAGAATGTGACTTGAGCTCAGGGTAATGTCACATGTAGTTTGCCAAATTAATTCAAACATTTCAAACATGAGACGATACTCCTGCTCAATGGGCACAGTAACAACAAGAAGACAAACAAATTACAGTATGTGGGCCATCTGCTGTCACAACTTGGAATTTAAAAAGGAAAGCTTTTCTCTTCTAATCCCCATCTGGCACCGACCAGCTGCTTAAACGTGTTGTTGTCACTGTGGGGCCACAGGTGCGCCGTGACATGCATGATCCTCATAGGCTTGTGCAATAAGGGCACAAGCCTATGAGGCTCGTTTTCATGGCAAGTTTGCATGCAAATGTGGATTCTGAAAGGTAAACCACCTGCTACAAAAAATATATTATGATTTTTAATCTTTTTTATTATTATTATTTTTTGCAGCTTAATATTTTTGTGCTACTAATGAGTAGGGTTTTTTTTATATATATATATTTTTTGGCCATTTACCTCAACAGAATGACAAATACAGTGCGAGTGTATTCCGTCAATACATAGTCTTGGAACTTGTCCCCTTCAGCTTTTTCTTTCTGCAGCCTGAACTGTTTTTCCCAACAGATGTTCCCACCTGAGCTGTGCATCTTAGCAGCTCCTCCAGAGCTGTCATTGACGTCATGGCTGCTGCTCTTGTTAATGCTCTCTTTATGCAGCCTGTAAGTTTAGAAGCATAACCTTGGTAGGTATATACAGCTACTTGTCACACTATTTCAATCTGCAGATATTTGATTGCAGATTGCAGGTGTTCAAAGTTTTGAATGTTGTTTTAAAATCCAGTCTAATTATCCAAGCTGGTTTTGGTGTTGCTGTTTGTTCACTAACAAACCTCTAAAGCCTTCATAGAACAAATGGATTTATGCTGAAACTAAATTAGGCCATTTACATAATTTGGATGTATTTAAGTAGAGAGGCTGGAATAAAAGTGCACCCTTTTTTACTTATAAAAAAATTTCAAAATCCTTCTCATAAAATCCTGATCAATTATGTTGAACGTTTAGATTATTCCATTTAAAAAAAAAATGAAATAAGGAGTATGAATTATCCAGAATTATTACAGAATGGACTGTAATACTGCTTCACATCACTTTGTGCAGCAAATACATGTAAATGTAAGCCAGAGTATAATATGGATTATGCATGGAAAAGACCTCACCAGGTAGTCATCTGGCCGGATCCCAAACAGCTCCCTGAAGTAGCGGAAGGCCACGGGGGCGTAGGTTTTGAACCTGAAGTCTGGGTAGTGATGGGCTGGAGTGAGGTTGCTGCCTTCACTGTAAGGGACCAGTAAATTTAATATTAATAAAAATTACAATAAGCACCGATAAATGTGACCCCAATCTTCACCCACCTGGGGAAGAAGATGCTTTCCACCACGTAGAAATCCTGCATGAGGACATCTCTCTCAGGCTTGGAGCTGAGGTTGCCAACGGTATATCCGATCCCCAGCTGGATTGCCCCTTTCAAGGCAGAAGAGGTGGTCTGAAGACGGAGAGCGCAGAGAGCGAAGGTGAAAAGTAGCTAAGAAAAGAAGCAAGAGGGCCAAGACGGTTTTAAGCAAACAAAATAAAAGTTCACTTTTTTATATGTAGTCTCTCCGTGGGCATCTACTCTCCTGTGGCCGATCTTCTTCTCACGACTTGGTTCTGTTCCAAACAGGGAAGGCATCTAAAACCAAACACAGAGTGAGGAAAGCCACTGTGATTGTGACAAAAGGTAGCACAAACGACTTCTAATGCCCCAAAAGGTTGAGTTGAATTATGAAAGAATGTAAAACAGGAGCTAGAATAAGCCCTGAGGACAGATGAGACGGTCAGGTGTATCATGTGAAGTAGCCTCTCACCTCTGTTATTTGAGCCTTCTGGGTTGAATCTGTAGACACAGGGGAAAGAAGGATCAAGAGGTGCCTACATCAATGCATTATTAAATATTATTTGTTATTTATCGAGGTGCAGCAGCTCTAAATTCAAGCTTGTGGTGTTGGTGAAAATCATCCAGGCGAATTAAATAAGCACAAAGCAGAACAAGAGGCTTCCCAGGCTGGACAAACATTTAACACCACAAGGGATATTCACTGACAGATACATACAACAAAAACTCTTAAGAATACCTTAACTTCAAAGAGGGCTAACTTAACATCTTTTGTTACCCTTGCTCCAGGTGAATTGGTGATTTAACTCACCAGGAGAAGAGTTTACCACCTTACAAGTTGCACGTTTTTTGAAGATCCAGGCAAAAAAAAAAAAAAAAGAGAGCGAGAGGAAAAACTAGAGAAAAATTAAGCCGAAAGAAAAAATCTCTTCTCAGCCTCGACGTCTTCTGTTTTCTATTTCTGGATCAGTAAGATTTGTAGATTTGTGCAGGCAAGGTAAAAACTCTATTGGATTGACTTCCTGCCTAATCTGAGAGCAGTCATTGGCTGGGTGCTGCAGATCACATCAGCAACCAATCACAATCAAGGATTAAAAAAAGTCTTTCCACCAGACAAGAGGGACCAATCTAGATGCTGCCTGTGTGTATGTGGGACCATTAGACAGGAACAGGAAGTTAGTCAAAAAGACAGCACATTGTACATCAAAGTACTGTATGTTTTATGTGCTTTTTTTTAATGGTGTGCGAGGTTATAAGGAGGAGGAGATGAAGGTTGCTAATGGAGCTGAGTTGATGAATCTTTAAGCCGTGAGAAATGAACACAGTAGAGACTGTAGCAGATGGTGCTGCCACTACTGGAGGCAATGTGCAATAAATGATACGATGAAAGAAATAACTTTTTTTTTGCTTGGGTTAGCGAGTGCAAATACATATATTATATCATTATACAAATCAAATATTGGCAAAAAAAAAATGTTTAACTGAGATGCAACTTATTTATGTGGTCTGAATCAGATCAAGGAATCTGTCAATGGGGCAACTATAGGCCTAAACGGGTTCAAATCTGGTCTTGAAGGAACTGTTGCAAAGCGTATCAATGAAAGATGGTAACAATTAATCCCATTTTAAATTGCAGTAAGCCATGTAAGGAACACAGCAAACGCTAGAGGCAGGTAGGCCTGGCAGATAAGAAGATGGATGCAGATAAATGGAGGAGAATCCAGGAAGTAACCTGTTTATGGCTCCAAAAGACTCGGGTGAATGTTTACTTTCCCGAGGAGGTACAATGGTTTAGAGAAAATAATATTCGAGTGAGAGAATAGTCCAAAATCCAAACCTTCAAAAGGTTTGTTAGTGGTAATCAAACAATGTCGTTGTTGGTTGGATCCTGGCTTTGGGAGATTACTAAAAAGTATGATACTGTGACTTCAAATCTATTTTTATGATATTCTTTGGAAATATCATAAATTTGAAAAAAAAAAAAAAATTAAAATTAAATAAAATAATGAAATACCCTCATTAACATTGTCTCATATGCACTGTTTCTATTATGTGAAAAACAATTTTGACCAGGAAAGTATCTACTAAATCTCACAGTGATCCAACATGTGTTTTTATGTATTTGGCAGACACTTTTAAACAAAGTGACTTACAACTGAATAACTCACAATAAAGTCGAAATCAAAGCTAACAATAACCTGACTATTAAAAGGTAGTAGTCAGGTTCTATCAGAGAAATTAGAAGTGACAGCCTAGAAATGTGGTGCAGAGATAGAGGGGAGTAAATGGTAAGTGCCAGGATACGGATATTCTCTGAAAAACTGGTCTTCGGTCGTTCCTTGAACAAAACTCAGTTCTTCAGGAGCGTCTCAAACCTAGCCTAGGATAGTACCATGTACTCTTAGACCCCATGTATCCTGTTGTGGCAACAGACGATATAGCAGAGGATTAACAACAACTGTTAAGATGAACAGATTTGTTGGCAAAACATAAAAAGATCATTAAAATGGCTAAATAATTCAAATTTCAAAGGAAAACTCCAACTAATATACCGACTTTGCGTACACAATTAGAAATCAAAGCTGGACAAGTTGCATAAAACTATTTGAGAGTCTAAAATAGTTTTATTACTTTAAACCCAATAAGGCGAATCGTAGTCCTTCATTTGATGGATTTGCGTGGTTTCTGCAGCCTCCTTTCAGCAGCCTTGCCGCAAAGCGCCTCTTACCCCCCCCCACCACCATAGTGCCCACACCTGTAACCTGCAGATTAATGCTGGAACAGTGAGCGTAGGACATGCACACAAACATTCTCGGTGGGATTAGGGTCAGAGCAGAATAAATGTGTCAGTGAGCAACAAACACAACATCGCTGTCACGTTCCAGCTGAGCACAATGGCCCGCCAGTTGTACTCTCAGTTTCAAAGTTTATGCACTGAAACAAAAAGCAAATAGAGACATCTCAAAATGATGACAGAGTAATAACATATTTTGGGAGCTCTCAAGTGTGTTTTGGGGGCCTGTGTGTGCGTGTGTGTGTGTGTGTGTGTGTGTGTGTGTGTCATAGTTAAGAGGATTAAATCTGCCTCTTATCAGCTGAGAAAATGGCGGGTCTGTAGCTATGACAGTAATCTAACACTGAACATAGGTGGATTTCGATTCCCTTGTTCTCTGGAGGTGACTATTAACGTGTTTTATCAAATTATCAACTGAAGCATTATGGGCATAGATGAAACAATAAATGTATGTCTGTACATTCACATCTGCAACAAACGCAAGTATGATTTATGTTAGAATCTTAAATCAGTAAAGGCATCCTTCAGATTGACATATGAGATAAGAATTGCAATGACAGCAGCAGAACACGTTGCGTGTCATAGAAATAAACAGCTTCTGTTTCTAAAAAGAGTTTATCGATGTTTCCATCGGCAGAATGGTTCCATATTCAAATATCTATGACTTCTTCCTCACAACAGCCGTGTGTACACACACACAGGACACGGCGTGCATGGAGCTACTGACAACTGCTGCTGCAGATACATCTATATAGCTATCAAGTCAAGCCATTTATTTGATCGAATGATGCTTTTTAAAGTGTTGCACTTCTTTAAGCTGCTTATTTCACATCTACAAAAAAAAAAAAAAAAAAAAAAAAAAGAACTCTGCTAAAATGCTCCTATGTGATTTTGACATCGCATTGAACACATTTAGGCTACGACACCTACCGGTGTCCCCAAAGTCAAGTTCCAGGCTGGATCCGGCGGCCGCTTCCTCTGTCGGGCTTCCATCGCTCCCGATTCCCGCAGTCGCTGGGTCCATGTCCCGCACGGCTCCTTGTGACGATGCGCAACCCTTGTCTGCCTCAGACGGAATGAGGTGCAGCGATACTCGCCGCTAAACGGCCGGACATCTCATCTTACTCTGCGTTTCCCGGTTCAGCTGCAGACGACGGCATCACTCTCCGGTCAATGTGTTTTTGTCGCTGGATGTGGTTTTTTGCGGCGACGCCGCCACCCTCAGAGCCAGCGGTGCTGATCATCTCCGCCGCTGTTGTGCGTCATCCTCTTCACGCAGCGGCTGCATCAGGCTGAATGAACTAAATGTGCAGTCGACTGCACGTTTTTCATTACGCATTCGGAGGCAATACAATGTTTTGAATAAAAACTAAAGGTTCGTGCAGTGAGGTTACATCCGAGGCGAAGAGGCCCTAAAATGTTTCGAGCCTCTGACTACAAGTGTAGCCCATTTGTCAGTGAACTAGTAAATGCCTCAAAACAGATCAGGCTCCAAATCTTCAAATTGACATTGATTTGGAACTCCAGCAAACCACGTTCCGGGTTATTATTTAGAGATGGAGCGAATATAAATCTTCCCAAGAGATGTCGGCAGCCAACGGAAATTTCTCCCAGCTCACCAAGACGTTAAAAACAAAAACATTTCGACAAATTTAAAAATATTTCAACTTGACCAGAAATGACAATGCAAAAACTACATTTTAAATGGTGAAACTTTGTTTCAAAATTTAATTTCAAGAAATTTGTTGGCTAGAGTTTCAGTTGGAATTTTTTCCTAATCAGTTTACACGTCTTTCATCCCCAACTTTAAACAAATGTTTTGGTTTATGCAAATAATCTCTTCATTTTAGGTCAAGTTTCAGTCAAAACTGAACAGAAAGCACAGTTGCATTATTTTCAAAACTTTGTGCTGCAGCTTGAATGAGTTTCTTTTTCAGTAGCAGAAACTTGTTTGTTGCAACTTTTGAATATTTACAAGGTGATCTATTAAACAGTTATTTTAATCTCCCTTACATTTGAAGCCCCCCATAATATAGGCAAGTTACAAAAAAAAAAAAAAGAACATCCTTTCAGACAAAAAAAAAAAAAAATGCAATTTGAAATCCCTCCAAAAACTATGGATCATGTTTAGAAGCAGAATCCAGAGAACAGCTACAGGAAGCATGGTTTGGTCAGTGGAAATTCTGAATGCCAGAAGTCTATTTCTCAAATGAAATATTTAGAAAAACCTATGAATAGGCAAAAAAAAAAATCTAACATGTTATCAAATATAATTTGAGACACTTTTGATTTTAAGGATTGGTATTGTACAAAAAAACCTGTCGGACGCAATTGTTTAATTTCTGCTGCAAGACAAAATTCACATATAGGTAAATAAATTAACATAACACCAAAAGAATGTTCAAGACAGCATTTTATTTTTTTCATTTTATTCCATAAGTTACCAGTGTATGTTACAATAATAAGCTTTTTGACAAGTGCAAGGTAAACTAGCTCTGCATAAAGCAAAGTTATTTGTGGCATTTGTTCTTATAAGCAAACTCATTACCAAACAAAAACTGGGATGGTATTTGGACTGAAAAGAAAAAAAAAAGGAATGGCTGTTTATAGTGAAATCCATGATGCAAACCCTCTATATTGGCTAACTACTGTCCTCTCAAGTGGTCTTTACAAGGTTTGCAGTGAGCGGTTTCTGGAAATAAGTTGCACGCTGGGGGTCATCAGGCCCTGCCTACCCCGAGGTTGGGTTTACAGACAGGTCCGTCACTGGTCCAGATACACACGCGCAAATACCCTGAAGTTCACGTGAGAGGTCAGGCAGTAGAGGAACGCAAAGAGGTGCTACATATATCTGGGCAGGTCTTTTTCCACCACCTGCACAGAGAAACGAGTTTGAGTTTCAAAGAAACGCGTTTATTGCTTCTAAGGTTTTGAGGGTCGAGATTTGACAAAGTGCAAGACCATGGGCTCCAGCATCATGTGAATGATGCTGTGTGCAGAAATATGTAAACACAGCTGCAATGGATTACCTCTGGATCGTCAGTTGGACCGTATCTCTTCACCACCTCCCCTTCCTTGTTTATCAGAAACTGCAGAGCAAAAAAAAAAAAAAAAAATTAAAGTTAACACACTGTTTAAGACGGTTGTGAACAAAAAAAAAAAAAAGCCATTTCCAATTTACCTTTGTGAAGTTCCACTTGATGTTACTGTTGGTAGAAGAAATGCATATAAATTACAACCAAACCTTAATAGTTATGCATAGGGAGTGTTTTTTTTTTAAATAGTATTTTAAAAGTATAGCTTTAGGATGACTGCAAAAATGCCAGTTTACTTCTGAATTTAAAGAAAGCTTTTAAAAGCAGAGGTAAAAGTAGGAGGGCCCTGCAAAAACTTTCACATTTCAAATTTCAGGGTCAAGCAGATGGAGATAATGTGGTAGTTGTAATGGTTCATTAGATCAGAAAGAGGGGCAACGCAAAATGGTCATGTGAAACTTTTAATACCTTGTATTCTGATAAAAACTGAATTCATTCATACAGCACACATTTAAAATTAAAACCCCCTTTTGTGTTTCACATCATATTTAAGACCTTCTGTTACTTGGACACACATGATTTATAATAGCTACAACTCGTCAGAGGTTGTTTAACTCTGGTTTGCGTAATTCAATCGTCTGTTACAAGAGCGATTTAGCAGAGATGCATTGCCTTGAGGATTAGGTTAAAGGAAAAAGTGACATAATCGCAGGTAAAGTAGTGGCTTGAACCTGCTTTTAGACCGTGACCACAAAGAAAACAAACAAACAAAAAAAGCAGAAAACTGACTTACTTTCCAAGCAATCCCTTTCCTTTGGGCTGTGCCTTCATCCATTTCCAAAGAGGGTGAGCATTGTCACCGTTTACCTCAATTTTACTAAAGAGATCAAACTCTGCATTGTAACCTTTAGCAAACTCCTTAATCTCGGCTTCTGTCCCCGGTTCCTAAGTTACAAAGAAAATTAAAAAAAATTATATATATATAAAAAGCATAAAACTATCTAGAAAAATGGCACCAACATCAGTTTTATGATGCATTACCTGTCCTCCAAACTGGTTACATGGGAAGCCCAGGATGCGTAAACCTTGCTCAGCGTACGTAGCGTGCATTTTCGTAAGCTGAGTGTAGTTTACCTTCGTCTTTCCTCACTTGGAGGCCACATTTACAATGATGCAAACGTGGCCCCTGGCAGAAAAATAAGAAAAGGCAAAAGTGTTGGGACAAATGCATCACTGCAGGTATAATTGGACATTGCTGGCTGCTTCAAACCCAAATAGTCACAGTTCCTGAATAAAGTAAAGAGTTATTTTTTCCCCCTTAACTACATAGGGAAAAAAAACAGTTTGAAAACAGTCATCACAACTAAAACAAGGACATTCATTGGTAGGAGCATCACGATATGATAACCCTGGGTAAAAAACATGTCATCAAGTAGCTCCACAATCATCTTAAACTAAGATAATATGAGCTGCTGTTATTAAAGAACAGGCAAGCAGCAACTATTCATGTTGCTTTTGATTTTTAGCTTGTATGCTATAGTCATACATGGACATGAGGAAAACTAAAGAATAAATACTGGCTAAATTTATTAGATGTTCAAATAAATATGCTCATTATGCATGAAATTATCCGTCTACTCATGTTCACAAGCTTTACAGAGTAAAACAACAAGCCGATATCAGCGGGTTAATCAGTTACGGTATCTGCAAGTGTGGTGAGCACTTAGTTACTTAATCGATGACGCCTGCAGGTTGGCAACTTTAGCTCCAACTATCAGTAACAGTGAAGGGTGGGTTCCATGCAGTGATTGTTTTATTTGAGTAGTAAATTATCTCAGGACAGACATATTTCTCTTCCATGTAAATGAAGGAAATCGAAGGAGTCGCATTTTAACTAGTTAAGTTAAACAAGGTGAGACTGTGGAACAGGGTCATGTTGCTCTGTGCACTTTTTTTAAAAATAGGTCATAAGAAGGTAGGATAGTATGAGATGAAATGCTAACGCTTTGATATACATTTATAGCTCAATATAACCTAAAAACAACTCTTAAATTTCACTTTGAAATAAAGGGAAGCATTTTTAAGCAATATAAAATTGCTTAAAAATTTTAAGTATGATAAAGTATACATACAAAGACTATAATTTGTTTGCTAATTTATTCCCCTTTAGTCTCAACATGGTATATTGGTAAACTTTTTGCCAAAAAAGTTTTAGTTTACCTGAGGACAAGTTTTCCTCAAAATCCACCGAAAAGTGGATTTGTACATATGCACTTAAAAAAAATAAATAAATAAAATCAATTTACATGTCCAAATAGACTGCATACTGTCCAAGTTACATCAGAAATGGGAACTTAAAAGGTACAGCCGAGCTTCCAAATGGAGTAAATGTATTTTACCTGTATTTTTCCAGAGACACCTCATTCCCGTCGATGTCTGTGGCAGAGAACTCGTAGATAGACTTGGCGGTTTTCCAATTATCCACCTGGGCACACTGAAATATTAAGAGATATTGCACATGTGAATGAACATGATTATGCAATAACCGAATAGAAGGGTTGGATCTTACTCCTGCCCTTTAGCATGGACTAAAGGGCAAGATTAAGTAAGAAGATGAATCATATTTTCTCGCGAGTTCACCAGTTCTCATTTTGTGCGCACTATGGCCCATTTGTATCATCCGCACGCCCTATCCCACAAATGTGTACAGAGCAAGACATTTCGGAGAAGGGGGTGAAGAAAAGCGATTTAACCGAAAATCTCCAGTGGCTCGTAATCTTATTGAATAACAAAGAGGAAAATAACAGGATTAGGCACAAACGGAAGAGCTTTGTTTTTATGGATTAAAGCAGGTACAACGGAATATTTAAGCTCTCTACAAATCAACGAAACATAGTCGCGCTGCCGTAATACGAAAACCTTAAATGAAATGGCTCACTGGAAAACGTATTTCATACTGGAGAAATGTCCAAAATATTCTAACTCAGAACTTGCAATACGCCCAATTTATAACAGAGCGTGCTTTGTCGTTGCTGCAGCTTCAAGCTAACGATAACAAACGTAACAACATCGGACTCATTTGAGTGCTGCACCGCACCAAAAAACAGAAAAGCCCTGAATGTGACCTACATGTGGTCTAACGGTTAAAGGTTATAGTGTCACTTCGTACCGAAAGTAAAAGACTCAGGATAAGTACTTAATACAGAATTGTATACTTACCATAGCTCTGACTAGACCCCTGCTCCCCACTACACCTAGCAAAACTGTCGGTCTCAGCCACATAATGGCCACTCTTATCACATGACGTCCTAGTCTCCTCCCATTAATCATTATCTTAGCTCCGCCCATGTTATTACTGCAAACACTGGCTCTAACCAACATATTACTAAAATGACTTAAAAAAAAAAAAAATCTGGATTCTGCAAATTAAATATTTCCTTAGTATATTACAATTGTTCCTTTCATACAGTCTAGATTCCCTGAAAAGGTGAAATTACATTTCAAAGAGATATACTTTTGATTGTTTTGAGTGTGATGGCATTTTACTTTTAATGCTGCTTCACGTTGATCATAAGCTTTAGTAATAGAGCCCTTATCAGAAGTGCATTGTATGTGTTAGTAAACACACTTAAGACAAGTGTGTAAGATAATGGGAGGGAAAGCTAATATTCCCTAAGTCAGTGGTTCCCAAAGATTTTCTTCTGGACCCCTCTATGGATTACACAAAATTCCCCCAACCCCACCAAAATATATATATAAAGTGGGCATACATATCGTTCAACCAGACATAAACCTATACATGTATTTTGTTTTCAAACTCCACTGAAATTTATTTCACACTTCAGGTTGCAACAAAACAAACTACAAACCATCTTTACATTGAAACACTTTTGTGTAACTGTTTTTTTTTTTAGTTCTATACTATAGAAGAGTATTCTTTGCTGTCAGTGTTATTTCAAACATATTTCTTTTTTTTATTTGTAACAATATTCAACTTTGCTATCAAAGCCTCTGTGCAAAATGGGGTTAAAACATGACCAGCTTCCTGAGAGGTTCATTCATTGCAACCCCCTCTTTTTCTTAAAACTTGCACAGGAAAAAACTTGAACAAATTTTAAATCAGTTTTACAATAAAAATATGTAACAATAAAATTTTATTTACAACTTGTTAAACCAATGGTAAAACACTCCTTTCAGGCTCTTGGTGCCGGCAAACCCCAAAGTTAACTCCAATCTATTTATGAAATTTGGTAGCCCATTTATCACATATAATTTGACCTGAAATAGGGCTTTTCTCCTTCTCCCCCTGAAGATATGATTAAATTATCAATTTGAAGCCAATTTGGAATCCATTTGCTCAAATTATTATAACATTTGAGCAAATTATTTTATAATTTGAGCAAATTATGAGATAGTTTGCTCAAAAATTAAAATATTTCGAGGTGTTTCACAAGTTTTCCAAATCAGCTATCTAGAATTCAAAATAAACTATGAGATGTTTTGGATTTAAAGTTTTATCAGTAATATTTTATCTTTGTAATATCCCCCTATGCTTTCTTATGTTAAAAGGAAACAAAAACAAACCTAACTCAGAGCTGTAAAATCAAGAAATAGGATACCATCAACCCATCCTTCACTTCGTGGGGAATTTCATATTCCCCACAAAGTTAGATGCCCAGTGTAATCAATTTATTCCAGATAAGAACATACTACCAAAAGTTTATTAGCCACCTTGAGCCAAGAATCTTAATTTACATCAATTTGAAGAATATGCTCCTCAAACCCATTAAAAATATCAGACTTATTTCCAAAATATCCCATTTAAATCCACCCCAATTCCAAGTATATCCAATTAACACAAATCGCAAGTCTGCTAAAGACCACAATTTCTCAATTTACATTAATGTTAAATCCCTCATTTAAGTGATATTTATGACCAGTCAAGACTTCGTGTCATAATAATTAATAACATTTGCAGTGTGCTCCAAACAAATCTGCCTCATTTCTTATCCCCATTTTAGAAAGATAACCTGAAAATTAAGAAAAAAAAATACCAAATTTTAATGTCCAATTTTCATTATACCGTATAACCACAAACCAAACAATAATAGTGAAAACATTTCACAAACTCTCTTGTCGTTGTAGTTTGATCACCCGCTGCTGGTTCCCAAGAAAAATGACAGACATAAAAATAGAGGACTTCATGTTTCAACATGTAAACAAGCCGTACTACATTATGTGGAATATGACAACATAAATACTCCTCCTGTTCAACAACGGGCGAGTAGTCATTGCATAAACAGCAGTGGATGTTGAAATGAAGAAGAAGCTTGGGAAATGTACCCTCACAACTTCCACGGAAAAAACAAGTCGGTAAATAGCAGGTAGGTTCAGTCATGTTCTCCACATACCTTCAGCTAAAACCTGAAACTGGAAAACGCCCAGGAGTGAGTGGATGCACCAAAGAAGTACACTAAGGTCAAACCGTGCAATCAGCCCACACCCACAAAAAAATAAAAATTAAAAAATATATATATTTTAACATTACATGTTTGGCTTAACAGACCAGATTCAGCTCATGTTCAAATTCAGAATAACAAAAAAAAAAAAAAAAAAATTAACAAAAACAGCTGAGACTTGGGCATAGAGAATAGCTTCATGTTTTCTAACAACCAAACATAGCATATCAACACAAACTCTGCACAATAGCCGTCAAAGACAGCGGTAGAGGAGGAAAGATGGTTTGGACTTGCCTTTTTTTGTTTTGATGACAATGCTCTCAAGGATATCATGAAATCTACAACAGAGTGACTGAAAAGAAGAATCTGAATTAAAGTCAGCTCAGTAATAACACTCAGAGGACATTATGCTTGTTATGCTAACTTCAGTTAAGCATATTGTATTTTTATGAACATATCACAAACATTTAGACATCAAGGGAAATATGTAAAACAAAAGAAATATCCAATGATGACAAAAATAGACAAGTACTTGTATGAAATACAAATATATACGCTGGGCTTTAAGATGGTATATCAGCAGAATGAATACATGTCTACAAACATAATTCTGTTATGTTTAAGCGTCTAACACCAGAGGTTGTAAGTCCATTAAACAACCTGTAGATTGATTTCCATATTCATACCTTGTGATCTTTTTGACATTTGGTCAAGTAGCCATTGGGATCTTTTTCATGGGATCAACAAAAAAAGTCCTGCATCATTGTGAAGCAGAAGGAAATGATCCGTGCTTGGCTTTCAAATCTGTTTCAAACCAACATCTGAAAACCGTATGAATTTTCATCAATTCTAAATCAAATTCAATGCAACCCATTTTACTGAGAAGTCATCTTATTACTAAATAGAGTCCAACTCTCTAGTAATTACAAGTACACATCAAGTATATGAAACGGTTTAATTACTTTTAATTTTCCAATTGAGACCGTCATGCAAAATTTTATGCGGCTGAAAAATATTTTTCATGTCATCATCAAATGTGCAGTTACCAACCTCCTCCAAAAGAGGGCATGATAGCACTGCTTTGAAGAAGAAGGTGGCGAACGCGTTTAAATTAATTATGTTTATAGCAAAAGTAAAGCTAGAAGAAAAAGAGTTTGGAAATTCAAGAATGAGATTTTAAGACTGCAGTGACATTTTGTAGATACAAAACCAATCGTTCTCCCTAAAGTGTCAGCATAAATAAAACAATTTGAAGTCTTACAGTTTGAGTGAATTCCAAATTTGTACACAGAGTTCTTTTCTCTGTTTTGTTGTTGTTGCTGTTGTCGTATTGATCCAGGCAGCGACTTACTCCCTTTTTCCCTTGCTAAAAAAAAAAAAAATACTGGTTACACTAGTTTGACATCAGCCAAGAGCTGCAATTAAATCTGGCATTAAAGCAGGCACTTTGCTTTTGTTTTATTAGATCTATTCCCAACTGAGACTGGATAATGTAATAGGGGCAAAATGCACACAAAGAAATCAGCTGTAAATGTAAACATGTATTGGATGAAACAAAAGTATTCACAAGTATTTGTCTCCGACCAGTCTGCTGTGTTACTCAGCGTTCACAATGCAAACCTCCGAGGCCTTCACAAAACACATGGACTCATTTAGAGGTATGAGAGTAGAAGGGGCTGAATGCAAATTGACACATTTAAGATTTTGCTTTGTAAAAACAATAAAAATTTGCCAACACTTTGCCTTTACCTCATATTTACGCGCTTATTTTTGTTTATTGAACCCATCGAAAGTATATTAATTATCGCTGTTGAGTCATAATAAGATGTGAACAAGTTTAATGACTGCTTTTGTCAGGCACTGTCTGATCTATTAATATACATTTCAATAATATCTACTTCAACTACCAGATACAGAGTAATCTAAATTTGCTTTGAATGTACTGTACCTGCTTTTATAGGTAAAAAAAAACAAAAATCATAAAAAGCCCAGTTTTCGTGTAGCATATGCAGACAAAACTGATGAAGAGATGCATGAGATAGTTACAAGGAATGTGCATGCAGGATGCCCCGGTATGCATATTACCGTGCACGTAGAGTGCATGTGGGTGATCATGACTTCTTAGGAAGAAAATTTTAATTAGGGTATAACAAACACAGACTCCACCACAGGTTTCTACCTGAACATTTAGTCTGAAGACTATGATTAAAAGCTTCAGACGCAGCCAATTAAAACACAGATCAAAGGGGTTCCTCTGCAAAAAGACATCAGTACAATCACTGCAGAAGTGAGTACGAGCAGAGGTGTAGGGGTCAGACGCTGCAATTAGCTGCTGGTCCGACCGCACTGTAACATAAACATAGCTTCTTTTTTTTAATTTTTTTTATTTCTGTTTGGCGCAGACTTTTATGCATTTAACAGTATTGGGGTTTTATTAACTCGTGTGTTTAATGACGCTGCTCTTTCAACTATATCTATAATTGTGAAAAATGTTAAAGTGCATCTGCGGCTTCTGCACATGCATTACACACACAGTTCAAATATAGTCTATAAAAAACATTGACATCAACATACAGACTTTTTAAAACTGTCTAAAGGCAGTTTTAATAATCTTAATTTATTTGATCAAATATATTAGCTAGACAAATATTTCCCTCACTATTCTGGTTTTTAGTGAGAACAAATAATGTTAACTTAGTGAAAAAGTTTATGCCACCTTTTGGAAAAAAAAAAAGTCCTTCTGTAATGCTGGTTTCAACTGCATGCATGCATGCAGGTTTAATTAAAGCACCGTGAATAATGATGTCACAAGGTGACATTTCAAAGTGGCACATGAAACAGGCATCGCA
This sequence comes from Poecilia mexicana, assembly GCF_051168715.1. Lineage (NCBI taxonomy): Eukaryota > Metazoa > Chordata > Actinopteri > Cyprinodontiformes > Poeciliidae > Poecilia > Poecilia mexicana. The sequence goes on along the minus strand of NW_028263386.1, from coordinate 18,868,213 downwards.
ACAGCTGTCCAACAGGCTTCTGATCGCTAAAGGGCCTGATGAAGAAAGGGGTTCATCTGTTCGGTTGTTTACTTTACCACAGCTCAGCCTGCAATGTAATGAACTGCTCACATCTGAGGCAGAATCGGCAAGCAGCCAACAATTGTTATAGGTCAAATGTTCAGTTCAATCCCACTGTTGGCATCTGTGCTCGAGGCGTACATCTGAGCAAAAAAATTATACTGAAGATAAGCAATTAGCGCTCGGCTTAAACACATTTTTAAAGCAAAAGAAAAATAACCCCATGTTTCACTCTGTATATTAGCAAAAAAAAAAAAAAAGGTATTAACAACAACAACATCACAGAGGATGCGTTTTGAGGTAGAGCAGAACAATCGGTGTTAATTTTTCTTCTTTTTCTCAAAATTAAGTTGGCTCTTGCTCTACAGAACCAGTCAACCAAGCACTAATGATGGGAACTCATATACTCAGATAATGAATAGAAAACAACAGAAAACACAGCAAAACAAACAAGTTTCAAATTAAAAGGGGGGAAAAAAACAGTTGCTTAGGAACAACCTCAGCTAAACCTGACTACGACGCCCCCCCACCTTCCACCCCACCTCACAACACACACACAGACACCCCCACACACACACGCACACACATATGCACGCACGCACACACACCTTTAGAGCTATGAGCACCATAGGAGACCAGATCAGATGCTTCAAGAAAAGTTAGGGTTATTTCTCGCTGTTCCTAAGCAACAAGTGTGCTGTTTTCTAAGCCTTCGCTATATCTCAGATGACTCCGCTGGAGATTTAATAGTCAGGGACAGAAATTAAGCTAACCGCAAAACTTTAGCAATTTTTCAGAAGTCTGCTTTTTGTTGGAGGAAGGACAACAAAAGACCTGGTATCACCTTAATAGCATTATAGGAAACTAAAAAGAATGAACTACTGGTTATATATATATATAAAAAAAAAACAGTCTCCTTTCTGCACCAGGACAAATGGTTTAATCAGGCAATCTTCTGGCTGGATGGTGTAAAAGCATGTGATGAGAAATGCTGAGCCCCAAGATTTCAAATTAAATATTCAGCTGTTTACTAGACAAGAAGAAAAGCAAAATGACGTCTATGAATTTGTTACACATTTTAGCCACAACAGCTGCAGGGATGACATTTAAAGATGTGCAACAGGAGGAGCTGACATATGTTTCCTGTGACTTTACAGGCATGTAATGATTTAGCAGTTACTATCCAAGTATACATATTAGGATGACAGAGAGAAAAAAAAAATCTAATTAAGATCATGTCGTAAGGAACCGCTGATCTGAACAGCTACGGTGGAAAAGTTTTACCGTTTTGGAATACGCGACAAAGGCAACGTAATGAAAACAGATGGCAACCTATATTTGCATTGGCAGAGCATCTTTTATATTTAACCCTCACACTCTGAGGGGCTGGTTGGCAAGGCAACAGATACTACGGTCTGTTTTCCATGTCTGCATCTCAATAGTCCAGATCAGCCTCCTTATCCCCTCCATCTTCCTTGAGGGGACACGAGTAAGACCGGGCAGGTATTGCGTGTGTTGAAAAGGTTCGGTGTTACTCTGACAGGCAATTTGCTGCCAGTTCACTTTATCCTTCATCAATGGCTCTCAAATCCATGCCACTGATCTTTATCTGCAGGTTTAGCAGCTGCAACCGCATCAGCTTTAAGTGATTATTTAAGTTTGAAATTGGCCGAGTACTATGGGCTTAGTTAGAAAACTTTGTCCAACTTATTGATGTCAGAAGTCTCTTCTCATTGAACATTGCACATTCAGAGAGTATCGGTCGGGGAAACCGAAGAACCAGATTTCCTACGTTGGTGGAGTGCAAATCCACACCTCACTTTTCAAATATTTATTTGCAAACAAGCTAAGAAGCATTTTCCATACTCAACACAGGTCAGAAGCTTGTATGAGCTGTTTTACGTTTCTGGTGAAGTAGTAGTATTATGACATGAAACTTCTGCGTGTGTTTTTTAATACATAAAAATATATATTCCATTTAATATAAATTGATTTTAGGTTGTTTTCTTTTTCTGATCCAAAGGTTATGTTCGGAAAATAAAATTCATACAGACAAGTAAAGAAAAGAAAATAAGAATTCTTTAAATCATATTCAAAACTAATTTAAAAAATAGCTTGCTTACAGTTGAGCCTGGTGGTAGCACATGAAAATAATGTGAAACACATCATATTACGCTAGTAATGGATAAAACAGACCAACAATAAGCCTCTGAAATGGATTCCAATACCTAATAAGAATGTAATCATTTCCAATTCTGATTAAAAAAAAGAGAATAGTGGTCAATTATCCAACCAGAATTTTGAATAGAATATTGTTGATAGCTCCAAAAAGGATGTGATAAAAGGCACAACTTGTCAATAGAAATTAAAAAAAATAAATAAATACTGCTGAGGAGTTCAAAACCCATGAAAGTCCCTAATTGGATTGACATTCGTGACTAATTACATATGTAAACTTCTGATCTTTATGAAATGAAACATAGCACTGCTTTTGAATTTGATATTATATTTTAGATAAGCTACCCTAAACATTTGGCACTGCATTTGTGGCCTGAGATATTTGGATGTAGATCAAGTCTCCGTGTGATGTCTCTCCTAACTGACAAAAACTGAATACTGACACGAAATATCAAACACAAACAGGCAAAATTATTTGCTCATACTTTTTCCCTGAGTTGTATTAGAACTCGACTTATCACAAAATAGCTAATTTCTGATCGTCCACGCACATGTGCAAACAAACAACAAAACAAAGAAGAAATAACAAGTTCACTAGGTTGGAAAATACATTTTTCCAGAGGAACAGTTTCATGCAAAACTACAGTGAAATTTTCCAAACAGCAAACTGGCATCAAAATACATAATATGGTAAAAACATGAAAAAATAAACTTTAAAAAGAGAGGATTTTTTTTTTTTCTGGGACTCTAACGATTCATTAATTGCATAGATTTAGCACACAAAAAAATTGTAATGCAGTTAATTGTACATTTTTTTTAATACAAACGTTATATTAGAAAGTTAGTCTTAATTAATGCCCCGTTTGTCTTCCACTTGACAAGCACACACACTTTCCTTTGTGTTCATATATCACACAAAATCAAATCATTATAGTGATGTGACAAAATGCAGAAAAGCTCCACGGTATCGAGTGCGTTACTTAAAATGAACTCTATAAAAATTTGACCAAAGAGTTCCTCTCTCCCCCCCACCGCCCCCCCACATAATAGGTTTCTCCTCGCAATTGTACTGCCTCGACACAATTGCTGGCAATTCAAAGCTTCAATCTCCTTCGTGTGAAGGAAAAAAAAAAAAAAATCTGTCTTTGATTCCTAATACCTTTCTGCAAAGCTGACAGCAGGCTTGACACTAATTTTGGATCCCACCTGATTTGCAGATCCCTGTGCAGCCTCCTCCCCCCCCCCACCTCATCCCCTCCTCCTTGGGCTCACAGAATGACACCAGCACGTCTGGAGCAAACCAGCAGCAGAACAGATGTTTCGCCGCAGCTTGTTAAAGGAAATTGACTTCGAGGAGCCGGTGGCTGCATCTGTTCGCTGAAAGTTAATGATGAATATAGTTACTCGGGGAAAGGTTTTGTAGTCTACTGTGTTGTATTAAGAAAAAAAGAAAAAAAAAGTATAAAAAAAAACCTGATTAAAAGGGGGGGGGGGACAGAATGAGTCATTTAAGATAACACAAAACTGCCACAGTTGGAGTTTTTCTTGTTAAGTTTATGTTTGTTTTTTTTCAGAGTGTTAAAAAGAACCACGTGTTGCCAGCAATCACGGCGCCGAGCCTCTGGAGGAACCTTCTAAAGGGGGGAATAAATGATAAGCAACAGCTCGGCGTTCACCTGCTGCCACGCAGCAAGGCAGACCTGGTGCTTTTTAAATGGGTTAGTGCTCTTTTATGTCCATTTGTTATATATTAATTTCTCCCGCAGTTTGATCCCCGTTTTGTACGCCGTTGTTTGCATTCATCTTTCCCTGCGTCACTCAATCTGCCTTCCGACAGTTTCTGCTCCAAGTTCCCAGCCTGCTGTGTTTCCAAACGTTCCCTCAAGCGAGTTAGCTGATTGTTTTCAGCGCATAATAGCGTCTCCTCGGCTGCACAGAAGCTGCGCATAGGAGGTTGCAAAATGCACGCTCAGAGAGGCTCGGCTGTTGTGTTTTTTTTTTTTTAATCTGAATAAATGTGATGAAAATATGTTTCAGATTCTGAAACGGCATCAGTACATTCTCACGGTTGTCGGTTCGAAATGAGGCCGCGCTCAACGCATTACAAAACAACACATCAGCGTTTACAGTGTTTGCAACCAAGCAAGACTCTTCTGCTCGCCCTAATTTGCATACAAACTGAAAACAGATGAAAGAAAGTGGCAAAGTATTGGTGGGGGGGGAGAGTAATATGTGTAAATCACTCCTCGACTCAACCCTTCACCCAGCCTCTTCGGTTTTACATAAAAGCACCAAATTGGTAAATATAAATACAAAAGATTCCTACAGCCCACATTTTAGCCTCCTGTGGTTTAGAGTCGTGCTCTTTGTTCACAACGGTTTTCTTCAGTGTGTTGCGTGATTAACACAGAAAAAAAGCAAGTGTAAGAAGAGTGAAGCTACAAACAAGTAAACCAGTTTTGCTTAAATTAATACTTAAAGAAGTAGAGCAGGTTTTGTGATGATATTTTTTGCCAGATATACAGGTGCTGGTCATAAAATTAGAATATTGTGATAAAGTTCATTATTTTCCATAATGTCATGATAAAAATTAAATTGTCATATATTTTAGATTCATTGCACACCAACTGAAATATTTCAGGTCTTTTATTGTTTTAATTTTGATGATTTTGGCAAACAGCTCATGAAAACCCAAAATCCCTGTCTCAAAAAATTAGAATATTATGAAAAGGTTCTCTGAACGAGCAATAAAAATAATCATCTGAATCAACAAAGTAACTCTAAACACCTGAAAAAGATTCCTGAGGCCTTTAAAAACTCCCAGCCTGGTTCGTTACTCAAAACCGCAATCATGGGTCAGACTGCTGACCTGACTGCTGTCCAGAAGGCCATCACTGACATCCTCAAGCAAGAGGGTGAGAAACGGAAAGAAATTTCTGAACGAATCGGCTGTTTGCAGAGTGTTATATCAAGGCACCTCAGTGGGAAGTCAGTAGGAAGGAAAAAGTGAGGCAGAAAACGCTACACAACGAGAAGAGGTGACCGGACCCTGAGGAAGATTGTGGAGAAGGGCCGATTCTAGACCAAATTAAATTTTCATCTCCATAAAACTTTTCAGCAGATGGAAGCATGAAGTGCTCCAAAATCTTCTGATAGCTGCTGCATTGATCCTGCCCTTGATAAAACACAGTGGACCAACACCAGCAGCTGACATGGCACCCAGACCATCACTGACTGTGGGTACTTGACACTGGACTTCTGGCATTTTGGCATTTCCTTCTCCCCAGTCTTCCTCCAGAGTCTGGCACTTTGATTTCCGAATGACATGCAAAGTTTGCTTTCATCCGAAAAAAGTACTTTGGACCACTGAACAACAGTGGTCCAAAGTGCTGCTTCTCTGTAGCCCAGGTCAGGCGCTTCTGCCGCTGTTTCTGGTTCAAAAGTGGCTTGACCTTTGACCTGGGGAATGCGGCACCTGTAGCCCATTTCCTGCACACGCCTGTGCACAGTGGCTCTGGATGTTTCTACTCCAGACTCAGTCCACTGCTTCCCCCAAGGTCTGGAATCGGCCCTTCTCCACAATCTTCCTCAGGGTCCGGTCACCTCTTCTCGTTGTGTAGCGTTTTCTGCCACACTTTTTCCTTCCTACTGACTTCCCACTGAGGTGCCTTGATATAACACTCTGCAAACAGCCGATTCGTTCAGAAATTTCTTTCCGTTTCTCACCCTCTTGCTTGAGGATGTCAGTGATGGCCTTCTGGACAGCAGTCAGGTCAGCAGTCTGACCCATGATTGCGGTTTTGAGTAATGAACCAGGCTGGGAGTTTTTAAAGGCCTCAGGATTTTTTTTCAGGTGTTTAGAGTTACTTTGTTGATTCAGATGATTATTTTTATTGCTCGTTCAGAGAACCTTTTCATAATATTCTAATTTTTTGAGACAGGGATTTTGGGTTTTCAAGAGCTGTTTGCCAAAATCATCAAAATTAAAACAACAAAAGACCTGAAATATTTCAGTTGGTGTGCAATGAATCTAAAATATATGACAATTTAATTTTTATCATGACATTATGGAAAATAATGAACTTTATCACAATATTCTAATTTTATGACCAGCACCTGTATAGACCGCCTGTACCATAGAAGTACACTGCATAAAAACCCACATTACATGTGATTTCTAATTGTCATAATTGATCGATGGAGCTGGAAACAGGGGAATCCTGGAATAAAACCTGTCAAGAGGCTGGAAAACACTTGAGAGATTCACTTTCCAGCAGGACGCTCATCCGACTTACAGTCAGGGGTATGATTAAATAGTTTTGATAAAGTACGAGCAAATGTGCAAATGCGGGCTACACTTATCAGATATTTTATTATTGAAAACATAAACGTCAGGCATAATTTTCACTCCACTTGCTGGTCATAAGATTCCTACAAAATATATCTTGTAACATGACAAAGCGTTGAAGAAAAACCTAGATGTTTGACTACTTTGGCAATAAGAAAACACACACGGCCACCTTTATCAAAATTACAACACTTCTCCTTTTATGAGCGCCTAAAACGATGTCACGAGAAAAAAAATATTTTGTTAACCACCTGTTGCTTCTGTTCCCCCTGGTCATGTACAAAGACACTCGTGTTTTGGGTTGAAATAAACCAAGGAGTGCTGCAGAGGATGCGAGAGCCTCATTGCCACGGACATTAGCAATTACACTCCCCTGTGGTTTTGGAGCACAACCAGCAGATGAGGCATACATTTTACCTCGCTATAAATATAATTTGAAGTCGAAGGAATAATTATTTTTGAGATAAACAGAGGCAATAAAACAAGCTCTGCGATGGACTGTCAGGCGTGGAAAAGCCTGCGCCTTGTTTCCTTTCTCTGTACGTCACATTAAATGAAGGATGGCATGGTCTTTGACGAGTGGAGATGTCCAATTGAGCAGGGCAGACATGGCAGCTGCAGTGGTGGAAAATGTTATCTTTCAAGGTTTTTATTTTTTTTTCCTTCTTCTGTTTCACATCAGTAGGCTGTACATAGGCATGGCATTTCCTTGTTGCTTTAGCAACAGAGAAAGAAAGAGAAAGAAAGAAAGAAAGAAAGAAAGAAAGAAAGAAAGAAAGAAAGAAAGAAAGAAAGAAAGAAAGAAAGACAGAAAGGGTCTTCTACCTTTCTTCTCAGAAATACATATCCCTATAAATTCTCCCTCTTTCACTCCAGTTAAAGGGACATGTGAAAAGCCAATTTAACGATACGCACTGCATGTACGCCTCGGCACACGTGTTGGTTAACTATTGAGGGAGCCGTGTGGATGACTGTCACCAATTAAAAACATCCTTTAAAGGCTGATTAATCAACGTGTGCAAAGAAATGCCACATCTGAACACTTCAATTGTGCTTTTTTAAAAAAAAACTTTTAATTAAAGTGGGTGCTTTCAAGCTTTAAAAAAAAAAAAAAAAAGAGTCAGTGTACCATTAAGAAATGTGAAAAAAAGTACTCAATGTGTATGTTTACCCATTGGCAGAGTAGCACTTCAAACATAGTCCTCTCGATTCATAACAGTCATAACGACAGCATCCAAGTTCTTTGGCGCCTGCATTGCGGTTTGCCTGAGACTGAGAAGTCTCCAACTGTACGCCGTAGGAGTGTGACCAATAAAAATAGACCAGGCTCTGTGCTAAGTGTGGCTCGTTATTGTCTCACCACTTTAAAGTGGGACCTCCTCCACTCCAAACACCCTCACCGTTCAGCTGCCAGTGTGAACATCTTCATGACAAAAAAAAAAAAAAAAACGAACGCAGAGAGGAGGTTAAAATGCTGACATGGTAACAGACGGCCATTTTACATCACGACTTGCAAATAATAGTTGTTGAATATTTATTTTGCGGTGTTGAGAAAAAAAAAAAAGTATTATCGATGTCTTTGAACTTTTTTGGTCACATTTTAGATCATTCAACAAATTTTTATATAATATAAAGATGTAATCGGTGAATATAAAATGCCACTTTTCACATGACCGTATAATTTATTAAAGAAAAAGACTATTCATGTCAACCTGGCTCTCACCATTGTCAGCATGGTGCTCTTTATATTTAAATTGCTGAGTTAATTTGATCCCAGAATGCAACATAATATATGGCTTCCAAAGAAATATTTTCTGTAAACATGACTGATTTTAGTAAGGCAGTTTTTAAGCAATTTCAGTAGATGGAACCGTAATCGCTATTTCATGATGTCCCTATTTGTAGGTTAAATCACTCACTAATGTCTCAGAAGTTCTTTTGTAAGCATTTCCTGAATTAAAATATTGTTGACTTTGGTCAAAAAATACTAGAAAATTTCTCTAGTAATAGTGTTTTGAGATCTCTTAGCCAACTTCAAGAGGACAATCATTTTTTCCCAGCACCAAGTCTGTTGGAAAAGACAAGAGCGTTAAAAATAATCTTACAATCAAATATGGACAGTTTCATTGAGGCATGCGCACGTTTTTCTTATTACTAATTCCCTTTTAGTCTTTTACTTCTTCAGGGGTGTCACAAAGCATGGCACATGTCACATTTCTCAAAGTTACATCACACACACTGTACCGAGATGTGTTCTTCATGTTCGTACAAGGCCTGTCAGTAAAGATGATCCAAAAGATTTTTCGGCACATTGGCTCATCTACATCAAATGAAAGTGGACGTGATGTTCAACGGGTATCTGAGTCTGCTAAAGTCTGCCATGATTTTCTTTTAAGTTCTGTCCAGGTTCTCAAAGACAAGGATCGAATGACTGAAACCAGAGATGCACCAATCAGGCTCTGACTGGCTGATGTTGATTTTTTTTCATGTGGCTTGCCCTGCTTCTCTTTGGTTTTGGTTGGCTGTAATGTTATTCCTAATGTCTATAGAAACTTTTTGGTTTAAAATTGGTCTCAATAATGTGAAACAGCCTTTGCCAGACACTGAAAGGTTCCTTTATAGAAATAGTGGTTTTGAATCCAACAAAAACTGAAGGGATAACAAAAATTATCCCCACTTACATTATGCATCTTAATTTTCACAGAAAATTGGAATAATGACCAATAAAATAAAGTCATAAAGAAATGTTATAATGGTGTTACACATGCAAATGACTCTAAGATGTTTGCAATCTTTTAAATCTCGTGAACAAGATTGGATCAGCACTCTGTTCAGGTTGTACCCCGTTTCCTGACCAAGGTCAGTCGCCCAGGTAATCACCCACCTTTAACTTGTGAAGGGCAGTGAATCATCCTTGCACTAAACTTATAAAAAGCATTGTTCAGACTGCACCTAAGCCATCAAATGTGATACAGTTACAAGAATAATAAAGGATGTGTGAGTCATTTAATTTTATTAAATTTTTTTCTATGGCACTTCACTCCACCACTTCCTTTTTTCCACCTCTGGTCACCAAGGTGTAATTGAGAGGCATTTTTTTCTACAGCAGACTGTAAATTAAAAATAGGCAGCTTTCATTCATATTTTTTTTCTGTACCTGCTGGGTATGACTCAGGGTTGTGGGGGGGGGAGGAACTAGACATAATTAGAATGGCAGCTTGAGTTCTCCATGAAACGACTCCCAATTGATTACAAGACCGACAGTGAAAAACGCTCAACAAAGGTCAACTCAAAATCTCCAAATAGCCTAGAGTGGCTGTTTTGAACTCAGTAATGTCTCAGTATCTGGATAAAGCCCAAACATGGAAAAACACCCAACAAAACAAAAACACCTAGGCCCCTTGACAGAACCAATGCATTGTCATTGGCTTTGACAATGCACTGTCAGGACCATCATCAAATAAACTGCAAAATACAAAAAACAAAAAACAAACTTTCTTTATCTTCATCCATCCATCATCCTCCTCTTTCCTAAGGTTGGATTGTTGGGGTCACATGTCTAGGAGGGAAACCCAGACTTCCATTTCTCCATCAATCACCTCTCGCTCATTCTGTAAGATCTAAATCTACTTACAGACCACAAGGGCTCTGAGTTCTGACAAAAAATCTCCAAAGGGAGGAATCCAGAAACTATCCTGATCAAATGCCACCTCGAATTAATCATTTTGATGCAGAGTCGCAGACGTTTGGTACACCTGAATGACAGAGTTCTTCTACTGTCTCTTATGCTGATTCCCACCACCCTGTGGGGAGTGGCTATGGCAGCCTTTTGCATCCTGGATCTTGTGTTTTTGGGTCTTTATTCACATCTCAAGACCATTGGTGAGGGTTAATGCATAAATGAATTGGTAAGCTAAGATTTGCATTTGGTAAAGCTCATTCTTCATGAAAAGCATCATGCTGTAGACAAAGCCCAAATCTGTCCATCCAGTTCCATCCTACCAAACCACGTAAACAAGACACCGAGACATTTGAACTTGTATGTTAGGTCCTTATCCTCCTCATTCAGAGGGAGAAGTCTGCCTTTTCCTTGTGATTGGAGTTGATCTGCGTCCTGGCCGTTTCACCCCCTCACAATTTACTTTTTGTGTTTTGTGGATTGAACAGCTAAACCTGTGTAATCAATTTGGCTTTTCAAAAGGGATAATATGTCTCCAGAATGAAAAGATGAGAACGGGCCTGCTGTAATTTCAAGATGTGCGTTATTGACATCTGTTGAACGTGGAACTAATCAAGCGCCTCCTGTCCCTGAGCCTATAAGCGTCTGTCATGATTCATTCATCGATTTATTTGTATTGGTGATAAACCCAGGCTGTCGTGTGTTTATCGCCACGTACCATTTGGTCCTTCCTTCTTTTCTCTCCTCCTGTTTTGAGGGACACTTTTCGTTTCCAGCATATTGTGTAAGGATTCATCATGCTGTTGTTGTCACAGACTTAGCTGTCACACACTCGTCAAATGCCAAGCTGTCACAAAGGATAGAGAAAACACTCGCACACACACACGCAGGCACACACACACACACACACACACACGCAGGCACACGCATGTGAATGTGGGGGGAGGAGATCTGAAGTGGCCAAGTTACTGAAGATTTCATGCTGTCATTTAAGCACAACTTCTTTAAGGACAGATGCTTTCGATCAAGTAGAAATCTTTTTTGACATTTATTAAATGCACTAGACAACAGCAGAGTAGCAATGGAGACCCAGAGGGGTGGCTGTTTCTTTCTTTTCTTTCTTTTTCTTTTTTTTTTGGCAAAGTAGAAACATGCTGACTTCAAGATCGTCAAATCCTTGTAACCAACGTTTTGGAAATTTGTTTTTAAATACATGACATCTAAAAACTTGTGTATCTTCTGTCCCACAGAATTATCAAATAATCAAAACACTGTATTGATCATGTATGTTGATGAAGTTGTACTTTCCATGGTACCAGCAGCACTGGTGGCATTTCTTGAAGCGAAAAAAAAAAAAAAAGTTAAAATGACTGAAAGGCTATAAAAATAATCTAAAGACTGTTTTTATAACCCCTATTTCTTCACTTTTTTAAGCAGTTGGTAATATTAGATTTCCAGGTCAAGGTTAATAAATAACCTTCCTACTTTCTAACTTGTGACTGTAAAGTCACAGGACCTTTCTGTTATGTTTTTCCAACTTAATGCTTGAAATTTCAACTTCTAAATAAAATTAAAAACTTAATCAATTTACATCCCTCAAGCGGTTTCTCAGTACCAGTTGTTAATAAAGCTTCCTTTTTGTCTTTTCTTCGATTTCAGAATATTCAGAATATTTTGTACTATTCTTTTAAAAATGTTTTGTCGATATGTGATAACCGGAAAGCTTTGGCTGCAAATCACCACCAACGTATCCAGTAAAGTTTCTACACCTTGCATTCTTTATTTCATTATCAAGATAGCTAGTGGTTAATCCCTTAACCTTCGCCCCTGGAAAATGCAATGGAAAAATAGCACACAGGCTGCAGGTTAAGGGGTTAAGGCAGCATAAGAACTGATTTATGGATCGTAAGTTGGAGGTGCAGTTGTTGAAATGCTTGAGGAAACATACATACAAATATTAGATTTTTCACAGCCTGAATAAGTTTTGGTTAAGGCAGAGAAAACATGCTTTTTAAAGTAAGGCTGAAGGAGTGGCGCTTTACTTTGTTTTCTTCACAGTGGGAGAAAAGTAGAACGTAGTGCGCTCACAATTATGTGTATTTATAAAATCTTTGTGTTGAAGAGATTTTCCATCTGGGCAGCATACAATTTGTGATCATTATCATTGTGCATTGTGCAATGCGGCGATGACGGGACTGGAGTAAAACATTAATGCAGCTGAACGTGTCGGGAAGGATCCTGGGTTGCTTTGGCTTTTTTCTTGTTCGTAGTTTTGGTCATTCGTCCTATTTTTCCAGCATTAACTCTGCCAGTATTTACACACCTCTCCTCATTGGTTCCTACCGTTATACCCTGTTTAATCCCATGTGGTGGTCCCTGTCCGTTCCGGCTCTCTGTGTCCTTCTGGTGGTTTGTAAAGTCTTGTGTTATTGTCAAATTTTCATTAAATCACTTATATTTATTTTTTCCACGGCTTGTCTGCCTTTGGATCCACTCACCACCAAGCAACATGTCAGAAGGAGTGTGTATTAGCTTACATGTTCTCCGTCTTCTTCCACTTATCGGATGCACAACTTGACCTCTTGCTCTGTGCTCATCTATTTTTGCTAGTCAGAACAGATGGCTGCTCATATTCAACCTGGTTCTGCTGGAGATATTTGTTTAAAGGTAGTGCTTCCTCTCCAATGTTAAGAGGCAGGAGATTCAACATGTTTTAATGTGAGGCTGAAGCAGTGGTGCTTTGCTTTGTTTTGCTGAGTAGTTTTCACTGTACTCAGCAACTCAGCCTAAACGTGTGTATATATATATATATATATATATATATATATATATATATATATATATATATATATATATATATATATATATATATACATACACACACATACATACATACATACATATGTGATTCTTGAGAATAGGGACAAAATGGGTTTTAATTTTCCCATATTTTTTTTTTATTATTTCTCAACCTTATGTATGCAAATATGACAAATAATGTTTAGAAAATATGAAGATGCTAAGGTACAGGCTCCCAGTTGCGAATTTTTTTAAAAAAATTACATTTTTAATCGACCTGACCCAAAACTTTGTCATCACCATCTGACAGAAATAAATCTAAAATGATTTTTAAAATACCCTATTAGTGATATTTTTACTCAATTTACAGACAAATGCTTCTCAAGAAATAAAATAAATATTATTTAAAACAAAAAACAAGAAAAAGTCCATCTGATGGAGTTGACAGTGCATGACGGAGTTGACACAGAACTGAAGGTGGTGACAAACTAGTGAGTAAAATGAAAAACTTGGTACATGTGAAGTAATGCAATTCATGTAAAATACATTAAAATTAATTAGTTGCACAATTAAGTGAGATTTGACAACAATTTCACTGAAAGAGTCAGAAAAACTCTGATGGAGTTGACATCTGACGGAGTTGACGAAATGCCAAACTACCTCAATTTATATGATGTTATTCTGAAGGAGGCCATATTGTAGCTCGTCAGGTCCATGAAATCTTTACATTAAACCAAAATTAAGCTTTTATTTCGCAAAATTTCATCAAAGTTTTGTAAATTGTCAGTTATGGTGTTGACACATCATGGTTGTGACAAACAACTTAGGAATAAAACAGAAGAAAAAACTAAAGAATAACTTAAGCTAACCGGAGCTAACTAGCCCTCCTAGCAAAGGAAGAGAAAAGACAACGTCATGGGGTCCTCAGAAGTTCTGGTGCCCCCCAATAATGCCTGATTTTTTTTTACATTCTTTTCATTTCTGACGGTGTTGACAAAAACTAGGGACACATTTCAACGGAGTTGGAAAATATATAAAAATTATTTTTAATTCAATTTATCGATACTTTTATAATTATTTATATGACTGCTTATACTTAATTGTCATAATATATAATTTTAGTATTTCTTTAATTGTTTTAAACTATAAGAATGTGTTGAGTTCTGCTCCTGGACAAGGGCTTTTACAGGCATCATCCACCGACTACAATGTTTAAAATAAAAAAATATTCAGCAAAACAAAGAAAAATATACATTGTTGTGCTCACATGACCCAGGTTAGTTTAGTTAGATATTTGAAAAAAATATATTTTGTGTATATTTTATTCAAATTTCATGCTTTATCCATAGGACCTGTTTTGTCCCTATTCTCAAGAATCACTATATATAGACAAAAATATCTTTTTTTTTCTAGTTGCTTACCAAGCTTATGACCAGATGATGTCACGGAGGTCAGGTTGGCGGTGCACCTTGCTCTGCATGTTGATCAGCGCTATATTCAAGCAGCACACACACACGCGCACACACATGCACGCACACACACAACAAGAAGCTTAAAAGAGGCAAACGGATAACATCACTTCCTGTGTTAAAGAATATTCTTAAATTTACAAACTGATTGTTCCAATATTCTCCATCATTTTTTTTTTTTCATGGAAAGCAGAATTCTTAGTCCCATCAATTAGAGCAAGTTGTACAAGTTGTGAAGGAGCAGCGGCCCCAAACAATCACACCACCAACAACTGTCAACATGACGTTCTTGTTTTGGGCTGTTTTGGTGTCTTTGCCAAACATGAGATGGGCCTTTGTTTGCTAATCATAAGTGTTTTTGACCTTTAAATGCTCCCATAGATCATAATTAAGTGCTGACTTTAACCCAGACAAGTGAAACCTCCAGATCTTTTGAAACCTCCTGGATCAGTTATCAGTGCGTTCTTTAAGTAATTTTCATAAACACTTATCGAAAAAAAAATGCTCTGTGCAATGTTTTCTCAATTATAACCCAGACTAAATATTATCAGTGACTTTATGTGTCACCTGCTTGTGATTTTATTTTGTTTAAAAAAGGACTAGTGTGTTGTTGTTGTTTTTTTTTGTTTTTTTTTTGCAATCTTTCATGTTGCCAGACAGGTTCTTTTGAAGTCATTTTGTGATTCCACTAAAAAAAAAAAAAAAAAAAAAAAAAAACAGAAACTCATAATGGGGCATACACTTTTCACTGTACTTCTTTTTTTACTAAGGCATTAGATCATTTTTGTGATTTAGAACTGATTAGTTGGTCTTTAAACCAGACCAAATAAAGCTGAGTGACTTATCCACTTTGGTGTTTGTTGTTGCTCATGTTCTGTCTTCTCTAGACTATTTCTCCCAACTGTTTTACAGATGGTCTTGGTCCACTCTTCACTTTTTACATGCTTCTTCTTGTACCGCCTTCACCCCCTCTCCATCTGTCTCCTCTTTTTTTCTTTTTTTTTTCCTGTTTGCTGTGTTTATTTGTTCCATCTACACACATGGCTCGTGGTCTGTTGTACTGTACATGAGTTAATCCTATCACCGCCACCAAACACTGACACTAAGCACCCCGGAACCCACTCTGTCTGTCTTTCGCTTTCGTTGCTTGCCGTTTGTTCAGCATGCTGGCTAAGCCCCTGGGGCTGCGTGACGAAGCACAGATTAGTGGCTTACCGAGTGAAATCAGTTTACAGTTTTAACAAATCTTTCACCAAAGTGAAGAAAAGTGAGAGTTACCTCTCTGCTCCATCTCTCTCAAAATAAACCTGCTCTTTTTATGTTTCCCTTAACAGCATCTTTATTTGTCATGTTTCTGGTGAAAGCAAATATCTATGTAACCTAAAAGAAAAAATAGCTATAATTATTTCAGATCTTTTCCCTCCTTTGAAAGATTTGCAGCATGCCGTTATTACCATGCGCGTCTTTATGCCCTTCAAATTGATTCAGCTTCGTGTGACTTCATATATCTATCCACCTTTATCTGAGAAAATCCTAAGTATACGCGCTATAATCACACATTTGGAGATTAGGTAAAGGAAAATGATTTCTTCTGAAGTCTACATAATTTCATACAGTCTGAAAATCTGCTGATTTTTTTTTTTTTTACAACAGCCGTGTTGTTTTCATGCTTCTGTAAATATGCATATCCTTGTCAAGTTAAGGATTGCAGTTTGAGTGTTTTATCAGAAATCTGGCGCCTTGGATTCATGAATGATAAATGATTATCGGATGCAAAGCACACACAGAAAACCAGCGGGTAATGATTAGGACTGGCTGCTGGGTTGTCTTCCCCTTTTTTCCTCCTTCTGCTTCTCATATCGTTCCCTGTGTATGTGTGTGTCCTTTGCTCCTCACATCTTTGCTTCTGCTGCTGTGGCTTCTAGATCTACACCAATCTACCTGACACATGATCTTTATAAGATTTATAACAGTCACTAGTTTTTTTTGTTTTTGTAATATTTTTCATCTTTTTTATCAAATTTCCGACAGGTTGTTGTTTTCACCTATCAAATCGCAATCGAATCAAATCCGTACTTGAAGAGAGATTTTGCTCCTCGTGTCTTTGAAGCCTTGTCTTGCCTTGTTATCCTGCACCTCAGATTCTGACTACCCAACTGAGCTTCATATGCGTTTGCCTACCAACCTGCAAACAACTCTATATGCAGCAACACTCAACTTCTACCTACTGTTTGAACTCTTGTTTACCCTGCAAACCTGTAAAAAAGACAGAGCAAGACCCATTTATTGCTAGAGTAGAGTGTGAACTCACCCGTTCCTTCATTTGCATTTGGCTCCAGGGCGCTGCCCCTTGTGGCAAACTAAGGTTTTGCCCCTGCTTTGACTATAGTAGTTTCTAATGTCGCAGTTCCGCCCATCCCTCTTTATCCAGGTTTGAGACCAGTACTGATAACCATCTAGTGACATTATGGAAGGGATGAGACAAAGACACACTGGATCTGTTTTGGCATCCAATCTGACGGAAAATCGAGTCTGATTGTGTATGCAGAAAATAGAACACGTTAAAATCAATGGAGCCTTACACACATGATCGGAGCTACGCAGAAATTCGATGGGATCAACATGAGACAGGAAGTGAAACACGGTGGCAAAGCAAAACATGTATAAAAAAAAAAGTAAAAAAAACAAAAAAGCAGGGTAAATAACCGTTGTAGAAACCCGGAAGTTGAGGAAAAAAATGAAAAAGTGAAACTGCGAGCCTGGCTTGACTGGCTCATATTTATTATGGTGGGATTTCCGGCTCATACTCTCACGTGAATACTCAATCTCGTGAGTCCAGTGGTCTGCAGAGGGACTGTCACTTTGGAGCCTGTCAGTAAAAGAACTGGAATGAAGAAGAGTCGGACACAAGAGGCTTGTTTTGGCGTTTATGCAGGATTCTTTTTGTTTATCAGTACTGGAGTCATGACAATCAAAAAAATAATAATAATGTTAATCTAATATGAGACTCTTTAATAAACGGGAACCAAATGTACTTACTTTATTCTTTCCTCATACTGTATTTACCAATCCTGTTTTTCCACTCCACCGAGTGAAGCAGAAAACAGGCACAAGAGGAGGTGCACAGCAGATCCAGACGTGGCGCTCATTTGAACTGCAAAATATTGCGGGACATCGTGTGAGGTGCCACACACATAACTGCCTTGTGCGATGCATTTTAAGAGGACACTGAGGCAGACTTCAGACAGTAAGAAGATGCTGCGTCGTCTGAATGCACTTTTTTAATTCACACGCTTCAGGTGGTTGTGCACGAGGGACAGAGGCATCCCTTTTTGCAAACCTTTCTTTGCTCTTGATGTGACAGATTTGATTCAATCTAAAGGTCAGCCTGCATGTAGAAAACAGCACAGAATTGCAAAAAAAAGCCTACATTGTTTTCCAACAGTGTTTGTTCTCAGTTTACTTCAAGAGTAGTGATAGTTGTGAGTATAAAGTGAGAATTTCTACATGAACAGCATGTTGTGATTTCACATTACCGTTTTTTTTTTCTTTGTTATGTCATTGATGGAATGTGTAAATATTCAGCAATCGGAATTTTAAAAGGTTCTTTTAAATGATGTTATGGCACGCTGAGGTGGGATGATGTTCAAAAAAATGTGCTAGAAATTGCAACAATAAGACTATTGGATCCAAACTTATCTGCATGACTCAACTCACTACCATCCTCTCATCTCAGGATGGCCGTGACTCACACTGAAAGCTTCTGTCTTTTATTATGGATCATTGTATTTTATGCTTTCTTTAAATAATAATAATAATAATAATAATAATAATAAAAGATATATTTCATATGTAATAACATTTTGCAATCGGTGCATTGAAACACGATTCTCATTAGTTCTGTTAGAGCACTGCTGATATATTCGTGAAATGGTCCCAATTATTTCACTAGTAATCAGAATTTCTTTAAAGAAAAAAAAAAAAAAATTTATTTTATTTTCCAATCTAATCAGGCAACCTTAATCCATCCAATTATCAAGCAGGGGATGAGACAATCAGTTAAATTGGAAAATGTGTTAAAGAACAGAATTGCTTTGTTTCTTTCCTTCTGGTTGGTATAAATTTCACGTATTTGCACTTAAAGGATGTGAACTACAAGCAGGTTTTTCTTGACAGAAATAAAGATTTTGGTTCCGTCGTCTTGGACAACTTTATCTTTCTAAATGAACCAGTCTGATCTGATGAAACACTGTGTAAGTAATCACAGTGAGCGTCATTACTACAGATTTAATCCTTTGTAACCCCCATCCTACGAGAGGAGTAAACAAGTTTACCTCATGCTACAGGATTGCACAATGTGTTTCATTTTTTTCCTTTTTTTTTTTCCTTTTTCACGTTTTTAGTCGAGTCATGTTACACCGTCTAAGTCAACTCAAGCTGACTGATTCGGGGTTACGTGACTATTGCTGAAGAAGAGGAATGAAAAAATCCACAAAAGATCCTTACAGAAGAACAGAAGTGTGGAGGCTGACGGTCTTTTGACATTTACTCTGACATTTATTTAAAGTTTTCAGTACTGTTTCCTGGAGGAGATTTCAACTTCCTCCACTGACTATGTAAGTAATGAAAGCTGAAATCAATAGGTCCTTTCTCTCTGGCACACACTCACATACACCCACGCACACACCCACAAAAAAAATAAAAATAAAAAAAATAATAATCGCAGAAATTTTCTTTGTGATGTGGGTCCAATTGTTGCTTATCAGGCCAATAATAAAGACAGCCAAATAACATCCAGCGGTGAATACAACATAATGAAGGCGATGCTGCTGAAAAGCGTAGGTGGACTCTTGATTTCAGCTGCTGTGCCCTGTGTGTCCTGCTTTTAAACACACTTTGCTCTACAGTAGCATAAAATACAATGTAGAATTTCTTTCCTATCTAGTTGGTTTTTTTTTTTTTTTTGTTTTATTTTGTTAGTGAATGATCTCAAAAGATAAACGGGAAATACATTTTGATTCCAAAAAAACAACAACAGCAGACTCTTGGAAGAATAAAATCCAGAGCCCATTCTTTGTGGATAATTATTGCCTTTTGATATGCAACAGGTGACAAGTTATGAAAATTCACGCAGCTAATAAGCTGCCCAAGATATTTAACTAGTGAAAATGACTTGTCAGTAGACTGACCATGGTAATTATTAATTACTTGCCTACTTCATATATATTTGAAGAAATGTCAATGTTCTTTCTCTTTTTGTTTTTGTTGTTTCATACAATATTTCTTAAGCATGTCAACAAATTCTCAGTTATCAGATCTTTACCATGCAGAGTACTGTTCTAACGTTTATTGAAGGCAGAGTCATTGTTTATAGTACATGGACACTCAGTCACCACAGAGCCGTTGTGCAACAGTAATTGGCATCATGTTTCAAAGTTTTGTAAACAAGTTTCATATTTTATGTTGCGCTACATCAGATCAGTTATTTATTTAGTTATTTTTTACAAATGTTTTCTCTAACCGGGTCTTATTATCAGTTTCATAAATCTTAAATCAACTTTAAAGCTGGCTTTTGACTCAGCAATGTGGTAAAGAGATATTATGAGGAACAAAGCTCATAGACAATTTGATAACATGTCAGCATGTTGGTCCAGAAGTCAGGCTCACAATCCATCATGTGTGGATGTTTGCAATCTTCAGAATGGTTTGGTTTGTTTGTTTATCTTGAACCAACTCATTAAATTGCTTTTACACCGTTGTCGTGACGGCACTCAACACTTTGAGCTGCCTTGTTGCTGAAATGTGCTATGCAAATAAGCTTGATTGATTAAACTTAATATCTATCCATGTCACAATGTCCTGCAAGCTTTCACGATAACAGACCTACTCTTATATACGACACCTGTCATGCTAGGAGCTCATAAAAACACAAGTCGGACTACCGAGAGGATTATGCATTTGAGCTACAAGCTGTAATTTAACCAGACAATTTAATGAAGACCGACTGTCAAATTTGTTAACTTTATTAACCAACCCTCGAAAGAAACCGTCGAAATGATTAATGCTTAGTACTGATATTTTGCAATTACATCGTTGTTTGTTTTTGTATTTCCAGTAGTAAAGCATCCTGTTTTGCATAAAACTATAATGGTTGTCCAAATTGTATTATAAATTACTACTTCTGCCTTAATAAGATGCTAGATATAATCCCAGATTTTATGAATAAAAATGTTTTCATTTGACCTTTTCTTCATAGTTCAGAATTTCATTAAGACATTTTCTGAAGCTAAAACCTTATAGTCAACAGCAACTGTAATATAATGTAGAAAACACAGAAGAATGCCCAGTGAGTGAAGTGTTCTGGATAGTTTGAGTTTTTTTATTTGCATTTTGATTTATTTCTGCCCTGCTGTAATTATTAGCTGTTCTGTTTCTGTAACCCTCACTTTATTTTAGATCAGTCTCCCCTAAATATTGTACTGCTAAGACGTTCCAACACAAGTGATCATTTTTGATAACTGACAGATTTGCAGAGTAACATAAATACATCAAAAGTGCGTTAAAAGACGACGCATCAAACCCAGTTTTGCACGTCAACAAGTCTACAAATTAGAACTATGAACAACTTTACTTTATAAATCAGCTTTTTGCTTATAAAAGGATGACAATTTAAGTTGGTCACAGGGCTAGAAACAACTCGTAAGAGCCCCGGAGGCAACTTCTGCTTATACAGAAGAGAAACCTCCATTACGTTGTTTAACACCTTTATGACTGGTGATATTATGGATCAGGCGACTGGGAGTCAAAGTGACATGTGAGACGCGGCGTGTCGATGTGGCTAGTTACTGGTGCCGAGGATTGCCTACGGCAGGCACCTAATTGGAGCAAGAAAACGGTGCGTTCCATCCACAGGGCTGTGGTGGAGAGGTCCGGAAGAATCAGATAAGTGTGCACAGCCTCATTACTTGGGGTCCAATTAAAGCTGGCAGCCACACCGTCCAGCAAGAACACATATTCATACGTTTACAGCATAAGCTGTGGAGAATGTTTTTTTTTTTTGTTTTGTTTTGTTTTGTTTTTTTCAGAATGGGGAAAGAAAACATTCCACCATATGTTGGAATCCTTTTGTAAGGAGGAAATATATTTTTTGTAACTAATAATTTGATCCAGGCGACTCTTCTTTCTCCATCGTCACAGTAAGCTTAATGATAAATCTTAAGATCGATGAGTGGAGACAGAGAAAGAAAGAGAGGGGAAAGAATTATAAATAAACGAGGAAAGTCTAATGGGTTGTAAGTGGACGAATCATTGTAATATACAAAGCTAATGGTTTGTAACTAATATAACTAATTGACTGCATTCTACTTTTAGAAAGGCAGCTTAAATTGGCCTGTTTTGCACAGATACTCCTTATGAAAATCTTAGGATATTTATTTCCCAGGTCTAGGAATGTATGTATGTTTAGATAATTATATTTTACCAAGTATTTATTTTCAAAATGCCTTTTTAATTTTCTTTTGGCACATTTTTATCCTTTTGCCACACTATATGTTGGTTATATTTCTTCTGTGATTGATAGTAATTTGGCAATAGTGTAAAGTACATTTACATATTTATGTTAAATTCCCAAAATTATTTAGTGTCTGTCAAGATCCGTATTTTTGTGTGTTTATATTTGAGTTTTCTGTGTTCAGTCCTGTTTCCCTGTGAGTCTCTGTCCTGTCCTCCCCGTTGATTGCTCCCCAGGTGTGTCTCATTCCCTTGACTACCCCGTGTGTATTTAAACCCTCCTGTTGTCTGTGTTCCTCGTCGGGTCCTTGTCTATTGTCGTTTGCCTACTCGCGCCAGTTGTACTGCTAAGTCCTGGTTTGTGTTCGCTCGCACGAAGTCCTGTCATTCAGTTGCTACCGGTATTTGGCTGTGTGCCTGTCTCTCTGCCGTGCTGCCTGTTTTGGACTGAGCTTTATTTTCATCATTAAACATCATCTTCACCATAACCTGGGTCTCGGCGTCTCTCCTCACCACCATCCAACACACTTTATGACAGTGTCGCATTTATTATGATTTCATCACCTTGCGATCACATCGTGTTTTTTTTTTACTTTTATTCTGTTACTTTTATTTGCACAAGTAGAAATTGCAATGTGTCATCAAGTAAAATGTTATTGTTTGAAAATCTCCTTAAACTGAGAATATAAACAATTACATCGTGAAAGCATCGACTCTCAGACATGACATTTTGAGCACTTCCTAAATAAATTACAAAAGTACAATGATACAAAAACATAATTAATTTTTATCATCGATTGCTCCCAATAAAAATTAGGTGTACCTCAATAGACTCACATTTCTGTAATTGCATTTAAAACATTTGGTCAGACAGACCACAAGCATCTGGGTTGGTACCATGATCTCATAAGTGTTACTATTGGTATGGGAGCTCCCAAGGCTGTGTCCTTAGCCCACTACTTTTTCTCTGTGTTGTGCTTTTGATAGAATATATTAAAATACCGTATTTTCCGGACTATAGAGCGCACCTCACTATAAGTTATGGAAGCCGCACCTACAAATTAAAAAAAAACAACTGGAAACGTACATATATAAGCCGCACCAGGATATAAGCTGCTGGTATCTCCGCCGCTCTCTGTTTTCCACAAGGAAGCAGCAGAAGGTTGCATCCTTAATAAATCTGCTATTAAGGTCGCAGCCCTGCGTCTCCATGGATTCGTTCACGCTGAGCTTACGTGCAGCTTCAACTTAAAAGCGCCATCATATGAACTTCTACGTGAGGTTTCCATGATGAGGGGGGTATGAGTTTGAAGAAATTTCTCCTCGTGCATGCTGCTAGCATGTGCTCGTTCTAAATGAAAAGCAGCGCTTTCTTCTTTGATTTCCAATTTTGACTTCCAATGATTCACTTCCTGCTGAAGAGCCCCCTGGTGGTTGAAGAAAAATCCACAGAAAAGCCGCACCGGGCTACAAGCCGCATGGTTCAAAGCGGGCTTGTTGCCCGAAAAATACGGTACGTAAAAATGTATACATTTTATATTTAAACAGCTGTGACTATAAAACAGGCTATGAAGTGGAAGTGAAGCTGCTGGTCATGTGGTTTAACAACATTGCACAGATCTTAATGGAGACCCAGAAGACAATTGACTTTAGGTCCAATCCATCCAGTTGTCATTACTCACTCACTTGTAGCCCTGCTCTGCTTTGGAAATGATTATCTCTCTCGACTTTAATGCCATTTTATGAAGAAACCTTTGAAGCTGAACTTAGCAGAGCTTAAAAACATGCGACATGTAGTTACTAAATCAACAATGAGTTTGAACTACAACTAATTAAAGGGTACCAAACAAAGCACAAAATTAATAACTTGACTTTGCTCATGGACTGCTTCAAGCTCCTGGATTGTTTATCTTCTGCCATCTGGCAAGAAACATCGCTCCATTAGAGCAAAGACACAAAATGTGCAACACTTTCTTCCCACAGGCCATAAGACTGATAAACATGATTTAATCTCTCAGCTTCCCGCACACACTCACACACACACTATACTGCATTTAAATATTTTTAATCATTTTTACACCATTTTATAACGTCTTCATCTTTCTCTTTTTTTTTTTTTTTAGATCTTGCACATTTCTACATTTTTAAACATTATTTAACTCCACAGTTGTTTGTATGAATCACATTTTAATTAAATGTTTCTGGGAATTTCATTATTGACTCTTACCTTTGCGTCTTCCTCTGCGAAATGTCTTACATAGATCTGAAATTGGAAAATCAGCAATAACTCGTTAAACTGCACCATGTGGACATTTTTTTACTTTCTGCCAACAAATCTAATGCAAAAATTCACTTTTTGGTGCAACATGTGCAAAAGGATTTCCAGAAAGTATGCCTTCTCACTCTTTCTGGTCTTCGTGGTTTTATAGAAGGTGCGTAGCGTTGCAGCTAACTTCACAGCAAGCAAAGAAGATGCCAGAGGTAAATTAATTCTATTTTCTGAAATTAGGCAGAATAATTTAACATATTTAACTTGATATATACCCATGTGATTTGTTATTAATGTTATTCCATGAACAGATTTTTATGATCAGTTGATGCATGAACGTCCGAGACTCATAAGCTAACACAATCCTTTCAAAGGAAAATGCATGCATGCAGTGCCTTTCCTGTCTTTTGTGGTCGGCGCCAAGAGACGTGCTTTCGCTTTTATTGCTTGAGAGAAATGTGGTGTTGATAACAGAATCTCAGAAGATGAGTTTGAGTCAAGTTTTGACTCTTTAAAGCACAAGCCAGAGTCAAGTTTGAAGTTTCTGTTTCTCTAGATTAAGTGGCACTGGAGTCCAATCCTGTAACTCAAGTTACCATCTGAGACCTATACCAAAATGCATGAAGCTTAAACCGTTGTAAAAGGTGGCTCTACAAAGAAATGAGCACACTTTTAGATATTTGCAAGAAAACGGTTCATATTTTTCCATGCACTTCACAGTTATGCACTATTGTATGTTGGTTTATCCGATAGAATCCAATTCCATCCGTTAAAGTTTATAGTTTAAAAATCGACAAATTAAAAAAAAGCTTAAGTTGAATGAACCTCTGTGCAAAGCATAACTTCTCCATATTTAAAACACATACGGGAACACGTTGCAAAACCAGCAATGACGACGTTCCACACTCTCCCCCTGTGATCAATTCAGCAAGGAGGAACCGTACCAGCAGCCTTTGGGACAGGAGGATTTTAGACCTAAATCATTAAATCCTAGTTCTGTAGGTTGCCTTCGCATTTTTTGGCCATGTTTAAAATGTTTTGTGGAACGCTGACTGGTCCAAGTTACTCCTACGAGATGGCTGCTCCTACCATGACAGATCCACCTCCGTGTTTAACACCTGGCAAAACAGTCTGTTGTGGGCTGAACGCATTTTTGGCCTGCTCCGAGCAGAAACCGGCTGAAGATCGAAGACAATGAAAATTCACCACCTAAAGCTACGTTTTCTTTGTTTGTGCCCTTGCACTGTGAACTATTTTGTCAATGCATCTTTCTGGATGGATAGGGGAAAAAAAATATGGAAGCTATTTGAAATCGTGTCACAAGAAAAAAGAAGTCCTATTTACAAAAGGTGTTTTTATTAAACCATGTGAGACTGTAAATTACCCCCCATCTGGCTGCCGCCTCTCTGAACTTTTACAGGAAGTCTGTTGAGTAACCCAATGATTTCAGCAACAATCTGTTGTGGCTCTAACATTAATACAGAAAAATATGTTCCCTGGCTTAAAAATAACTTTTAAGGCACCGCCTTCGAAATCAGTGGGGAGACCGTTCCAGAGTTTGCATCCAAACTACAGAAGGCAACTTTTGATACAGGTGTTTGTCAGTTTTTTCTGCACAAAGATCAGCGGGGTCTGGAGATCCAAGGACTCACGTGGGACACACTCTGGCAGGATATCAAAGTCAGCAGCGTGTCAGCGGCTGGAAGATTTGTGGATGAACTGTGGGATTTCATGAAAACAGCCAGGAATATCTGAAAAACAACTGTAGGAACTTTTAACAGAGATATTGTTACATTTTGTTTTTTGTTGCAAAGCAACCTGATCAAAGCAGTTTGCAAATTTGGGTAGACGTATTTAACATTTAAAGTACTTAGCAAAAGTATTCCAACTTGTGAATTGGGGGTCTTATGTGATGGACCATTTCAAACTAGCACATAACTGTGAATCGGAAGGAGAATGGTGAAAGCTTTTCCAAAAGTTTTGCAAAGTGGAAACCCACATCTATTGGTGTGGAGCGTAGGTTATTTTCTAAGAGGACTATGGATCGTGTTGATGTGGAGATGGATGCACTTTGGGAACATCCTTACAAATGAACTGTTGGAGGCTGCAGAAGACTTGAGACTGAGCTGAAATTTCACCTTCCAGCACAACACCAATCTTAAACATGCAATCAAAAGCGACAATGTAATGGTTTAGAACAGGGGTCCCCAAGCTACGGCCCGTGGGCCGGATCCGGCCCGCCACGTCATTTGGTCCGGCCCTCTGAACAATGCCGGATCGGCCCGCCTCCTCATACCAGAGAGCGTTCAGTGTTTTTTATTCATATATTGTATTTTCTGGTTTATATGTGGATTTTTCTTCAACCACCAGAGGGGCTCTTGAGCAGATGTGAAACTAACTTTCCCTCAATGGAATATATACTAGTCAGTCCCAGTCACCGTTTCACTCACGGTTTTTCCATTTGCATTCTGGGTAAAAATCTATCTAAAAGCGTGAATGTTATTAGACCACGACCACCTATTAGACCCCCCCCCCCCCCCTCGACAAGAATTTTCTAAGGTTTCTTTCTCCAAAAACTAAGACCGGCCCCCGACCAGAGAAAGGAACAGCTATGTGGCCCTCGCAGGAAAGAGTTTGGGGACCCCTGGTTTAGAATCAAAGCACCCTGTAAAACTCCAACTGTGAGTTAATCTCATTGGGAACTGAGAAAAAGAAAATTGGCAGACGATCTCAGTTCTTTCTGACTGCGGACGACAACCTTAAACATACAGCCAAAGATGCAACCGAATGGGCTTTGATCAAATCTTATTGACGCTGTGGGCTGGCTAAGGTCCAAACTCAAAGCCAACTGAGAACTAGTGGCAAGATATGAAAACTGCTGCGCAGATAATATGCCAATATTATGGTATGTTGATTGGATCTCTCTAGTATAAAATTGCACTCTTAAAAAATAAAATAAAATAAAACAAAGAAAATCAACAAACTCAATCATGGGGGATTGAGTTTGTTGATTTATATATATATATATATATATACACACACACACACACACACACACAAAATGACATAAATATGTCATTTTGCAGCAGCTGAAGCCCCGCTCCCTTTGCGCGCATTCCTGCGCTGAGAACAGTTTTGTGGTTAATGTAATGGGAAGGCTTCACAATCTTCTCATTGGCTCAGAAGTCACAGACCTCGTCATATAAAGAGGGTGCCTGATCTGGCATCCCCTCTTTCCCGCTGGCGAGCGTTGAGGAGCGCGCTTCAACAGGCTGGAAAACCCCCTTTTTTTTACGCACGGAGAGCTTGGAGAGGCTGCGACGAGCGCTTCATTGTTTTGATCAGCAAAGAGTTTACCAGCAACAGGTGGGTTTGTTTCCTAAAGTGCAGCTAAGACACTTTATGTGGATTTGGGCGACAGGAAAAGTTATTTAGACGGGCAAATGCTCTTTTTATTTCCAGCATCTAATTTCGTAAGACACATTCGCGATGCCTAAAGCAGTTTACTTGAAACAAAATCTTCGTTTCAAGCGAATAAAAACTGTCACTCGCTCTGCAGTGAATGCATTTGAGCTCGTGTATTATTGTTGCTTGGTTTTCTCACGTCTAACTGAAGTACTGAAAAGAAGTCTTTTTCTCGCTTTAGTGTTTATTTCGTTCATCGTTTTCAGATTAAGAGCTTTGTATTTCAGTTTTTAAAACAAAGATGTAGTAAAGAAACACATGCAATATTAGTATTTTTTTCTGTCAAGTAGTGCAAGTATCTACATATTAATATTAATGAAAAGATTATGTATTATTTTATATATATTTTATAAACAAGCCAAAGATTTCTTTGTTTTGTAAAAACATGTTTTTAATATTACTAATTCATATTTATAATTAGTTAACTTAACAGTTAATTTTTCATAATAGTAACAATAACGTTTTACTTTATATATATATATATATATATATATATATATATATATATATATAAATATATATATAAACATAATTTTTTATTATTTCTTTTATTATTTCTTTATTGGAACAAATTAAAATTACTCTGATATTTTTGTCTGTTTCGGTTTCATTTGTTGTCTTCTCTGTCTCCATCGCTAAGCGGTGAGCTGAAGCGTCTGAGTGGGCATGTGGTTGCTGGAGAAGCTGCGCAGCTCTGTGGAGAGCAGTGGGACTCATTCCCAGCCCCCGCAGACGACGGAGGCCATTCCCGTTGCTGTTTATGCCAATGTGCTCACCCCCGAAAGGATCCCTGATTTCTTTATCCCCCCCAAACTCATCTGCTGCCCCCCTGAGGAGTCCACCAGCCCAGAGCCCAAGCCCCGCGCCAATCTGAGACCCTCCTCCTCCGACAACGCTATCTGCAGCCAGAGCCCCCGAGCCCGGAGCAGCAAGGGCATCTGCAGCCCTCGCCTGTTCTCCCGCAACCTGCAAAAGTCCGCCAACCGTCACATCATCCAGATAGAGAGCGCGGACGAGCCGGGCGCCGGAACAATGGACAAGCACACCGTGGACGTCAATACCAACGCTGACCCCCAGTCGCAGACTGCGATGTCCTTGCCGTACGTCCCTAAAGCTCAGACCTCCTATGGCTTCTCCACCTTGGTAGAATCTCCTCACACTAGACGCAAGGAAAGCCTGTTCCACAGTGATCCCAACAGCCCCCTCAACTCCCCAAGCTCCCAGAGGCGCTCCCAAGGGGGGACTCTGCTGGCCCCAGCTGACCCCAATCCTTATCGCTACTTCAGTGGAGGAGAGAGCGACACCTGCTCATCCGCTGAGTCTTCCCCCTTCAACTCCCCCCTCCTCTCCAGGTCTGCTTCCCTACTTCGATCTATTACCCAGGAAACGCAGGCCAAGGTGATCACTTCTGCTTGTTTTAGTCAGATGATAAGATTATCTGAGCTAGAAGTAAATCCTTCGTATATTTACCTGCTGCTTTTTCTTTTACCCCCCCCCCCCCAAAGGTATCTCGTGCAAGACGCTCCCTGGCACGCCACAGTTCTCTCTCCACTGACGAATGCAGTTCCGCTGACAACAGCCCCAACATGCAACGGCGCCGCACGCGCTGCCCCCCCTCTCCTGCCTTCCGAGGAGCCAAAGCCGGCAGCTCCAGGGCAACAGCCTCGGATCTCCTGCAGCGTGAGCACACCGTCAACCTCCACAAGGGGGGCACCCTGAGGCTGAGCACCCACTACGACCCCGAAGCCGCCCGGCTAAGGGTGCGCGTGCTCGCCGCGGAGGCCCTCTACAACAGGCAGACAGACCTGAAAAGCATTAACTGCTGCGTGGCGCTCTACCTGAACCCCGGCAAGCAGCAGAAACAACGGAGCACCATCATCAAGAACAGCAGGAACCCGGAGTTCAATGAAGACTTTTTTTTCGACGCACTGCCCCAGGCGCAAGTGAAGAATCTGGCCATGAAGATAAAGGTTGTGAACAAAGGAACCAGTCTGAAGAGAGATGTGCTTCTGGGTGAGAGGGAGGTGCTGCTCAGTGAGCTGCTCGCAAACCTCTAGGGAGACCTTGTCAAGGCTCCAGTGAAAGTGAGCGGCTCGCCTCTCCTCCGCCGACCTTTTCATCCCACCCTTCCAGATACTGGGCAAGAAGCAGCATACCAATGACCAGGGAGCTGCATCTTGCACACGGTGTTGTGTGTGTCGACAGAGTCCCTCTTGTCACGACTAGTTAAGCTTAAACAGAGACACGCAGACATACTTTAAGTGCTTGCTGGTATGTGAGCATTGTGAATGGCAGAGCGGTGTTTGTGTATTTTTCTTGACGCGCTGACGTTCCAAAAAGGTGTTGCCCCTCTCTGATGTAGCTCTTCTCGGTTCACATGTCTAACTTGAAGTTGTATTTTTGTAATAAATCTACTCTATTATTGCGTGCAAAAGTTTTGCATGTCACTGTGCAAATGATACATGCCTTTGTGTACTTGAAAGACTGGATTTTTGAAAGACTCCTATTGTAAATATGACTGACGCAATGTGAGAAGTTCCAGAACTTACCAATAAAGAGCACACTAAAAATACGACAAGATGATTTTTTTTTATTCCAATTTGCAACTTTATCTCTTCTCATTTTGTCATTTCTAAGGACTAATGAAGGACAGTAACAATGGTTCAAAATCCTCTTTTGCGCCAACAAAAGCTTCCTGTTTTCGCGAACGGAGGCTGTGTCCTCTGAGACTTGCAAACTCCGGGTGTCATTTTGTGGGGCTTTTTAGTGGTTCTCCACAAACAATATTGTCTCTTTGAGCCCCCAAATTCCCTGTTTAATTTTAAATCCACACATCCAATTCAGGCATTCCTCTGGTGAGTTTTAAACTGATGATAAAGGCGGCAATCACACAGAACATCCTGCTTAGACTATAATTAATCTACACAGACTGATGTTCCTAGCATTTCAGGCGATAAATGGAAATCTATTTGCTCCCATATGCCACATGTACAGGTGTAATCCATGTAATCCATGCAGAGCATTGTGCTAATGTGGGTGCTATGCGTCCTCTGCTGGTGAAAGAGCAAAATGACACGTTGAGAGCTTTGAAATATTAATAAACAATTCAAGCCACATTACTTGCCTTGTTTGAGGTTAATTGGACATCTTGATATTTTATGACCCACAAAGACATTACAACCCTGGGACAGAGTGGAGAAAGAAATCGCATTTAAAAAAAAAAAGTAAAAATTGACTTTCAGAGCATTTCAGGGTTCTGCCCCTGGGGTGATGTTTCACCAACTCCATTAACTTCTGAAGTACAGAAATAAGTCTCAACAAGCACCCATTTGGGACATGTTCGTCTGTGACTCTGAAGGAGCTTAATTTCCTACATACTGGAGAGCAAAAGGATAAAACGGGAGAAATCCAATCTTTTCCACTTTGTAGTTCAAAGTTTTGTGATGTAAAGTGCGAGAGAGAGAGCTCGTGCACTAAGAACGTAAAAACTTTGCAGAGATACAGCTCAAAATAATTTGAAAAATGAAATTGCTTTTATTGAGCATTATGGCACCTGCAACTGGGAGTTCAAAGAATATAGATAGATACTGGAACAATTAGGACTTGGAGGAGCAGTTAGCACTTGCTGCCTTGCGGCAAGAAAATCCTGGGTTTGAATCCTGACCTGAGGATAGAAACCAGTCTCTCATGGACAAACAGATATGGAAAAATGATGGACGCCATGAATAAAATAAATGTTACAAATTTCAACGTCTTTTGTTTGTGTTTTCTGTAATAGACTGACACAAAGCACTGTGGATACATAATTTGTATATTTTGTAAACAAATTAGATATTGCGAAGTGTGGCTTTCATTTGAATTTCTACCTGAGTAAATACTATAGAGCAAGCTTTTGTTGCTACCACAGCTGAAAGTCTCTGAAACTATTCACCCTGCCTTCTTTGTAAAACAGCTTCAGCTCAGGCAGAAAAGATGGAAAATGTCAGTGAGCATCATATATTGAGACACTGATTTAGACCATTTTATAGCTCTCGTTCTGTATGCTGGAAGGCAAAACTTCACCCCAGTCTCAAGTTGTTTTGCTGCCTTGAAAAGCTTTTTCTTCCAGTATTGTTTTGTCTTTTGCTTCATCCATCATCCTATTCCTATAACTGTGAATTTGTTCCTGCTGAAGAAAAGCTTCCCCATGACATCAGAAATGCTCTGGCAACAATTTGACATACATACATACATACATACATACATACATACATATATACATACATACATACATACATACATACATACATACATACATACATACATACATACATACATACATACATACATACATACATACATACATTTAACAATTAACAAATTGTATACAAATGTAGCAGTGATAGTTTTTCTGTAGTATTTCAGCTTTAGTAAAAATGTGTTTCTTTTATCAGGTTTTAAAATATATTGTTTTTTTGTATCTCCAATGGTTGTTGTATTTTTACTAAAGGTTTATATTATGCAAGTCCAAACATTCAGATAAAAGTTACAAAGCAAACAGGACTCCATCAGTCTCTTAAAGCAATGCCATTCAGCATCCCGCAGTTTCAACAGAGCAGGTCCCTGAGAGCAATACAGGGAGTCATGGTGTGCAACAGTATTTTTATTCAAAAGAGCATGGACTGTAAATCAAGCAAGGTAGAATTATAGAAATCTTCAGAAATTGAACATTTTCCCAGAAGGACATACACTGGCATCTCAACACCTTACAGTATTGCAATCATGCCCTGGTTGTGTAAATTAGAGCTAGAACTAAGTATTTAGTTGTTTATAGCACTGACTGCAGCACTTTACATTCTCCTAGGGAAAATATTGAATCTCTCTATTTATTTTGCTTACCATTAACAGAACCATTGACGGCAAATAATACTCAAGCCTTATTTTTTACCATTAAGGTCAAATTACGGCAGTAACAGTAACCATCTGAGAGCTGTAAGCAATACTGTATGCTCACATCAGATGAAGCCTCACTTTAGTAGATGCAGGTTGTTTTACCATCACTGAAATTTATGACTTAAATTGAAAGAGGGTAAAGTAAAGTAGATTGGAAAACATGTTTCATTATATTATATTATATTATATTATATTATATTATATTATATTATATTATATTATAATTCTTTTTGTGTGTGTAAAAAAGAAAACAGCCAATGTAAAACTATGAAAAAAAATCTTATTGAAACTCATTTGTGCTGTAGGTCTAGTTCAGTTAAAGCACACAATAATAATAATAATAATAATAATAATAATAATAATAATAATAATAATAATAATAATAATAATTTTATTCAATTTGCGAGTTCGCCGTCAGCTGTCAGTCAGAGACAAAGCCTCAGGTTGATTCCAAAAACCATAACAAAGAAAGCCATCAGCTGTTGGTGATTTAACTCGCATTGACTCATGGGAAATGTAGTTTTCTGCCAATAACACTCCCTATTTTAAGTGCAAAGACTCTGAGGTAAGACTACAATACCCAGAATGCTATGCTTCACTTGTAAACAGAGACCTGTCAAAGAGCACAAACGCCATCTTGACAGCAACCTCAAAATGGCAGAAAGATATGAGTCAGAAACAGGGTCCAAACTAAGATTCCGGCGCTCCACTGCTTAAAACCAGGTACTTCAGATATTCTATAAGCAAGTGGGCATGGAGTTGGTGTGCGGTGTTACAGCACAGAGCCTGTAAAATGGATATAACCGTGGCGGTTTTTAACGCGGCCAGAGATGGTAAGCTGAAACTTATCCAGAAGTTGCTGAGCAACAAAACTCCAGAGGAGCTGGAGGCTTTAGCGGAGGAGAAAACCCAGGGCAGCACCGCGCTTCTCATAGCCTCTCGGTATGGACATTTAGAGGTCGTAGACTACCTGCTCGAACATTGTAAAGCTCATGTAGAACTCGGGGGCTCGGTCAACTTTGACGGCGAGACTATCGAGGGGGCTCCACCGCTGTGGGCGGCTTCGGCAGCGGGTCACCTCCCCGTGGTGAAGACGCTGCTGAAACACGGCGCCTCGGTAAACAACGCCACGCTAACCAACTCCACCCCGCTCCGAGCCGCTTGCTTCGACGGCCACCTGGAGATCGTTCGCTACCTGGTGGAGCACAGAGCGGACATGGAGGTCGCCAACCGCCACGGCCACACCTGCCTCATGATCTCCTGCTACAAGGGCCACAAAGAGATAGCCAAGTTTCTCCTGGACCGTGGGGCTGACGTGAACCGAAAGAGTGTGAAAGGGAACACGGCCCTCCATGACTGCGCTGAGTCTGGGAGTCTGGACATCATGAAGATGCTGCTGAAGTGCAACGCCCGCATGGAGAGGGATGGGTATGGGATGACCCCCCTGCTGGCTGCCAGTGTAACGGGTCACACTAACATTGTGGAGTATCTGGCCCACCAGCCCCGCACTTCCAGAGAGGAGCGGATTGATGCACTGGAGCTACTGGGAGCAACGTTTGTGGACAAAAAACGTGATCTGTTGGGAGCCATGAGGTACTGGAGAAGAGCTATGGAGCTGAGGGAGGCGGGCGACAAAGCTGGATCGCTGTCCAAGCCTCCGCCTGGTCCTCCCATCCCTGCCTACGGATGTGCCCAGGAGGTGAGCACTGCAGAGGAGCTTGAAGCTTTAATCACAGATCCTGATGAAATGAGGATGCAGGCCTTGCTGGTTCGTGAGCGCATCCTCGGGCCATCCCACCCGGACACATCTTATTACATTCGGTACAGGGGAGCTGTGTACGCTGACTCGGGCAACTTTGAGCGCTGTATCAGTCTGTGGAAATATGCCTTAGACATGCAGCAGAGCAACTTGGACCCCCTCAGTCCCATGACGGCCTCCAGTTTCCTCTCCTTCGCAGAGCTCTTTTCTTTTGTTCTTCAGGACAGGGCCAAAGGCACCCTGTCAACTCGCATCACCTTCCAGGACCTAATGACTGTGCTGGGGAAAAGCGTGAGGGAAGTCGAAAGAGCTGTGGCACAGAGAGACAACCCCCCAGAAGCCCCTCAGTTCAACAAGGCGCTTTCCATCATCCTCCACCTCATCTTTTTACTGGAAAAGCTCGAGTGCAACCCCGAGCAGGAACACCAAAAGAAGCACACAGTCTACCGGCTGCTCAAGCTCAACCCTCGAGGTCGGAACGGATTCACGCCGCTCCACATGGCCGTGGACAAGGAGACCACATCTGTGGGCCGCTACCCAGTGGGCCGCTTCCCCTCTCAGGCGGTGGCAGCGCTGCTCCTAGAGTGCGGCGCAGATGTCGACTCGCGGGACTGTGAGAACAACACCCCGCTGCACGTTGCCGCCAACAACGGTTGCCCGGAGATAATGGCGCTGCTGGTGAAGGCGGGGGCCCACTTCGACGCAACGAACGCTCAGAGGAAAACGGCTTACGAGCTGTTGGATGATCACAGCGGCGGCCACACGGCACTGTACCCGCTGAACTACATCACCCTTCAGTGCCTGGCAGCTCGTGCGATTGAAAAGCACAGGCTGCCTTACAGGGGACTGATCTCTGAGGAGATGGAGGCTTTCATTGAGCTCCACTGACTTCCATGAAGAGACTCCCCTTTAACAAGACATTCTGTGTTCATCATTTTCTCCACTTCTGGCTCTAATAGCAACGTGTCAGACCAAACCATAGCAATAAACCCACATCCTCTGGGAGTAGTCACTGCTTCCGATTCTGGAATAAATTTTCTGATTAAGTCACAAAGACTGTTTTAAACTTTTTGGTTTGTGGCATTGGAATGGAAAAAATGTAATGACTTTAAACTAAAGACCTCGACTCAATTTTCTAGTTCCTCTGACTTCACTTGGACTTTTACATTTAAATTGTTTGAGATTTTAAATCGAATTAAATTAAGATTTTAATTTGATTTGAATGTGACCCTCTATTAAAATGGAGTTTGCTTTATTAGTTTCTTGCTATCTTAAACTTTCTGCCCAGAATCCAATGCAACATTCAGTTATGTTGCATAAAAGGGTCCACAGAGGCACCATAGAAAATAATTCCTCAGGTTATTTAATTGGTTTTAAACAAATTACAAGATGGTCCAAAAGGTATGTACTGTCCAACAAACAAGTGATCAAAAATTAGATGAATAGTCAACAACCTGGAACTTAAACACTTTTAGTTAGCTTAACAACTTCAAAATTATCTCACATGCTTGTCAAAAGGTGTTCTAATTTTAGGTTTGAAAAAAAAAAACTAATCTAAATTTTGTTAAAGCTACCATCCTGATTTGCCAGTCCAAAGTGGTGTATCAACTTGTTTAACAGGTCAAATCTCCGTGTTAGGAAAAAGTCGACGCTTTGTTAAATGAAAGTAAACTGAAAAATAGAACATATTTACACTTTGTAAGCCAAAGCCAATTTCCAGGTCATTTTCTAATCTAGAAATCATTCTCTACCTATATCGATTGTTAATTCATCCGGCATTGTAGGTGAAGAACTTTAGACAGATGTTTTTTTTTTTCTTTTTTCTAAAAGCATCCATTGTTTTCCGTGTTGACATCGTTTATCTTATTTGGACAAAACATGGGTGCACACAATGTCACTTTAGCAATAGTTTGACAGAAAATAAACTTTCTTCAAAAGGTTTTGCTGCAAAATGAGATGGGTAAGAAACGGTGAAAAAGGCCAGACATTATTTATGTTGTGTGTAAAATGCAAAGGTACCAGAATTTTTCTTACTATTTAATTCTGGCAAATAAATGCATTTTGGAATTGCTAATATTTTTTTTGCAAACTAGTAATATTTGATTATGAGTCTAAGTTGACAATTTGAGACTTGACTTGGAACTCCTTTGTCTTGACTTTGAGCTGAACTTTTGACTTGTCTTTATTTCTTGCAACTTGAATAAAAAGACTTGAGACTTGGTTGCGACTAGCAAATTGATGACGTACTCCCACCTCTTCTGTTTTGAAGTTTCTCCAACTAAAAAGGAGCATCACACCATGATCAGGCTTTTGTAAAAAAAAATAAATAAAGGCTTCTGATTTCTGACATTCGATCAAGATATTCAGAGAAAAATCCATGGAAATGAAGTGTGGTTATGGTAGTTCAACTCTTGTTTTGTTCATTTATATATCAACTCAAACTATCAGGTTTTCCACTTGATGTCTGTTTAATATGGGAAATGTATTTAGATTACTGTGCCAAACATTCTGTTACTGACTTATCCGATTTAAAAGAAAAAAAAAAGTGCAACTTCAATCAAGGACACTAACTCAACAGTATTAGAGGACTAGTAACTTCAGTGTCTTAATATTTAAGACTGCAGTACTCTTTGTCAGCCTCTAGAACAATTACTTGAAAGACTTGGGATAATTGGCATTGATTGGATTGCACAAAATGGGCAGCAGCAAACTCAACTCTATTAGTGTTTCCAGCCTATGCAGTTTGTTTTATTTCAATTAGAGGTATTCTTTTTCTTTTTTTCCCAAGCTAAAAGTATCTGCAGAATTGTTGTTCCAAACGGCACATCCTTATTCCACAGACGGAGATAATTGACTCGGGTTGCTTCGCTCACAGTCAATTGCTGTCTTCTGAGTGTATTAGCTAAGAATGCCTTCTGAGTTTTCTCATCTTCTCTCAGTAAATTGTTTAATATTACAAAGCTTGGAAGTATGTCTACATCCATCTTCTTTCTGTAATTACACCAGCAGCTAATGTGTTCGGCTGAATGTCAATAAGACCGCTTCAGACTGTTACCGGGGATTTACAGCCGACATTTATGTGTCCACGAAAGAGTCCCACCTTTGCCCTTTAACCTCAAATGCAGCTCAGAAATGAAACGGATGGCTCCTTCAGCCGTAATTGCGTCTTAGTCTTACAAACACAAGACGATGACTTTTTTTTTTTTTGTTGTTGATCCTGTATTTATTGCTGATGTGTGAACCTGAAAGCACGCCAAGCGGCTCTGTGAACTCTGGAATCCGAACGGTCAGGCTCCTTTCTTACTGAACTCATTCATTTTACCTGATGACGGCCTGAGAGCAAAAGAGTCTTGGAGATGTCGGAATAAAATTCAGAATGAAAAGATAATGTGTGTGTCCGTGTTATCAGCTCACTTAAGAACAAAGTGGTTATTTCTTTGATTTTACTGTCATATTTTGCATTCGTAGCAATTCCAGGAGTTGCAATAGATGTCTCTATCGGGAGATTGTCGCATCAGTTCAGTTTACTCCCAGTGACGAGCTGCAGCAAATGTCAGGTCCACCTCATGCCGTGTGCAGCTATTGACAAACGAGCTCATTTCATGTCAACACAGTTCATTCCAGTTAAATTTCTAATTGTAATGCGTGTAATGTATGGCCAGTTGATCATATAACACCAATTGGTAAAAAAGTTTTCATGTCATAATTAAAATAAGCCGTCTTATTCACCCCAATGGGGTGCATGTTGCTAAACACTGATCTGTGACCTCACATTTCAGCTCTCCATCTCAAGGCTTTCCGCAGCTCATTTTAAACCTGAGAATGCCAAAATAAAGCACAAGAGAAA
Source organism: Poecilia mexicana (assembly GCF_051168715.1). Classification (NCBI taxonomy): domain Eukaryota; kingdom Metazoa; phylum Chordata; class Actinopteri; order Cyprinodontiformes; family Poeciliidae; genus Poecilia; species Poecilia mexicana. Next base: position 18,829,899 of record NW_028263386.1, on the reverse strand, counting down.
CCTGATATTTCTGGGTCCTGAACTCCCCGAGTATAAATAGGTTGCAATTAACGTCACTGCTGCTGGGCAGCGGTGGAGACAGGGCACCCACCTTGCTAATTTTAGGGCTCTTTCTTCCCCAGCTTCAGCCCTGAAAATGGGAATACGGTAACGTAATACTGGGAGGGCGGAGTGAGTGGCAGACAGAACACACAGCCAGCAGCAGGTCGCTTTAACCTTACAGGAAGCAGACACAGCACTGAAATATTATATATATATATATATATATACTGCCGGACACTCAACCTCAGATATTTATTAGCTGCTAACATGCTTTTACTGAAGCACGATGTTGGACGATACCAGATGGCAAACTGCTCATCCTGTGCAGCAACTCACACCAGCTGTCATTAAGCTGAAATTGAAGGCCGTCTTATTTCAGAAGGTGCTTTCCCGCTGCCATAACCTTTACTGTTCGTACGCGGTGTGGAAAATTGACAAAAAGAATGGAAGTTGTTTTACCTTTTATTTACTGTTTTTCCTAAACATTTTTAAGCTTGACGTGCAATTCTTAAACTGAGCATGATCTGAAGTGGCTTATTTACTATTCAAAGCTTTGATACACCTATTTTTTTTTTTTTTTTTTTTTTTTTTTTGTCCTTTCTTGCAGAAAAGAGGGATCAGAAATCATAAACTTTGCTTTAACAGTTCGGTCCAAATTTGAGAAGTGGTCTAAATTAACAAGCATTTTTAAAAGGAATGTTTATATTACAAAAGCCAAAACATTTTTTGAAAAAAAAACCAAAACAAAAAAAAACAAATTCTCAGAAAGAAAAATATTTGCATCTGTTAAATTATAAAATTTTAAAATGAAAAAATGTGAGGGAACCCTGAACTTATGACTTCTCAGAAGACATTAATGCTGGGTTTAAATCCACGTCTGTGTGTTCGGGTGAGATATATATTTTTTGCTATATTTTTAGTTATTAAATTAAGCTTCTTTTTATTCCCTTTTGTCAATGTGCCACAGTTATGACAAAAAAAAAATAAAATAAAAAATAAACCCTCCACTAACTGAAAGCTGTTGTGATCCCCCATCTCCACAAAACACTCTATTATTAGAGAATGCGTCCACTAGATGTCAGTAGCAACAAAGGAAGGTAATGAAATCACAACCCTTTGTCTCTTTAACGCTTTGTGAAAGGCTGGAAAAATTGCTGCTTTTAGTCTGAAAGATGATGGCAGTTATCTGATTTGTAGGTCCTTTTTTCTTTTAGCAAACTTTGTCAATTTCCATGTCAACAAATTCAAAGAAAATGGCTTTTAACACACTGCTAGGGGGGGTACATAAGCGCTGGTAATGCAGCTAAATGATGATGAATCTTGGTTGACTGGAGAGTGGCTGATTCTCATTGTGTTTGCAGAGGGTAGCCAGGGGGGTCAGCGGCGAGAAATAAAAAGCTCCGTTGAGAAATTTAGTTGTGTCAGAACGACCTGCATCTCCACACTAACAACACCTTTAGGTTTCGCCCTTGTGGCTGCTAATGCTGTCATGTTGTGTGACCTAAATAAGACCAAACCTTTTATAAAAAAAAAAAAAAAGAAAGAAAAGAAAAAAAAAGAAACAAGTCAGTTCTTATATTTCTGGTAATTTATTATCAAAAGCTGAGTGGGTTTGCTTCGGTTATAGCTTTGTTTCCATACTTACAAGCCCGTTGGGTTGCAGCGCAGAGTATTAATGACTAGAGGAGCACAATGAGTGATGACATCATCCTTGTCTTTCACCACCTGCTCACACACAAGCAGAAGAAGACTCTGAAATTATATATAAGAAAGAGAATGTGAACAAATTAGCGGTCATCAGTGATTATAAATTGGACCTGATGGCACGTGTACAACATAAATGCCAACTTTGCAGACAATCAAAAAAATTAATAAACCAAAGTTCGTTAGGCAAATTTGATAAGGCATGTAGTTCTGTTGAAATGCTATCGTGAATTTATAGGGAAAACATATAAAAAGACAAATTTTATTCATTTTTCATCATTCATTATTTCATTTTCAAGGTTAAAAACATTCTTCAAATTCTGTTCAAAGTTAAGTCTGAACTCAGTTAATAATGTCTGCTTATATTGAAAAGAAATTTAATTATTTTGTACAAAGAGATATATTTCAATAATTTATAGCATTTCTGATTGAGTGTTGAATTTTTTCTTTTGTTTTATTTTTTTGTATCTCCAAGTGAAGCTCATTAAAGTTTGAATTCCAAAGTGAAGCTAATTTGTTTCAGGAAATTCTCTAAAGTTTTAAGACGCATATTTGATCTTAATTAATTGCAAACATTATTTGTCAAAAGTTCATCTCTGTTCATGTTGATGAAAACCAATTAGGTTCTCATTGAATATTATACACCATGCATAAAATTATTATTTGATCACACAAATGTGAGTGTACTTATAAGTCTGAGTGCACACTACTGTGTCTGCACTCAAAACTTTGTTCAGATATCTTTTGGATGAATTACTGCATCAGTGCAGAGGCGACCAACCTCCATGTTACTCTGGTCTTGAAGAAGGCCAGGTCTCTTTAATCTTCATTTCTGAATAAAATGGAATTTTACTTTAATTTGAAATGAGCCACAGTGAAGTCCCTTTTCTCTCCAGCTCGAGTAAGACGCTTCTGACACCTTTGGTTCACGAGTAGCTTTAGGCACAAGGAATGTGGTCTGGTTCACCTTTCTCTACCCCACTTTTTCCTTTCACTAAATTTTAAATTACATGCTTGACTGTCAGTAATTAACTGTTCTTGCTCACACTACTACTTTCTGAAACTGTCAGTGACCTCTAATTACTACAATGTCTAATGGACAACTGTCACATCAGCAGTTTGCCCAGTGATTGTTGTTAGTGACATTTCTGTTTTTAAACTCCTATTAATTCATTGCTTTTATGGAAAATTCAAATCTTCTTGAGGATCTTAATTGTGGATTTTCATTGGGTTTAAAACATAGTCTTGGAGTTTAAGAGACATAAATGCTTGCAATACAGCACTGTGCGTGGTATAAAAGGAGAAGCTAAAAGCATTATTGAAATAAGCTGCTGATATCTATTTCACAAACGGAGGTATAGTGGTAAAATAGGCTCATTATTATTATTATTATTATTATTATTATTATTATTATTATTATTATTATTATTATCGTGCTGCCGTCTTCCAGTGATATACAGCAAAATTCCTGACCAAGAGGAATGAAAAGTCCGGTCATACTGTACGTCTGCTCTGTGGGAGTTAATGCTGGACACTCTGGTTCTCTATTGTTGCCAGCAGATATAATTAGACGAAGCATTATGGCAATCTGCGAAGTTGGAAGGTGCTTATCTTCAGTTTGGCCCGTCGGGAACACAGTGGGGGCTCGACACACCGATACACAGTAGCAAGGTGCCTCAGCATCCACCTCCATGCGCCAGTCAGCGATTCGGGGACAGCCGCGGGGGGGGGGGGGGGCTGCTGAGGGGTGGAGTGGATGCGAGCTGATAATGGGGGTGATAGGGGTGATGGGGGATACGGTTGCTATTGGAGATGCTGGCTGCATCACGTCATGTGTTGGGGGGGGGAGGAGGAGGAGGAGGCGAGAGCTCCGGTAAGAGATAGGAGGAGCAGGGAGGGGGAGGAGAGAGAGAGAGGGAGAGACTGAAAGAGAGAGAGGGCATTAAGCAAGAAAGCAGGGAGCAGAGCATCGAACCAGCAGTAGCTATTTGAGGCCCCTCTCTTCCCCCCGATCAGCAATGCTCCCCCGACAGACAGGTTGAGAGCGGCAGCCCCGTGACCCGCTGCGCTCCGGAGAAGCCCGATCACATCGCACAGCCAGGAGGGAGGAAAGACACCGGCGATGTGAGCATGCAGCCTCCTCCACAAAGGCAGACCTTCTTCTGAGCGGAGCTCCGCTGCTGCCACTGGATTACAGTCATCCTCGCTGTTTCCAAGGAGGCTTCCTGCTGCCAACATCCCCACATGAATTTAGCAAACTGTCAAGAAACGGAGCACTTCCTGACCAAGGTGAGCGGCACTCTGCATTGTGTGTGTATTTTTTTATGTTTTTTTTACTGTTAATACACGGGGCAGCGGCGCACACCCCACCCAGCCAGCCTGGTTATTCTGACTTGTCGAGTAGAAACTAAAGAAAGGAAGCGTTTTCTGAAATTGTTTTATTCCAAATTGACAGTCTATGTCCTTTGTGGTTTTTCTCCACCCCCCTCCAGCCCACTTTCCAAACCCTGATCTCAGTCTGAATTAAAGATTAGGGTCTGACTGGCAAACGCGTCTGAGTGTGTTCCCCTGTCACCTTCTTCTCATTGTTGGCTGGGCAGCAGCGTGAAGGGACCAGTGCAGACTGGCAGAGCCTTTGTTCCACATCCTCTCTCATTTAAAGTGGCTTTCTTTTTTTTCTTTTTTTTTGATGGCACTATTGAAAGAAAGGAGAGTGACAATTAGTTTAGCTTTTATGCCTCATTAACAGCTGTATAATGGGGGGGTTATTTAGCAGAAGAAAATGGGGTGGGTGGGGAAAGAAAGAGGAGAAAAATACCCAGTATAACAGCTTGAATATTCATTTAAAAAAAGAAGTCTGGAAATCCTGCTATGTTTTATTCATATTTGACTGCAAACTAAAAATCCCATTATGATAATGTGATTTTGTGCTCTTCTCACGAGGCAATCATAGACACATTATGAATGCATATGGGCCATTAAACTAATATTAGAAGGACTTTAGGTGTGGAAGGCACCAGGTGGCGAAGCGGATGGACTTATTTGGAAAGACAATAGAGCGGCTGCCGCATCTGCTGCTCTGTAGCAATGCTTGAACTAAACCCATTTCCATACATAGCCACTAGTACTGTCTCTGAGACCTCCTTATTAGTGTTTGGAATTGCACTTTGAAGGATTTGTTTTTAACAGAGCCACTTAAGCGTGCAAGGCAAAATGTAATTTAATGACACATCTATTGGAGCTGACATATTCTTCCGAGGGCTGCTGTTTGTTTTGGAGGAGTTTAATCGTATAAACTCTTAATGCGTGGTTAGGGTTTTTTTGTTGCTTCCGCTTGTGTGGCTTTCTGTAAAGTGGAAAATTGCACTGTGGTGGTGAATCCGAGGGAGGTCTTCCTCCTCGCACACAAATGGACCGTTTCTTCTTCTTCTTTCTTTTTCCTCAGAAAAAGAAAGAAGTTTGCTGGTTATTCTTCCAGACCATTTCCACATCACTAATTATTTTAATCAGCCATTTTTACGCATGGATGCCTGTCTTAAGGACAATATCTCCTGCTGATTTTTACTTTGTCTTCTACCTTCACTCTTGCCAACAAAAAAGGACGCACAAGATGCTGTGATGTCAGAGAGAAAGGCACAGATCTTCAGGCTTACATAATTCTGAAAGGGAGAAGTCACAGTGAAGCAGAATGAAAGGCTGTCATTTGGAGACGGATTAAATATTTACGTCCAGGAGTCTGGACATGCTTGGTGCCACATGGATTCCATCTTGAAGCTGTCAGGTGCAGAACCTTATGAAATGATGGCATGATTTGCGATGGTATGCACATAAAAAAAAACAAAAAAAAAACATGCCACCCTGTGGCTTCAGTGGTTTTCTGTCCCATCTGTACAGTAAAGCACCTCGGGTTTCACGTCGAAGGCTTCATTGAAGATTCATTTCCAGTCTTCCACTAACTGCTTCACGCTCTGCGTCTCTCCTCTCGTGTGACCCGTTCCTTCCGTCTTCGGGGTTTCGTCAGAATACCTTGGACGCTCTCAGTCAGGGGGTTTGCTTTGCACCAGTCAGCCGGCAGGAAGGAGAGCATCAGCTCTGATACCGCGAGCGCATAGCCACCTGTATTACAAGCAGACAGACAGTTTGTTGTTGTCTATAGAGCGTTGATATTAATTGACCTTTTCAAATTCAGCCAAGCAGCAATGTTTTGGCTCCTCTCTGCTTCCTGTCTTGTTGATGCGAGGCTCGCTGGAAAAATAATCCGCAGCCATCCAGCATTCAGAAACCGTAGCATGCTCGGGCAACATCGGCTCAACAGCCGTTTGTGGTTTTTGGTGAAGACATCGGTGCAGTAATTTTTATTCTCAATTTCGTTTGAAGGTTTGAAAAAAAAAAATTATTCCTCGTAGTTGTCCAGTCAGGCGCCTGTATGAGATTCCCATAAATACAACAGCCTTGAATAAAATACTGCAGCTTCAACATATTTTATATGGTACTGCAAACCACAACAATTAATCATTTCCCTTTTTAAAAAAAATTCCAATTAAAGTAGATCTCTATAAAATCTTCAGACCCAATGAAATAGTATATTATCTTTTTAACCCCTATTCTGCAGAGTAACATTGTATAAAAAAGTCAATATTAGTTGGCTAATTTGATTCTGACTGCTCAACAATCACCCATAGCTTGCTAACTGTATTAAAACGGCCTTGTCCAATGACAGTCTTTTATTTATTTGTTTATTATTTTACCGTAAGTATGTAAGCCAGTGAAAACAGCAGCCATCTGTCCGGCAGTGCACAGCAACAACTGGGGGAGGGGCAACAATGATCTGTCCAAGTTTATCTGGAGGGGAAGTGACCGTGTGACTATTTAACACCTCAGTGTACGTTGACAACAACAGCTGAGTCACGCATGTTGTAGTCTCTGTTAGACATTTTTATTTGAACTGCTAAATGACAAAACCTTCAGTTTCAAAGCTTGAACAGGAAAGCAGAGGAGCGATGAGGGAGATATTCGTCTTATACAGTGTGAGATTTTAAGCTTCAGTTAAAGCTTTGCATCGCCACACAGTCTCTCGAGGCACGTTATCTGGAGGAGAGGTGGACAATAGGCTCACTTTTAATGCGTTTTAAGTATTTTAAACCCCAATATCCATTTCCTGTTTTACAAGGTTCTGGCGACAAAATTTGTAATTTGCACCCAATTACATACATGAGTGCTAAGATGATGTGCAGCAACTTGGCTGTAAAACATTTAGGACTGGTTTCTGCTGAGGAGACTTCATAGCATTTGACACATAATTATTCACGTCCAGGAAGATCGGACATGCATTTTTCACCTCATGAAGAACACAGAATTAAAAAATGGCGATTAGCCATTGGATTACTGATACGAAATTTTTATTTTGTGGTTATTTGTGTACTGTGTGTCTTAATAGCAGTCTGATAGGGTGTTTCTGTCTATGCAACTAATTATTTTAAACAATATTAGAACCTTGAGAGCTGCAAGACTAATTAATATGCAGATGCAACTGAAACAAGACACATATACTGTTGCAAACTGCATGCAGACTACTACTGAGCATGTTTATTTCACTGCTACCCATAACAATTAAATATCTTCATTTATATAGACTACTTGATAGCAATGGGTTGGATTAAAAATGTTTCTAGTCAATGCATGCAAAAGAGCAACATAAAAAGGCCAGGATGCATAAACTAAATGTATCAAAAGTGAACAGATTCACTTTATGCTGCAATTCTCACTTTATGAGATTTTTCGATGTCCATCCCCACTGTGCAAGTTTGGGGTCCAACCTTATTTGTAGCTCTTCAGTTTTAAAGTTTTTAGTCCCTACTCTGACTGAAGATGTGGACAAATTTGATGATTTATATTAATAGACCTTCTTAAATGGCACCTTTTCTTGTCTTTCCCATTCCCACAGTAACCTCAGTGTCGATTTACACCTATACAATTAGGCTGAAAAATTATTTTTCTAAAAAGACATGCGTACAACAACACGCATATTGCTAAGCTGAGGAACAAAAAAGGCTAGGTGATGATTAGGATAAACCCGGATAAAGGCTGGGGTGAAACAGATTATTATCGGGAACTTACACATTGAAGTCACCGATTTAAATGTAAGCAAAGATTAAAAAAGGGATAACACAAAGATGATTAAAATAAAATAAAAAATGGCTGAAATGCAGTAGGAGTACCGTGCATGTAGGATATGAGAAAGCCATTGTAATAATCATTTACATCGAGATTAAGCCTTGCAATCAACAAAATGGATGTTTTCACTCCACATAGATGCGACTGCTTGGAACGACATGAAACATAAAGGCTCATACTACAAAAAAATCATAACATGAGGTAGCACAGGCTGCACAATGCTAATTGCAAATAAGCAGATAAGTCATTTGTATTTAAACACATGTTGGACGTCCCTCTATATGTGTCGAAACCTGTTCCAGTGCCTGCTTATGCAAATATGTAGCTGAGCCTCAGTCTGTTCACTCCAAAGGATCACTCTGCCGCTCCAGACCCGCAATTATTACCTTTTCCTTCCACCGCAAGGCCATTCGCAATTACACGTGTGCTCATCACATCTCCGTGTGTGCATATATGAGTGAAGGCTAAGAGATAGGTTGTGACTTGACTGTTGCCCTTCTCCCGATGAATCACAAATTCTGATGTGTCAGCACGGATGAATAATGCACGCCGCTCCGCTACCTCTCCTCCTCCTCCTCCTCCTCCTCTGCCTCTATTCTCCACCTCTTGTCTTCAGCCATTTTCCTCTCCTTTCATCATCTCTGCCACATCTGAGGACATTGTTATCCTGCTTTTCTTGCCCCACCCCTTTCCTCATCTCCCGTCTCATGCTAAAAAGGAAGCTAGTGTTGACGCTTTCCTCTGCTGTCCTCTGGTCAACCCTCACTCTCGCCTCCCAACAGCTAGCTCATTCTTCCCCATCCTGTTCCACACACAAGTGACTATTGTGGAGCCCTCGCCAGCACGCCAGAGCCCCACGTCCTGAGCTCCCCCCACCCCCTGTTTGCAGCAAAGCCGGGCCAAAACGTGGATGCGCCGAGTTCATTACCTAATCACGGGTGGAGGCATCTATTGACGTTGCTTGACTGTTACATCTCTGACTGACGAGGGTCATTAGCTGAGTGGGACTGACGGACAAAAAGGGCTGAAAAAGCAGAAGGCGAACCGACTAATCAGAACCTGGAAAAAGAGAGAGCACCGTCAGCTTCGAAGGGTGCAGTTAGCTGCCAATAAATGGAGAACTGGTGGAATATATCCATCCTGCTTAAAGCGCCTCAGATATCCTCAGGTGTATATTCAGCCCTCTTCTCGCTGCATGCAAAGTGTGAGGTTCGGGCAAAAACCATTTGCATTGGAAGGAGGCCAAAGTTGGCAACTTTCAGATTTTGCAGAACATAAAATTATATGACTTCGCCTGGCTTTCTTTATTTCATGGAACGACGCCATGTGGACAGTAAAGCTTTCAGCAAAATTGTCACTGTATGGCACACATCAATTATTTCCAAATCATTTATGCAATTTTTATTGCGTTGCCTATAGGAAGGAACACGACAGGATTCCAGACGTACGCATTTATGCTGTGTTGTACCGGGAGTGAGCTTGAAACTTAACGATCAATAATAGTGAACCCCCGGTCTCTCTAAATAAAATTTAACATTCGCTCTGCATTCAAATATTCGTCAGTCACTTGCAGCAGCTTTAATTAAAGTTCTGAAAATATTTGTAAAAGTAAGACGCATGAGAATATTTTAATCAAAAACTGCAAGTGTGTAAGGCTAAATGACGGTGCTGCTTTAGAAGAGCTCCACAATTTGGCCCCATTTTATATGCAGAGTCCTATAAATATGCAAATTAGCCCTACCTCTGTGCCCATTACTCACCTCAATGCATCCTCTCACCCTCAACTCCGTTCAAACACTCTTGACTCTTTAGCTTGTTATTGAACGCTTAATAATGTTTCGCTAATGTCCGATAAACCGAGTCCGACGCAGCGAGCTGCTGGGATGGATGTCTTCTCTGCTGTTTTCTCGCTGTCACCTTTAACTCTTCGTGGAGGCAAACCTGCCACCTGTGCAGGGCGTTTCATCTGTTGACTGCTGGCCATAGGCACCAACTCCCCAGCAGCCTTGCAAGGATCAACGATGATATCGTCTACGACCCCTTACATTCAAAAGTTGAAAACAGTATAAAACAACCTGGACGTCTGCGACAGACTGGCGACCTGTCCAGGGTGAACCCTGCCTCTCGCCGGAAAATAGGCACCAACAACCCTCCCGACCCCACTAAGGGACAAGGGTGTATAGAAAATGGATAGATGGATGGATGGATGGATGGATGGACGGACGTCATATGTGTTTGTGGGGCTTGATATAGATCTCTACTGGTCTTAACTGGTTATATGCAAATAGATTGCACCACTGACTGGGACCCCAAAAACTGCAGTACTGTATATGGACAAGTCAAACCTGGATTGGATTGTTCATCTCTGAAAAGCTTTCGATACGTCTCTAAACGACGGCCGACAGTCCCGATGCGTCAGTGAAAACAGCCTTGCTTCTGGAGTGTTACCTTACAGAATGGAACAGGGATTACTTCAAGGAAACTTATGGCTCCATTATATCATCGCGGCTCACGGAGAGAAAACTTCAAAGCAAGAAGATTAAACTCCTCTCAGAGTCGGCGGCAGCTCTTCATGGACTGTGATAAGTGAGTTGAAGTGTGTGCGGATAGCCTCACATCTGTTTGTGGCATTTCATGATCACTTTGTCCTCACCACACTGTGGGGGGTTGGGGGAGGAGGGGGGATGCCAGTTTGGATGAAGTATTTGACGGAGGCGAGAGTAATGGCCAGTCATTCGTGGGAAGCGTCCGGGTGCAAGTCTGCTACCCTTGACATGCATTTCATCTCTTCACTTACCTCGTCGCACTCCCCATCTGATTTTGGCTTTGAGACGGAGGACAAATGCACTTTTTCTGGCCCATTAGTCCCGTTTTCAATTCTATTCACAACTTTATCGTCCCTCAAGGAGAAATTCATTTGCCGTCACAAATCTCATCTCCATCAGGAAGTCATGCAGTGGCTGGTTAGTGATGGAGGAACCGCTAAGGCTGGTCGCGTGTGTAGTCCTTAAATGGGGTCTGCTCACCAGCGTGCATACTTTCAAAAAAAATATATATATATAAAAATCTCTGAGTCAGTCTTGTTTGTAAGTTGTGTCTATTTTTTAATACCCAAAAGAAAAACATGTTTTTCACCTTTTTAAAAATAAAAAAATATATATCATTTTAAAATTGATGCACTGTTGTTGTTCTGTTTAATTTTTGTATTTTTAATTAGTCAATTTAAATTGACTAAGTTACATTTACTAAAGATTATGGACCACAAATCTGTCTATTTATGGTCTTTAAAAAGAATGTTGAGAGTCAACATTTTTTCCTATACCCTGATGGTAGTGAAATGTTGAGAAACTTTACATTTTTACCAGCTTTACAACTTCGGTTTTACCCTTAACTAGCAACACAACCGAGTGTGCGGCGTATTTTAATTTCTTCATAAACTATCTCTGTGTTGTTGCAGAACAGTCCTTGAGGTTGTGGAGCTAATGAGCTCTCGGTGGACAGCCTATCATGTGATCATGGCAGACAGGTGATACCATAGTAGCACAAATACACAGGAGGGAAAGGGCGAGAGAGAGAGAGAGAGAAAGAGAGAGAGAGAGAGAGAAAGAGAGCGAGGGCTTCTAGGCAAACACAATAATATGCCTCCAGGAAACGAATAAGGATGCTCTCTCGAAGGGATCTCTACATAAGAATAAATGGTTCAAGGCTGCAGTGGACAAGAAAACTTGGAATAGAAAGCTGAAGGCGAGAGACGACAGAACAATGTTGTGCAAGGAAATTTTAATTAGCATCTGATTCTGAAGTAATTTTCAATTTATAAACCAATTCTAAAACGAATCCGGCACGCTGTGCGGCTCAGTCGGTAGAGCAGACGCACCATGTGACGCACCAGGCTTCGGTCCTCGACACAGCTCCTGTTCTCGGGCCATTTGCCGTCTCTTCCTCCTCTCTTCACCAGCTTTTCTATTAAATTACTGTTGCATAAAGGACACCAGTACCAGGTTTCAAAGTAAAATGAATCCACCTGAAAGAAAGTTACAAAACACCACATAGAATTTTTCACATGCAACAAGCGATGGATTAAACTGCAGCTAAAGCCTTTGAAACGAGATGCCAAAGAAAGTGTCAGGGTGACTGCGGTGGCAGCATGTTATGCAGTAACAGTAACGCCTGAACCCCGAGTTCGGGCCACGTCGGGCCCAGATTATATGCTTTCATGGTTGGGGCAGGGTCAGGCTTAGGCTTCTGTGATGCTTTTTGAATACACCCACAATACGTACGACGGAGAAAATGAAACGGATCAGAATGTACAATATAAAGTTGCGTTAATCTACTTATTGCAGTCTAAATAGAGCAGCAGATATCTCCCCTATTGAAAAAAGCAAGTAAGGTGCAGGAGTTTAATCGCAGTGCACTGCACAAGTAATGCGCAGTTGGCCTCGCCCTGCACACTTCCCAGAAGATTTGCACTTTATTCACCCTGCAGTTACAAGGAGTGACACAAAATGGAGCTGGAAGATGTTGTAAAAACAAAAGCTAAAATTGGGACACTGCTAGGCCACCATAGTGCAGTCAGAGGTTTGTTAGTAAACTGGCAACGACTTACGGTACTTTGGACTTGGGCCTCTTATTACATTTAATTAGTCGGGCTTGATTGAGCTGGACACAATGTCTCCTGCCTTGGCTTGAGTTGAATCTGATTTCTTTTTTCAGGCCTGATCTGAACTCTGGGGGGAAAATGACTTAAAAACTAAACAAAGATGAGCAAAAATGTATATGGTGTCTATCTCGTACTTTTACTCAAGCTATTTTGATGTGTGGAACAATCAAAATAGCAACAAAGATAAATTCAGCTTTGCTTTTATTTTTCAATTGTGATGTAAATACAATGAACCTGCCATGGAAACCTCACACCGACTCATGCCTGGGAGATTTATTTAAGAAGGAAGCTATTCTGGGGGAAGAGAGTTAAGGCTGGGTGCCATGTATTGTTAATGAGGCCAAGCTGATATGGAGAGACAGTCAAATTTATAACAATGACATCCAGGAGGATGAAGGTGCTGTCTGTTGTCAGAATCCCTTAGTTCAGCTTCATGAGAAGCTCTCTAATTGGCTGCCTCGTCTTAACTGGCACTGCGTGTTTCTTAGGTGTGTGGTGTGTCTGGTCTTCAAAATATATCGTTGTTCTTTTTTT